>NC_064638.1:150984633-151306913 GCF_023864345.2 Schistocerca serialis cubense | reverse complement strand
TTTTGACTTTGGTTGACTGCTGTGTCACAGCCGGTCCCCATCATATGTATACACTCCAACGGACGTGTGTGCCCTGTTAGCACATTTACCAGGAACGTTAGCTGCATCACCTCCCTGGCAATTTCATGCCGTCCTCGAAGCGTCAGCCATTGCTTGGTGACAGTGTGTTTCGATGAGACGTGGACAGATGATGCATCTCTCTCGCCGTCAGTTATAGGCGGGAATCATACTTAATGTAGTTTTCTGCAAGCGTCAGCGGAGCGTCAGACATCTCTGTCTGGTCTTCTCCCTTCATGTATCCAGCAAGCCCCCTCCTGACAGTCTCCAGTAAAAGCCCCCTGTGCTGAAGCGAAAATTGCCGCCGTTTCTATAGATACAGAGTGCCATTGTTTAATGGGAACAGTTAAGGACCCATAGTACAATATCTTGTTGTGAAACAGTCTACTTTTCTCACTTGTGGCAGAGGAAACTGAAACCCTCTCACCTTGGGCTGGAAGAATTAAAGATCATGACTGGGATTACGTACATTGACTCGTGAAGTAATACAAACTTATTTCACTCTTCATTGTATTTGCTTCTGTACAAAATGTGCGTTCTATTGCTATATTTCTATCTGTAGGTAAAAATTGGGCATTGAAAGAAAATTTGATGTGAACAGGCACGTGAAGATATGGTTCCGTTTGTACAGCATTTACACATAACAGCGTCATGGATAACAGATCTACGAGAATTTTGCTTGTGTGTGTAAGGTCAACATATTTAAGCATAGAACTGAGGTCACAACAATTTTCACCTTTTGAAGACGCTTGTGGTTACCCATATGTCAATACCCATCTCGTGATCGGCACATATTTTTAAAAATTGCCCGTCCCTTGTGGGGATCGAACCCACGACCTTTGGATTAGAAGTCCAACGCGCTATCCTCTGCGCCAAAGGGACACTGTCCAAGCGACGGGCTCAGATGTCAGAGATTCTGCAAGACATGACCCGTGCTACAAGTCTCGCGTTACTTTTCTGATAGGCTTACTTTCATATTTCTCTGAAGCAATTACATCAAAGACTCATTATTTATGTAACAGACACGATACATCGCTCCGAATCGCTCTATTTACCATGGCCCTACTGATTGAAACACCTGCGTATTGACAGAGTTGCTCTGTACAATCGTAGTAACACAGTCCTGCTATTACATTCGCTCACGTGCGCTGCTTACAGATAAGTGGGAATTACGTTCTTTAGAACAGCATCCACTCACAAAGTGGTAAACGACACACTGGAAACACTGTATGATTAGTCACATTTTTTGACTTTGGGTTGACTGCTGTGTCACAGCCGGTCCCCATCATATGTATACACTCCAACGGACGTGTGTGCCCCTGTTAGCACATTTACCAGGAACGTTAGCTGCATCACCTCCCTGGCAATTTCATGCCGTCCCTCGAAGCGTCAGCCATTGCTTGGTGACAGTGTGTTTCGATGAGACGTGGACAGATGATGCATCTCTCTCGCCGTCAGTTATAGGCGGGAATCATACTTAATGTAGTTTTCTGCAAGCGTCAGCGGAGCGTCAGACATCTCTGTCTGGTCTTCTCCCTTCATGTATCCAGCAAGCCCCCTCCTGACAGTCTCCAGTAAAAGCCCCCTGTGCTGAAGCGAAAATTGCCGCCGTTTCTATAGATACAGAGTGCCATTGTTTAATGGGAACAGTTAAGGACCCATAGTACAATATCTTGTTGTGAAACAGTCTACTTTTCTCACTTGTGGCAGAGGAAACTGAAACCCTCTCACCTTGGGCTGGAAGAATTAAAGATCATGACTGGGATTACGTACATTGACTCGTGAAGTAATACAAACTTATTTCACTCTTCATTGTATTTGCTTCTGTACAAAATGTGCGTTCTATTGCTATATTTCTATCTGTAGGTAAAAATTGGGCATTGAAAGAAAATTTGAGTGAACAGGCACGTGAAGATATGGTTCCGTTTGTACAGCATTTACACATAACAGCGTCATGGATAACAGATCTACGAGAATTTTGCTTGTGTGTGTAAGGTCAACATATTTAAGCATAGAACTGAGGTCACAACAATTTTCACCTTTTGAAGACGCTTGTGGTTACCCATATGTCAATACCCATCTCGTGATCGGCACATATTTTTAAAAATTGCCCGTCCCTTGTGGGGATCGAACCCACGACCTTTGGATTAGAAGTCCAACGCGCTATCCTCTGCGCCAAAGGGACACTGTCCAAGCGACGGGCTCAGATGTCAGAGATTCTGCAAGACATGACCCGTGCTACAAGTCTCGCGGTTACTTTTCTGATAGGCTTACTTTCATATTTCTCTGAAGCAATTACATCAAAGACTCATTATTTATGTAACAGACACGATACATCGCTCCGAATCGCTCTATTTACCATGGCCCTACTGATTGAAACACCTGCGTATTGACAGAGTTGCTCTGTACAATCGTAGTAACACAGTCCTGCTATTACATTCGCTCACGTGCGCTGCTTACAGATAAGTGGGAATTACGTTCTTTAGAACAGCATCCACTCACAAAGTGGTAAACGACACACTGGAAACACTGTATGATTAGTCACATTTTTTGACTTTGGTTGACTGCTGTGTCACAGCCGGTCCCCATCATATGTATACACTCCAACGGACGTGTGTGCCCTGTTAGCACATTTACCAGGAACGTTAGCTGCATCACCTCCCTGGCAATTTCATGCCGTCCTCGAAGCGTCAGCCATTGCTTGGTGACAGTGTGTTTCGATGAGACGTGGACAGATGATGCATCTCTCTCGCCGTCAGTTATAGGCGGGAATCATACTTAATGTAGTTTTCTGCAAGCGTCAGCGGAGCGTCAGACATCTCTGTCTGGTCTTCTCCCTTCATGTATCCAGCAAGCCCCCTCCTGACAGTCTCCAGTAAAAGCCCCCTGTGCTGAAGCGAAAATTGCCGCCGTTTCTATAGATACAGAGTGCCATTGTTTAATGGGAACAGTTAAGGACCCATAGTACAATATCTTGTTGTGAAACAGTCTACTTTTCTCACTTGTGGCAGAGGAAACTGAAACCCTCTCACCTTGGGCTGGAAGAATTAAAGATCATGACTGGGATTACGTACATTGACTCGTGAAGTAATACAAACTTATTTCACTCTTCATTGTATTTGCTTCTGTACAAAATGTGCGTTCTATTGCTATATTTCTATCTGTAGGTAAAAATTGGGCATTGAAAGAAAATTTGAGTGAACAGGCACGTGAAGATATGGTTCCGTTTGTACAGCATTTACACATAACAGCGTCATGGATAACAGATCTACGAGAATTTTGCTTGTGTGTGTAAGGTCAACATATTTAAGCATAGAACTGAGGTCACAACAATTTTCACCTTTTGAAGACGCTTGTGGTTACCCATATGTCAATACCCATCTCGTGATCGGCACATATTTTTAAAAATTGCCCGTCCCTTGTGGGGATCGAACCCACGACCTTTGGATTAGAAGTCCAACGCGCTATCCTCTGCGCCAAAGGGACACTGTCCAAGCGACGGGCTCAGATGTCAGAGATTCTGCAAGACATGACCCGTGCTACAAGTCTCGCGTTACTTTTCTGATAGGCTTACTTTCATATTTCTCTGAAGCAATTACATCAAAGACTCATTATTTATGTAACAGACACGATACATCGCTCCGAATCGCTCTATTTACCATGGCCCTACTGATTGAAACACCTGCGTATTGACAGAGTTGCTCTGTACAATCGTAGTAACACAGTCCTGCTATTACATTCGCTCACGTGCGCTGCTTACAGATAAGTGGGGAATTACGTTCTTTAGAACAGCATCCACTCACAAAGTGGTAAACGACACACTGGAAACACTGTATGATTAGTCACATTTTTTGACTTTGGTTGACTGCTGTGTCACAGCCGGTCCCCATCATATGTATACACTCCAACGGACGTGTGTGCCCTGTTAGCACATTTACCAGGAACGTTAGCTGCATCACCTCCCTGGCAATTTCATGCCGTCCTCGAAGCGTCAGCCATTGCTTGGTGACAGTGTGTTTCGATGAGACGTGGACAGATGATGCATCTCTCTCGCCGTCAGTTATAGGCGGGAATCATACTTAATGTAGTTTTCTGCAAGCGTCAGCGGAGCGTCAGACATCTCTGTCTGGTCTTCTCCCTTCATGTATCCAGCAAGCCCCCTCCTGACAGTCTCCAGTAAAAGCCCCCTGTGCTGAAGCGAAAATTGCCGCCGTTTCTATAGATACAGAGTGCCATTGTTTAATGGGAACAGTTAAGGACCCATAGTACAATATCTTGTTGTGAAACAGTCTACTTTTCTCACTTGTGGCAGAGGAAACTGAAACCCTCTCACCTTGGGCTGGAAGAATTAAAGATCATGACTGGGATTACGTACATTGACTCGTGAAGTAATACAAACTTATTTCACTCTTCATTGTATTTGCTTCTGTACAAAATGTGCGTTCTATTGCTATATTTCTATCTGTAGGTAAAAATTGGGCATTGAAAGAAAATTTGAGTGAACAGGCACGTGAAGATATGGTTCCGTTTGTACAGCATTTACACATAACAGCGTCATGGATAACAGATCTACGAGAATTTTGCTTGTGTGTGTAAGGTCAACATATTTAAGCATAGAACTGAGGTCACAACAATTTTCACCTTTTGAAGACGCTTGTGGTTACCCATATGTCAATACCCATCTCGTGATCGGCACATATTTTTAAAAATTGCCCGTCCCTTGTGGGGATCGAACCCACGACCTTTGGATTAGAAGTCCAACGCGCTATCCTCTGCGCCAAAGGGACACTGTCCAAGCGACGGGCTCAGATGTCAGAGATTCTGCAAGACATGACCCGTGCTACAAGTCTCGCGTTACTTTTCTGATAGGCTTACTTTCATATTTCTCTGAAGCAATTACATCAAAGACTCATTATTTATGTAACAGACACGATACATCGCTCCGAATCGCTCTATTTACCATGGCCCTACTGATTGAAACACCTGCGTATTGACAGAGTTGCTCTGTACAATCGTAGTAACACAGTCCTGCTATTACATTCGCTCACGTGCGCTGCTTACAGATAAGTGGGAATTACGTTCTTTAGAACAGCATCCACTCACAAAGTGGTAAACGACACACTGGAAACACTGTATGATTAGTCACATTTTTTGACTTTGGTTGACTGCTGTGTCACAGCCGGTCCCCATCATATGTATACACTCCAACGGACGTGTGTGCCCTGTTAGCACATTTACCAGGAACGTTAGCTGCATCACCTCCCTGGCAATTTCATGCCGTCCTCGAAGCGTCAGCCATTGCTTGGTGACAGTGTGTTTCGATGAGACGTGGACAGATGATGCATCTCTCTCGCCGTCAGTTATAGGCGGGAATCATACTTAATGTAGTTTTCTGCAAGCGTCAGCGGAGCGTCAGACATCTCTGTCTGGTCTTCTCCCTTCATGTATCCAGCAAGCCCCCTCCTGACAGTCTCCAGTAAAAGCCCCCTGTGCTGAAGCGAAAATTGCCGCCGTTTCTATAGATACAGAGTGCCATTGTTTAATGGGAACAGTTAAGGACCCATAGTACAATATCTTGTTGTGAAACAGTCTACTTTTCTCACTTGTGGCAGAGGAAACTGAAACCCTCTCACCTTGGGCTGGAAGAATTAAAGATCATGACTGGGATTACGTACATTGACTCGTGAAGTAATACAAACTTATTTCACTCTTCATTGTATTTGCTTCTGTACAAAATGTGCGTTCTATTGCTATATTTCTATCTGTAGGTAAAAATTGGGCATTGAAAGAAAATTTGAGTGAACAGGCACGTGAAGATATGGTTCCGTTTGTACAGCATTTACACATAACAGCGTCATGGATAACAGATCTACGAGAATTTTGCTTGTGTGTGTAAGGTCAACATATTTAAGCATAGAACTGAGGTCACAACAATTTTCACCTTTTGAAGACGCTTGTGGTTACCCATATGTCAATACCCATCTCGTGATCGGCACATATTTTTAAAAATTGCCCGTCCCTTGTGGGGATCGAACCCACGACCTTTGGATTAGAAGTCCAACGCGCTATCCTCTGCGCCAAAGGGACACTGTCCAAGCGACGGGCTCAGATGTCAGAGATTCTGCAAGACATGACCCGTGCTACAAGTCTCGCGTTACTTTTCTGATAGGCTTACTTTCATATTTCTCTGAAGCAATTACATCAAAGACTCATTATTTATGTAACAGACACGATACATCGCTCCGAATCGCTCTATTTACCATGGCCCTACTGATTGAAACACCTGCGTATTGACAGAGTTGCTCTGTACAATCGTAGTAACACAGTCCTGCTATTACATTCGCTCACGTGCGCTGCTTACAGATAAGTGGGAATTACGTTCTTTAGAACAGCATCCACTCACAAAGTGGTAAACGACACACTGGAAACACTGTATGATTAGTCACATTTTTTGACTTTGGTTGACTGCTGTGTCACAGCCGGTCCCCATCATATGTATACACTCCAACGGACGTGTGTGCCCTGTTAGCACATTTACCAGGAACGTTAGCTGCATCACCTCCCTGGCAATTTCATGCCGTCCTCGAAGCGTCAGCCATTGCTTGGTGACAGTGTGTTTCGATGAGACGTGGACAGATGATGCATCTCTCTCGCCGTCAGTTATAGGCGGGAATCATACTTAATGTAGTTTTCTGCAAGCGTCAGCGGAGCGTCAGACATCTCTGTCTGGTCTTCTCCCTTCATGTATCCAGCAAGCCCCCTCCTGACAGTCTCCAGTAAAAGCCCCCTGTGCTGAAGCGAAAATTGCCGCCGTTTCTATAGATACAGAGTGCCATTGTTTAATGGGAACAGTTAAGGACCCATAGTACAATATCTTGTTGTGAAACAGTCTACTTTTCTCACTTGTGGCAGAGGAAACTGAAACCCTCTCACCTTGGGCTGGAAGAATTAAAGATCATGACTGGGATTACGTACATTGACTCGTGAAGTAATACAAACTTATTTCACTCTTCATTGTATTTGCTTCTGTACAAAATGTGCGTTCTATTGCTATATTTCTATCTGTAGGTAAAAATTGGGCATTGAAAGAAAATTTGAGTGAACAGGCACGTGAAGATATGGTTCCGTTTGTACAGCATTTACACATAACAGCGTCATGGATAACAGATCTACGAGAATTTTGCTTGTGTGTGTAAGGTCAACATATTTAAGCATAGAACTGAGGTCACAACAATTTTCACCTTTTGAAGACGCTTGTGGTTACCCATATGTCAATACCCATCTCGTGATCGGCACATATTTTTAAAAATTGCCCGTCCCTTGTGGGGATCGAACCCACGACCTTTGGATTAGAAGTCCAACGCGCTATCCTCTGCGCCAAAGGGACACTGTCCAAGCGACGGGCTCAGATGTCAGAGATTCTGCAAGACATGACCCGTGCTACAAGTCTCGCGTTACTTTTCTGATAGGCTTACTTTCATATTTCTCTGAAGCAATTACATCAAAGACTCATTATTTATGTAACAGACACGATACATCGCTCCGAATCGCTCTATTTACCATGGCCCTACTGATTGAAACACCTGCGTATTGACAGAGTTGCTCTGTACAATCGTAGTAACACAGTCCTGCTATTACATTCGCTCACGTGCGCTGCTTACAGATAAGTGGGAATTACGTTCTTTAGAACAGCATCCACTCACAAAGTGGTAAACGACACACTGGAAACACTGTATGATTAGTCACATTTTTTGACTTTGGTTGACTGCTGTGTCACAGCCGGTCCCCATCATATGTATACACTCCAACGGACGTGTGTGCCCTGTTAGCACATTTACCAGGAACGTTAGCTGCATCACCTCCCTGGCAATTTCATGCCGTCCTCGAAGCGTCAGCCATTGCTTGGTGACAGTGTGTTTCGATGAGACGTGGACAGATGATGCATCTCTCTCGCCGTCAGTTATAGGCGGGAATCATACTTAATGTAGTTTTCTGCAAGCGTCAGCGGAGCGTCAGACATCTCTGTCTGGTCTTCTCCCTTCATGTATCCAGCAAGCCCCCTCCTGACAGTCTCCAGTAAAAGCCCCCTGTGCTGAAGCGAAAATTGCCGCCGTTTCTATAGATACAGAGTGCCATTGTTTAATGGGAACAGTTAAGGACCCATAGTACAATATCTTGTTGTGAAACAGTCTACTTTTCTCACTTGTGGCAGAGGAAACTGAAACCCTCTCACCTTGGGCTGGAAGAATTAAAGATCATGACTGGGATTACGTACATTGACTCGTGAAGTAATACAAACTTATTTCACTCTTCATTGTATTTGCTTCTGTACAAAATGTGCGTTCTATTGCTATATTTCTATCTGTAGGTAAAAATTGGGCATTGAAAGAAAATTTGAGTGAACAGGCACGTGAAGATATGGTTCCGTTTGTACAGCATTTACACATAACAGCGTCATGGATAACAGATCTACGAGAATTTTGCTTGTGTGTGTAAGGTCAACATATTTAAGCATAGAACTGAGGTCACAACAATTTTCACCTTTTGAAGACGCTTGTGGTTACCCATATGTCAATACCCATCTCGTGATCGGCACATATTTTTAAAAATTGCCCGTCCCTTGTGGGGATCGAACCCACGACCTTTGGATTAGAAGTCCAACGCGCTATCCTCTGCGCCAAAGGGACACTGTCCAAGCGACGGGCTCAGATGTCAGAGATTCTGCAAGACATGACCCGTGCTACAAGTCTCGCGTTACTTTTCTGATAGGCTTACTTTCATATTTCTCTGAAGCAATTACATCAAAGACTCATTATTTATGTAACAGACACGATACATCGCTCCGAATCGCTCTATTTACCATGGCCCTACTGATTGAAACACCTGCGTATTGACAGAGTTGCTCTGTACAATCGTAGTAACACAGTCCTGCTATTACATTCGCTCACGTGCGCTGCTTACAGATAAGTGGGAATTACGTTCTTTAGAACAGCATCCACTCACAAAGTGGTAAACGACACACTGGAAACACTGTATGATTAGTCACATTTTTTGACTTTGGTTGACTGCTGTGTCACAGCCGGTCCCCATCATATGTATACACTCCAACGGACGTGTGTGCCCTGTTAGCACATTTACCAGGAACGTTAGCTGCATCACCTCCCTGGCAATTTCATGCCGTCCTCGAAGCGTCAGCCATTGCTTGGTGACAGTGTGTTTCGATGAGACGTGGACAGATGATGCATCTCTCTCGCCGTCAGTTATAGGCGGGAATCATACTTAATGTAGTTTTCTGCAAGCGTCAGCGGAGCGTCAGACATCTCTGTCTGGTCTTCTCCCTTCATGTATCCAGCAAGCCCCCTCCTGACAGTCTCCAGTAAAAGCCCCCTGTGCTGAAGCGAAAATTGCCGCCGTTTCTATAGATACAGAGTGCCATTGTTTAATGGGAACAGTTAAGGACCCATAGTACAATATCTTGTTGTGAAACAGTCTACTTTTCTCACTTGTGGCAGAGGAAACTGAAACCCTCTCACCTTGGGCTGGAAGAATTAAAGATCATGACTGGGATTACGTACATTGACTCGTGAAGTAATACAAACTTATTTCACTCTTCATTGTATTTGCTTCTGTACAAAATGTGCGTTCTATTGCTATATTTCTATCTGTAGGTAAAAATTGGGCATTGAAAGAAAATTTGAGTGAACAGGCACGTGAAGATATGGTTCCGTTTGTACAGCATTTACACATAACAGCGTCATGGATAACAGATCTACGAGAATTTTGCTTGTGTGTGTAAGGTCAACATATTTAAGCATAGAACTGAGGTCACAACAATTTTCACCTTTTGAAGACGCTTGTGGTTACCCATATGTCAATACCCATCTCGTGATCGGCACATATTTTTAAAAATTGCCCGTCCCTTGTGGGGATCGAACCCACGACCTTTGGATTAGAAGTCCAACGCGCTATCCTCTGCGCCAAAGGGACACTGTCCAAGCGACGGGCTCAGATGTCAGAGATTCTGCAAGACATGACCCGTGCTACAAGTCTCGCGTTACTTTTCTGATAGGCTTACTTTCATATTTCTCTGAAGCAATTACATCAAAGACTCATTATTTATGTAACAGACACGATACATCGCTCCGAATCGCTCTATTTACCATGGCCCTACTGATTGAAACACCTGCGTATTGACAGAGTTGCTCTGTACAATCGTAGTAACACAGTCCTGCTATTACATTCGCTCACGTGCGCTGCTTACAGATAAGTGGGAATTACGTTCTTTAGAACAGCATCCACTCACAAAGTGGTAAACGACACACTGGAAACACTGTATGATTAGTCACATTTTTTGACTTTGGTTGACTGCTGTGTCACAGCCGGTCCCCATCATATGTATACACTCCAACGGACGTGTGTGCCCTGTTAGCACATTTACCAGGAACGTTAGCTGCATCACCTCCCTGGCAATTTCATGCCGTCCTCGAAGCGTCAGCCATTGCTTGGTGACAGTGTGTTTCGATGAGACGTGGACAGATGATGCATCTCTCTCGCCGTCAGTTATAGGCGGGAATCATACTTAATGTAGTTTTCTGCAAGCGTCAGCGGAGCGTCAGACATCTCTGTCTGGTCTTCTCCCTTCATGTATCCAGCAAGCCCCCTCCTGACAGTCTCCAGTAAAAGCCCCCTGTGCTGAAGCGAAAATTGCCGCCGTTTCTATAGATACAGAGTGCCATTGTTTAATGGGAACAGTTAAGGACCCATAGTACAATATCTTGTTGTGAAACAGTCTACTTTTCTCACTTGTGGCAGAGGAAACTGAAACCCTCTCACCTTGGGCTGGAAGAATTAAAGATCATGACTGGGATTACGTACATTGACTCGTGAAGTAATACAAACTTATTTCACTCTTCATTGTATTTGCTTCTGTACAAAATGTGCGTTCTATTGCTATATTTCTATCTGTAGGTAAAAATTGGGCATTGAAAGAAAATTTGAGTGAACAGGCACGTGAAGATATGGTTCCGTTTGTACAGCATTTACACATAACAGCGTCATGGATAACAGATCTACGAGAATTTTGCTTGTGTGTGTAAGGTCAACATATTTAAGCATAGAACTGAGGTCACAACAATTTTCACCTTTTGAAGACGCTTGTGGTTACCCATATGTCAATACCCATCTCGTGATCGGCACATATTTTTAAAAATTGCCCGTCCCTTGTGGGGATCGAACCCACGACCTTTGGATTAGAAGTCCAACGCGCTATCCTCTGCGCCAAAGGGACACTGTCCAAGCGACGGGCTCAGATGTCAGAGATTCTGCAAGACATGACCCGTGCTACAAGTCTCGCGTTACTTTTCTGATAGGCTTACTTTCATATTTCTCTGAAGCAATTACATCAAAGACTCATTATTTATGTAACAGACACGATACATCGCTCCGAATCGCTCTATTTACCATGGCCCTACTGATTGAAACACCTGCGTATTGACAGAGTTGCTCTGTACAATCGTAGTAACACAGTCCTGCTATTACATTCGCTCACGTGCGCTGCTTACAGATAAGTGGGAATTACGTTCTTTAGAACAGCATCCACTCACAAAGTGGTAAACGACACACTGGAAACACTGTATGATTAGTCACATTTTTTGACTTTGGTTGACTGCTGTGTCACAGCCGGTCCCCATCATATGTATACACTCCAACGGACGTGTGTGCCCTGTTAGCACATTTACCAGGAACGTTAGCTGCATCACCTCCCTGGCAATTTCATGCCGTCCTCGAAGCGTCAGCCATTGCTTGGTGACAGTGTGTTTCGATGAGACGTGGACAGATGATGCATCTCTCTCGCCGTCAGTTATAGGCGGGAATCATACTTAATGTAGTTTTCTGCAAGCGTCAGCGGAGCGTCAGACATCTCTGTCTGGTCTTCTCCCTTCATGTATCCAGCAAGCCCCCTCCTGACAGTCTCCAGTAAAAGCCCCCTGTGCTGAAGCGAAAATTGCCGCCGTTTCTATAGATACAGAGTGCCATTGTTTAATGGGAACAGTTAAGGACCCATAGTACAATATCTTGTTGTGAAACAGTCTACTTTTCTCACTTGTGGCAGAGGAAACTGAAACCCTCTCACCTTGGGCTGGAAGAATTAAAGATCATGACTGGGATTACGTACATTGACTCGTGAAGTAATACAAACTTATTTCACTCTTCATTGTATTTGCTTCTGTACAAAATGTGCGTTCTATTGCTATATTTCTATCTGTAGGTAAAAATTGGGCATTGAAAGAAAATTTGAGTGAACAGGCACGTGAAGATATGGTTCCGTTTGTACAGCATTTACACATAACAGCGTCATGGATAACAGATCTACGAGAATTTTGCTTGTGTGTGTAAGGTCAACATATTTAAGCATAGAACTGAGGTCACAACAATTTTCACCTTTTGAAGACGCTTGTGGTTACCCATATGTCAATACCCATCTCGTGATCGGCACATATTTTTAAAAATTGCCCGTCCCTTGTGGGGATCGAACCCACGACCTTTGGATTAGAAGTCCAACGCGCTATCCTCTGCGCCAAAGGGACACTGTCCAAGCGACGGGCTCAGATGTCAGAGATTCTGCAAGACATGACCCGTGCTACAAGTCTCGCGTTACTTTTCTGATAGGCTTACTTTCATATTTCTCTGAAGCAATTACATCAAAGACTCATTATTTATGTAACAGACACGATACATCGCTCCGAATCGCTCTATTTACCATGGCCCTACTGATTGAAACACCTGCGTATTGACAGAGTTGCTCTGTACAATCGTAGTAACACAGTCCTGCTATTACATTCGCTCACGTGCGCTGCTTACAGATAAGTGGGAATTACGTTCTTTAGAACAGCATCCACTCACAAAGTGGTAAACGACACACTGGAAACACTGTATGATTAGTCACATTTTTTGACTTTGGTTGACTGCTGTGTCACAGCCGGTCCCCATCATATGTATACACTCCAACGGACGTGTGTGCCCTGTTAGCACATTTACCAGGAACGTTAGCTGCATCACCTCCCTGGCAATTTCATGCCGTCCTCGAAGCGTCAGCCATTGCTTGGTGACAGTGTGTTTCGATGAGACGTGGACAGATGATGCATCTCTCTCGCCGTCAGTTATAGGCGGGAATCATACTTAATGTAGTTTTCTGCAAGCGTCAGCGGAGCGTCAGACATCTCTGTCTGGTCTTCTCCCTTCATGTATCCAGCAAGCCCCCTCCTGACAGTCTCCAGTAAAAGCCCCCTGTGCTGAAGCGAAAATTGCCGCCGTTTCTATAGATACAGAGTGCCATTGTTTAATGGGAACAGTTAAGGACCCATAGTACAATATCTTGTTGTGAAACAGTCTACTTTTCTCACTTGTGGCAGAGGAAACTGAAACCCTCTCACCTTGGGCTGGAAGAATTAAAGATCATGACTGGGATTACGTACATTGACTCGTGAAGTAATACAAACTTATTTCACTCTTCATTGTATTTGCTTCTGTACAAAATGTGCGTTCTATTGCTATATTTCTATCTGTAGGTAAAAATTGGGCATTGAAAGAAAATTTGAGTGAACAGGCACGTGAAGATATGGTTCCGTTTGTACAGCATTTACACATAACAGCGTCATGGATAACAGTTCTACGAGAATTTTGCTTGTGTGTGTAAGGTCAACATATTTAAGCATAGAACTGAGGTCACAACAATTTTCACCTTTTGAAGACGCTTGTGGTTACCCATATGTCAATACCCATCTCGTGATCGGCACATATTTTTAAAAATTGCCCGTCCCTTGTGGGGATCGAACCCACGACCTTTGGATTAGAAGTCCAACGCGCTATCCTCTGCGCCAAAGGGACACTGTCCAAGCGACGGGCTCAGATGTCAGAGATTCTGCAAGACATGACCCGTGCTACAAGTCTCGCGTTACTTTTCTGATAGGCTTACTTTCATATTTCTCTGAAGCAATTACATCAAAGACTCATTATTTATGTAACAGACACGATACATCGCTCCGAATCGCTCTATTTACCATGGCCCTACTGATTGAAACACCTGCGTATTGACAGAGTTGCTCTGTACAATCGTAGTAACACAGTCCTGCTATTACATTCGCTCACGTGCGCTGCTTACAGATAAGTGGGAATTACGTTCTTTAGAACAGCATCCACTCACAAAGTGGTAAACGACACACTGGAAACACTGTATGATTAGTCACATTTTTTGACTTTGGTTGACTGCTGTGTCACAGCCGGTCCCCATCATATGTATACACTCCAACGGACGTGTGTGCCCTGTTAGCACATTTACCAGGAACGTTAGCTGCATCACCTCCCTGGCAATTTCATGCCGTCCTCGAAGCGTCAGCCATTGCTTGGTGACAGTGTGTTTCGATGAGACGTGGACAGATGATGCATCTCTCTCGCCGTCAGTTATAGGCGGGAATCATACTTAATGTAGTTTTCTGCAAGCGTCAGCGGAGCGTCAGACATCTCTGTCTGGTCTTCTCCCTTCATGTATCCAGCAAGCCCCCTCCTGACAGTCTCCAGTAAAAGCCCCCTGTGCTGAAGCGAAAATTGCCGCCGTTTCTATAGATACAGAGTGCCATTGTTTAATGGGAACAGTTAAGGACCCATAGTACAATATCTTGTTGTGAAACAGTCTACTTTTCTCACTTGTGGCAGAGGAAACTGAAACCCTCTCACCTTGGGCTGGAAGAATTAAAGATCATGACTGGGATTACGTACATTGACTCGTGAAGTAATACAAACTTATTTCACTCTTCATTGTATTTGCTTCTGTACAAAATGTGCGTTCTATTGCTATATTTCTATCTGTAGGTAAAAATTGGGCATTGAAAGAAAATTTGAGTGAACAGGCACGTGAAGATATGGTTCCGTTTGTACAGCATTTACACATAACAGCGTCATGGATAACAGTTCTACGAGAATTTTGCTTGTGTGTGTAAGGTCAACATATTTAAGCATAGAACTGAGGTCACAACAATTTTCACCTTTTGAAGACGCTTGTGGTTACCCATATGTCAATACCCATCTCGTGATCGGCACATATTTTTAAAAATTGCCCGTCCCTTGTGGGGATCGAACCCACGACCTTTGGATTAGAAGTCCAACGCGCTATCCTCTGCGCCAAAGGGACACTGTCCAAGCGACGGGCTCAGATGTCAGAGATTCTGCAAGACATGACCCGTGCTACAAGTCTCGCGTTACTTTTCTGATAGGCTTACTTTCATATTTCTCTGAAGCAATTACATCAAAGACTCATTATTTATGTAACAGACACGATACATCGCTCCGAATCGCTCTATTTACCATGGCCCTACTGATTGAAACACCTGCGTATTGACAGAGTTGCTCTGTACAATCGTAGTAACACAGTCCTGCTATTACATTCGCTCACGTGCGCTGCTTACAGATAAGTGGGAATTACGTTCTTTAGAACAGCATCCACTCACAAAGTGGTAAACGACACACTGGAAACACTGTATGATTAGTCACATTTTTTGACTTTGGTTGACTGCTGTGTCACAGCCGGTCCCCATCATATGTATACACTCCAACGGACGTGTGTGCCCTGTTAGCACATTTACCAGGAACGTTAGCTGCATCACCTCCCTGGCAATTTCATGCCGTCCTCGAAGCGTCAGCCATTGCTTGGTGACAGTGTGTTTCGATGAGACGTGGACAGATGATGCATCTCTCTCGCCGTCAGTTATAGGCGGGAATCATACTTAATGTAGTTTTCTGCAAGCGTCAGCGGAGCGTCAGACATCTCTGTCTGGTCTTCTCCCTTCATGTATCCAGCAAGCCCCCTCCTGACAGTCTCCAGTAAAAGCCCCCTGTGCTGAAGCGAAAATTGCCGCCGTTTCTATAGATACAGAGTGCCATTGTTTAATGGGAACAGTTAAGGACCCATAGTACAATATCTTGTTGTGAAACAGTCTACTTTTCTCACTTGTGGCAGAGGAAACTGAAACCCTCTCACCTTGGGCTGGAAGAATTAAAGATCATGACTGGGATTACGTACATTGACTCGTGAAGTAATACAAACTTATTTCACTCTTCATTGTATTTGCTTCTGTACAAAATGTGCGTTCTATTGCTATATTTCTATCTGTAGGTAAAAATTGGGCATTGAAAGAAAATTTGAGTGAACAGGCACGTGAAGATATGGTTCCGTTTGTACAGCATTTACACATAACAGCGTCATGGATAACAGATCTACGAGAATTTTGCTTGTGTGTGTAAGGTCAACATATTTAAGCATAGAACTGAGGTCACAACAATTTTCACCTTTTGAAGACGCTTGTGGTTACCCATATGTCAATACCCATCTCGTGATCGGCACATATTTTTAAAAATTGCCCGTCCCTTGTGGGGATCGAACCCACGACCTTTGGATTAGAAGTCCAACGCGCTATCCTCTGCGCCAAAGGGACACTGTCCAAGCGACGGGCTCAGATGTCAGAGATTCTGCAAGACATGACCCGTGCTACAAGTCTCGCGTTACTTTTCTGATAGGCTTACTTTCATATTTCTCTGAAGCAATTACATCAAAGACTCATTATTTATGTAACAGACACGATACATCGCTCCGAATCGCTCTATTTACCATGGCCCTACTGATTGAAACACCTGCGTATTGACAGAGTTGCTCTGTACAATCGTAGTAACACAGTCCTGCTATTACATTCGCTCACGTGCGCTGCTTACAGATAAGTGGGAATTACGTTCTTTAGAACAGCATCCACTCACAAAGTGGTAAACGACACACTGGAAACACTGTATGATTAGTCACATTTTTTGACTTTGGTTGACTGCTGTGTCACAGCCGGTCCCCATCATATGTATACACTCCAACGGACGTGTGTGCCCTGTTAGCACATTTACCAGGAACGTTAGCTGCATCACCTCCCTGGCAATTTCATGCCGTCCTCGAAGCGTCAGCCATTGCTTGGTGACAGTGTGTTTCGATGAGACGTGGACAGATGATGCATCTCTCTCGCCGTCAGTTATAGGCGGGAATCATACTTAATGTAGTTTTCTGCAAGCGTCAGCGGAGCGTCAGACATCTCTGTCTGGTCTTCTCCCTTCATGTATCCAGCAAGCCCCCTCCTGACAGTCTCCAGTAAAAGCCCCCTGTGCTGAAGCGAAAATTGCCGCCGTTTCTATAGATACAGAGTGCCATTGTTTAATGGGAACAGTTAAGGACCCATAGTACAATATCTTGTTGTGAAACAGTCTACTTTTCTCACTTGTGGCAGAGGAAACTGAAACCCTCTCACCTTGGGCTGGAAGAATTAAAGATCATGACTGGGATTACGTACATTGACTCGTGAAGTAATACAAACTTATTTCACTCTTCATTGTATTTGCTTCTGTACAAAATGTGCGTTCTATTGCTATATTTCTATCTGTAGGTAAAAATTGGGCATTGAAAGAAAATTTGAGTGAACAGGCACGTGAAGATATGGTTCCGTTTGTACAGCATTTACACATAACAGCGTCATGGATAACAGATCTACGAGAATTTTGCTTGTGTGTGTAAGGTCAACATATTTAAGCATAGAACTGAGGTCACAACAATTTTCACCTTTTGAAGACGCTTGTGGTTACCCATATGTCAATACCCATCTCGTGATCGGCACATATTTTTAAAAATTGCCCGTCCCTTGTGGGGATCGAACCCACGACCTTTGGATTAGAAGTCCAACGCGCTATCCTCTGCGCCAAAGGGACACTGTCCAAGCGACGGGCTCAGATGTCAGAGATTCTGCAAGACATGACCCGTGCTACAAGTCTCGCGTTACTTTTCTGATAGGCTTACTTTCATATTTCTCTGAAGCAATTACATCAAAGACTCATTATTTATGTAACAGACACGATACATCGCTCCGAATCGCTCTATTTACCATGGCCCTACTGATTGAAACACCTGCGTATTGACAGAGTTGCTCTGTACAATCGTAGTAACACAGTCCTGCTATTACATTCGCTCACGTGCGCTGCTTACAGATAAGTGGGAATTACGTTCTTTAGAACAGCATCCACTCACAAAGTGGTAAACGACACACTGGAAACACTGTATGATTAGTCACATTTTTTGACTTTGGTTGACTGCTGTGTCACAGCCGGTCCCCATCATATGTATACACTCCAACGGACGTGTGTGCCCTGTTAGCACATTTACCAGGAACGTTAGCTGCATCACCTCCCTGGCAATTTCATGCCGTCCTCGAAGCGTCAGCCATTGCTTGGTGACAGTGTGTTTCGATGAGACGTGGACAGATGATGCATCTCTCTCGCCGTCAGTTATAGGCGGGAATCATACTTAATGTAGTTTTCTGCAAGCGTCAGCGGAGCGTCAGACATCTCTGTCTGGTCTTCTCCCTTCATGTATCCAGCAAGCCCCCTCCTGACAGTCTCCAGTAAAAGCCCCCTGTGCTGAAGCGAAAATTGCCGCCGTTTCTATAGATACAGAGTGCCATTGTTTAATGGGAACAGTTAAGGACCCATAGTACAATATCTTGTTGTGAAACAGTCTACTTTTCTCACTTGTGGCAGAGGAAACTGAAACCCTCTCACCTTGGGCTGGAAGAATTAAAGATCATGACTGGGATTACGTACATTGACTCGTGAAGTAATACAAACTTATTTCACTCTTCATTGTATTTGCTTCTGTACAAAATGTGCGTTCTATTGCTATATTTCTATCTGTAGGTAAAAATTGGGCATTGAAAGAAAATTTGAGTGAACAGGCACGTGAAGATATGGTTCCGTTTGTACAGCATTTACACATAACAGCGTCATGGATAACAGATCTACGAGAATTTTGCTTGTGTGTGTAAGGTCAACATATTTAAGCATAGAACTGAGGTCACAACAATTTTCACCTTTTGAAGACGCTTGTGGTTACCCATATGTCAATACCCATCTCGTGATCGGCACATATTTTTAAAAATTGCCCGTCCCTTGTGGGGATCGAACCCACGACCTTTGGATTAGAAGTCCAACGCGCTATCCTCTGCGCCAAAGGGACACTGTCCAAGCGACGGGCTCAGATGTCAGAGATTCTGCAAGACATGACCCGTGCTACAAGTCTCGCGTTACTTTTCTGATAGGCTTACTTTCATATTTCTCTGAAGCAATTACATCAAAGACTCATTATTTATGTAACAGACACGATACATCGCTCCGAATCGCTCTATTTACCATGGCCCTACTGATTGAAACACCTGCGTATTGACAGAGTTGCTCTGTACAATCGTAGTAACACAGTCCTGCTATTACATTCGCTCACGTGCGCTGCTTACAGATAAGTGGGAATTACGTTCTTTAGAACAGCATCCACTCACAAAGTGGTAAACGACACACTGGAAACACTGTATGATTAGTCACATTTTTTGACTTTGGTTGACTGCTGTGTCACAGCCGGTCCCCATCATATGTATACACTCCAACGGACGTGTGTGCCCTGTTAGCACATTTACCAGGAACGTTAGCTGCATCACCTCCCTGGCAATTTCATGCCGTCCTCGAAGCGTCAGCCATTGCTTGGTGACAGTGTGTTTCGATGAGACGTGGACAGATGATGCATCTCTCTCGCCGTCAGTTATAGGCGGGAATCATACTTAATGTAGTTTTCTGCAAGCGTCAGCGGAGCGTCAGACATCTCTGTCTGGTCTTCTCCCTTCATGTATCCAGCAAGCCCCCTCCTGACAGTCTCCAGTAAAAGCCCCCTGTGCTGAAGCGAAAATTGCCGCCGTTTCTATAGATACAGAGTGCCATTGTTTAATGGGAACAGTTAAGGACCCATAGTACAATATCTTGTTGTGAAACAGTCTACTTTTCTCACTTGTGGCAGAGGAAACTGAAACCCTCTCACCTTGGGCTGGAAGAATTAAAGATCATGACTGGGATTACGTACATTGACTCGTGAAGTAATACAAACTTATTTCACTCTTCATTGTATTTGCTTCTGTACAAAATGTGCGTTCTATTGCTATATTTCTATCTGTAGGTAAAAATTGGGCATTGAAAGAAAATTTGAGTGAACAGGCACGTGAAGATATGGTTCCGTTTGTACAGCATTTACACATAACAGCGTCATGGATAACAGATCTACGAGAATTTTGCTTGTGTGTGTAAGGTCAACATATTTAAGCATAGAACTGAGGTCACAACAATTTTCACCTTTTGAAGACGCTTGTGGTTACCCATATGTCAATACCCATCTCGTGATCGGCACATATTTTTAAAAATTGCCCGTCCCTTGTGGGGATCGAACCCACGACCTTTGGATTAGAAGTCCAACGCGCTATCCTCTGCGCCAAAGGGACACTGTCCAAGCGACGGGCTCAGATGTCAGAGATTCTGCAAGACATGACCCGTGCTACAAGTCTCGCGTTACTTTTCTGATAGGCTTACTTTCATATTTCTCTGAAGCAATTACATCAAAGACTCATTATTTATGTAACAGACACGATACATCGCTCCGAATCGCTCTATTTACCATGGCCCTACTGATTGAAACACCTGCGTATTGACAGAGTTGCTCTGTACAATCGTAGTAACACAGTCCTGCTATTACATTCGCTCACGTGCGCTGCTTACAGATAAGTGGGAATTACGTTCTTTAGAACAGCATCCACTCACAAAGTGGTAAACGACACACTGGAAACACTGTATGATTAGTCACATTTTTTGACTTTGGTTGACTGCTGTGTCACAGCCGGTCCCCATCATATGTATACACTCCAACGGACGTGTGTGCCCTGTTAGCACATTTACCAGGAACGTTAGCTGCATCACCTCCCTGGCAATTTCATGCCGTCCTCGAAGCGTCAGCCATTGCTTGGTGACAGTGTGTTTCGATGAGACGTGGACAGATGATGCATCTCTCTCGCCGTCAGTTATAGGCGGGAATCATACTTAATGTAGTTTTCTGCAAGCGTCAGCGGAGCGTCAGACATCTCTGTCTGGTCTTCTCCCTTCATGTATCCAGCAAGCCCCCTCCTGACAGTCTCCAGTAAAAGCCCCCTGTGCTGAAGCGAAAATTGCCGCCGTTTCTATAGATACAGAGTGCCATTGTTTAATGGGAACAGTTAAGGACCCATAGTACGATATCTTGTTGTGAAACAGTCTACTTTTCTCACTTGTGGCAGAGGAAACTGAAACCCTCTCACCTTGGGCTGGAAGAATTAAAGATCATGACTGGGATTACGTACATTGACTCGTGAAGTAATACAAACTTATTTCACTCTTCATTGTATTTGCTTCTGTACAAAATGTGCGTTCTATTGCTATATTTCTATCTGTAGGTAAAAATTGGGCATTGAAAGAAAATTTGAGTGAACAGGCACGTGAAGATATGGTTCCGTTTGTACAGCATTTACACATAACAGCGTCATGGATAACAGATCTACGAGAATTTTGCTTGTGTGTGTAAGGTCAACATATTTAAGCATAGAACTGAGGTCACAACAATTTTCACCTTTTGAAGACGCTTGTGGTTACCCATATGTCAATACCCATCTCGTGATCGGCACATATTTTTAAAAATTGCCCGTCCCTTGTGGGGATCGAACCCACGACCTTTGGATTAGAAGTCCAACGCGCTATCCTCTGCGCCAAAGGGACACTGTCCAAGCGACGGGCTCAGATGTCAGAGATTCTGCAAGACATGACCCGTGCTACAAGTCTCGCGTTACTTTTCTGATAGGCTTACTTTCATATTTCTCTGAAGCAATTACATCAAAGACTCATTATTTATGTAACAGACACGATACATCGCTCCGAATCGCTCTATTTACCATGGCCCTACTGATTGAAACACCTGCGTATTGACAGAGTTGCTCTGTACAATCGTAGTAACACAGTCCTGCTATTACATTCGCTCACGTGCGCTGCTTACAGATAAGTGGGAATTACGTTCTTTAGAACAGCATCCACTCACAAAGTGGTAAACGACACACTGGAAACACTGTATGATTAGTCACATTTTTTGACTTTGGTTGACTGCTGTGTCACAGCCGGTCCCCATCATATGTATACACTCCAACGGACGTGTGTGCCCTGTTAGCACATTTACCAGGAACGTTAGCTGCATCACCTCCCTGGCAATTTCATGCCGTCCTCGAAGCGTCAGCCATTGCTTGGTGACAGTGTGTTTCGATGAGACGTGGACAGATGATGCATCTCTCTCGCCGTCAGTTATAGGCGGGAATCATACTTAATGTAGTTTTCTGCAAGCGTCAGCGGAGCGTCAGACATCTCTGTCTGGTCTTCTCCCTTCATGTATCCAGCAAGCCCCCTCCTGACAGTCTCCAGTAAAAGCCCCCTGTGCTGAAGCGAAAATTGCCGCCGTTTCTATAGATACAGAGTGCCATTGTTTAATGGGAACAGTTAAGGACCCATAGTACAATATCTTGTTGTGAAACAGTCTACTTTTCTCACTTGTGGCAGAGGAAACTGAAACCCTCTCACCTTGGGCTGGAAGAATTAAAGATCATGACTGGGATTACGTACATTGACTCGTGAAGTAATACAAACTTATTTCACTCTTCATTGTATTTGCTTCTGTACAAAATGTGCGTTCTATTGCTATATTTCTATCTGTAGGTAAAAATTGGGCATTGAAAGAAAATTTGAGTGAACAGGCACGTGAAGATATGGTTCCGTTTGTACAGCATTTACACATAACAGCGTCATGGATAACAGATCTACGAGAATTTTGCTTGTGTGTGTAAGGTCAACATATTTAAGCATAGAACTGAGGTCACAACAATTTTCACCTTTTGAAGACGCTTGTGGTTACCCATATGTCAATACCCATCTCGTGATCGGCACATATTTTTAAAAATTGCCCGTCCCTTGTGGGGATCGAACCCACGACCTTTGGATTAGAAGTCCAACGCGCTATCCTCTGCGCCAAAGGGACACTGTCCAAGCGACGGGCTCAGATGTCAGAGATTCTGCAAGACATGACCCGTGCTACAAGTCTCGCGTTACTTTTCTGATAGGCTTACTTTCATATTTCTCTGAAGCAATTACATCAAAGACTCATTATTTATGTAACAGACACGATACATCGCTCCGAATCGCTCTATTTACCATGGCCCTACTGATTGAAACACCTGCGTATTGACAGAGTTGCTCTGTACAATCGTAGTAACACAGTCCTGCTATTACATTCGCTCACGTGCGCTGCTTACAGATAAGTGGGAATTACGTTCTTTAGAACAGCATCCACTCACAAAGTGGTAAACGACACACTGGAAACACTGTATGATTAGTCACATTTTTTGACTTTGGTTGACTGCTGTGTCACAGCCGGTCCCCATCATATGTATACACTCCAACGGACGTGTGTGCCCTGTTAGCACATTTACCAGGAACGTTAGCTGCATCACCTCCCTGGCAATTTCATGCCGTCCTCGAAGCGTCAGCCATTGCTTGGTGACAGTGTGTTTCGATGAGACGTGGACAGATGATGCATCTCTCTCGCCGTCAGTTATAGGCGGGAATCATACTTAATGTAGTTTTCTGCAAGCGTCAGCGGAGCGTCAGACATCTCTGTCTGGTCTTCTCCCTTCATGTATCCAGCAAGCCCCCTCCTGACAGTCTCCAGTAAAAGCCCCCTGTGCTGAAGCGAAAATTGCCGCCGTTTCTATAGATACAGAGTGCCATTGTTTAATGGGAACAGTTAAGGACCCATAGTACAATATCTTGTTGTGAAACAGTCTACTTTTCTCACTTGTGGCAGAGGAAACTGAAACCCTCTCACCTTGGGCTGGAAGAATTAAAGATCATGACTGGGATTACGTACATTGACTCGTGAAGTAATACAAACTTATTTCACTCTTCATTGTATTTGCTTCTGTACAAAATGTGCGTTCTATTGCTATATTTCTATCTGTAGGTAAAAATTGGGCATTGAAAGAAAATTTGAGTGAACAGGCACGTGAAGATATGGTTCCGTTTGTACAGCATTTACACATAACAGCGTCATGGATAACAGATCTACGAGAATTTTGCTTGTGTGTGTAAGGTCAACATATTTAAGCATAGAACTGAGGTCACAACAATTTTCACCTTTTGAAGACGCTTGTGGTTACCCATATGTCAATACCCATCTCGTGATCGGCACATATTTTTAAAAATTGCCCGTCCCTTGTGGGGATCGAACCCACGACCTTTGGATTAGAAGTCCAACGCGCTATCCTCTGCGCCAAAGGGACACTGTCCAAGCGACGGGCTCAGATGTCAGAGATTCTGCAAGACATGACCCGTGCTACAAGTCTCGCGTTACTTTTCTGATAGGCTTACTTTCATATTTCTCTGAAGCAATTACATCAAAGACTCATTATTTATGTAACAGACACGATACATCGCTCCGAATCGCTCTATTTACCATGGCCCTACTGATTGAAACACCTGCGTATTGACAGAGTTGCTCTGTACAATCGTAGTAACACAGTCCTGCTATTACATTCGCTCACGTGCGCTGCTTACAGATAAGTGGGAATTACGTTCTTTAGAACAGCATCCACTCACAAAGTGGTAAACGACACACTGGAAACACTGTATGATTAGTCACATTTTTTGACTTTGGTTGACTGCTGTGTCACAGCCGGTCCCCATCATATGTATACACTCCAACGGACGTGTGTGCCCTGTTAGCACATTTACCAGGAACGTTAGCTGCATCACCTCCCTGGCAATTTCATGCCGTCCTCGAAGCGTCAGCCATTGCTTGGTGACAGTGTGTTTCGATGAGACGTGGACAGATGATGCATCTCTCTCGCCGTCAGTTATAGGCGGGAATCATACTTAATGTAGTTTTCTGCAAGCGTCAGCGGAGCGTCAGACATCTCTGTCTGGTCTTCTCCCTTCATGTATCCAGCAAGCCCCCTCCTGACAGTCTCCAGTAAAAGCCCCCTGTGCTGAAGCGAAAATTGCCGCCGTTTCTATAGATACAGAGTGCCATTGTTTAATGGGAACAGTTAAGGACCCATAGTACAATATCTTGTTGTGAAACAGTCTACTTTTCTCACTTGTGGCAGAGGAAACTGAAACCCTCTCACCTTGGGCTGGAAGAATTAAAGATCATGACTGGGATTACGTACATTGACTCGTGAAGTAATACAAACTTATTTCACTCTTCATTGTATTTGCTTCTGTACAAAATGTGCGTTCTATTGCTATATTTCTATCTGTAGGTAAAAATTGGGCATTGAAAGAAAATTTGAGTGAACAGGCACGTGAAGATATGGTTCCGTTTGTACAGCATTTACACATAACAGCGTCATGGATAACAGATCTACGAGAATTTTGCTTGTGTGTGTAAGGTCAACATATTTAAGCATAGAACTGAGGTCACAACAATTTTCACCTTTTGAAGACGCTTGTGGTTACCCATATGTCAATACCCATCTCGTGATCGGCACATATTTTTAAAAATTGCCCGTCCCTTGTGGGGATCGAACCCACGACCTTTGGATTAGAAGTCCAACGCGCTATCCTCTGCGCCAAAGGGACACTGTCCAAGCGACGGGCTCAGATGTCAGAGATTCTGCAAGACATGACCCGTGCTACAAGTCTCGCGTTACTTTTCTGATAGGCTTACTTTCATATTTCTCTGAAGCAATTACATCAAAGACTCATTATTTATGTAACAGACACGATACATCGCTCCGAATCGCTCTATTTACCATGGCCCTACTGATTGAAACACCTGCGTATTGACAGAGTTGCTCTGTACAATCGTAGTAACACAGTCCTGCTATTACATTCGCTCACGTGCGCTGCTTACAGATAAGTGGGAATTACGTTCTTTAGAACAGCATCCACTCACAAAGTGGTAAACGACACACTGGAAACACTGTATGATTAGTCACATTTTTTGACTTTGGTTGACTGCTGTGTCACAGCCGGTCCCCATCATATGTATACACTCCAACGGACGTGTGTGCCCTGTTAGCACATTTACCAGGAACGTTAGCTGCATCACCTCCCTGGCAATTTCATGCCGTCCTCGA
Source organism: Schistocerca serialis cubense (assembly GCF_023864345.2). Taxonomy (NCBI): domain Eukaryota; kingdom Metazoa; phylum Arthropoda; class Insecta; order Orthoptera; family Acrididae; genus Schistocerca; species Schistocerca serialis. The sequence continues at coordinate 151,280,769 of NC_064638.1, read as the reverse complement.
AGCGTCAGCCATTGCTTGGTGACAGTGTGTTTCGATGAGACGTGGACAGATGATGCATCTCTCTCGCCGTCAGTTATAGGCGGGAATCATACTTAATGTAGTTTTCTGCAAGCGTCAGCGGAGCGTCAGACATCTCTGTCTGGTCTTCTCCCTTCATGTATCCAGCAAGCCCCCTCCTGACAGTCTCCAGTAAAAGCCCCCTGTGCTGAAGCGAAAATTGCCGCCGTTTCTATAGATACAGAGTGCCATTGTTTAATGGGAACAGTTAAGGACCCATAGTACAATATCTTGTTGTGAAACAGTCTACTTTTCTCACTTGTGGCAGAGGAAACTGAAACCCTCTCACCTTGGGCTGGAAGAATTAAAGATCATGACTGGGATTACGTACATTGACTCGTGAAGTAATACAAACTTATTTCACTCTTCATTGTATTTGCTTCTGTACAAAATGTGCGTTCTATTGCTATATTTCTATCTGTAGGTAAAAATTGGGCATTGAAAGAAAATTTGAGTGAACAGGCACGTGAAGATATGGTTCCGTTTGTACAGCATTTACACATAACAGCGTCATGGATAACAGATCTACGAGAATTTTGCTTGTGTGTGTAAGGTCAACATATTTAAGCATAGAACTGAGGTCACAACAATTTTCACCTTTTGAAGACGCTTGTGGTTACCCATATGTCAATACCCATCTCGTGATCGGCACATATTTTTAAAAATTGCCCGTCCCTTGTGGGGATCGAACCCACGACCTTTGGATTAGAAGTCCAACGCGCTATCCTCTGCGCCAAAGGGACACTGTCCAAGCGACGGGCTCAGATGTCAGAGATTCTGCAAGACATGACCCGTGCTACAAGTCTCGCGTTACTTTTCTGATAGGCTTACTTTCATATTTCTCTGAAGCAATTACATCAAAGACTCATTATTTATGTAACAGACACGATACATCGCTCCGAATCGCTCTATTTACCATGGCCCTACTGATTGAAACACCTGCGTATTGACAGAGTTGCTCTGTACAATCGTAGTAACACAGTCCTGCTATTACATTCGCTCACGTGCGCTGCTTACAGATAAGTGGGAATTACGTTCTTTAGAACAGCATCCACTCACAAAGTGGTAAACGACACACTGGAAACACTGTATGATTAGTCACATTTTTTGACTTTGGTTGACTGCTGTGTCACAGCCGGTCCCCATCATATGTATACACTCCAACGGACGTGTGTGCCCTGTTAGCACATTTACCAGGAACGTTAGCTGCATCACCTCCCTGGCAATTTCATGCCGTCCTCGAAGCGTCAGCCATTGCTTGGTGACAGTGTGTTTCGATGAGACGTGGACAGATGATGCATCTCTCTCGCCGTCAGTTATAGGCGGGAATCATACTTAATGTAGTTTTCTGCAAGCGTCAGCGGAGCGTCAGACATCTCTGTCTGGTCTTCTCCCTTCATGTATCCAGCAAGCCCCCTCCTGACAGTCTCCAGTAAAAGCCCCCTGTGCTGAAGCGAAAATTGCCGCCGTTTCTATAGATACAGAGTGCCATTGTTTAATGGGAACAGTTAAGGACCCATAGTACGATATCTTGTTGTGAAACAGTCTACTTTTCTCACTTGTGGCAGAGGAAACTGAAACCCTCTCACCTTGGGCTGGAAGAATTAAAGATCATGACTGGGATTACGTACATTGACTCGTGAAGTAATACAAACTTATTTCACTCTTCATTGTATTTGCTTCTGTACAAAATGTGCGTTCTATTGCTATATTTCTATCTGTAGGTAAAAATTGGGCATTGAAAGAAAATTTGAGTGAACAGGCACGTGAAGATATGGTTCCGTTTGTACAGCATTTACACATAACAGCGTCATGGATAACAGATCTACGAGAATTTTGCTTGTGTGTGTAAGGTCAACATATTTAAGCATAGAACTGAGGTCACAACAATTTTCACCTTTTGAAGACGCTTGTGGTTACCCATATGTCAATACCCATCTCGTGATCGGCACATATTTTTAAAAATTGCCCGTCCCTTGTGGGGATCGAACCCACGACCTTTGGATTAGAAGTCCAACGCGCTATCCTCTGCGCCAAAGGGACACTGTCCAAGCGACGGGCTCAGATGTCAGAGATTCTGCAAGACATGACCCGTGCTACAAGTCTCGCGTTACTTTTCTGATAGGCTTACTTTCATATTTCTCTGAAGCAATTACATCAAAGACTCATTATTTATGTAACAGACACGATACATCGCTCCGAATCGCTCTATTTACCATGGCCCTACTGATTGAAACACCTGCGTATTGACAGAGTTGCTCTGTACAATCGTAGTAACACAGTCCTGCTATTACATTCGCTCACGTGCGCTGCTTACAGATAAGTGGGAATTACGTTCTTTAGAACAGCATCCACTCACAAAGTGGTAAACGACACACTGGAAACACTGTATGATTAGTCACATTTTTTGACTTTGGTTGACTGCTGTGTCACAGCCGGTCCCCATCATATGTATACACTCCAACGGACGTGTGTGCCCTGTTAGCACATTTACCAGGAACGTTAGCTGCATCACCTCCCTGGCAATTTCATGCCGTCCTCGAAGCGTCAGCCATTGCTTGGTGACAGTGTGTTTCGATGAGACGTGGACAGATGATGCATCTCTCTCGCCGTCAGTTATAGGCGGGAATCATACTTAATGTAGTTTTCTGCAAGCGTCAGCGGAGCGTCAGACATCTCTGTCTGGTCTTCTCCCTTCATGTATCCAGCAAGCCCCCTCCTGACAGTCTCCAGTAAAAGCCCCCTGTGCTGAAGCGAAAATTGCCGCCGTTTCTATAGATACAGAGTGCCATTGTTTAATGGGAACAGTTAAGGACCCATAGTACAATATCTTGTTGTGAAACAGTCTACTTTTCTCACTTGTGGCAGAGGAAACTGAAACCCTCTCACCTTGGGCTGGAAGAATTAAAGATCATGACTGGGATTACGTACATTGACTCGTGAAGTAATACAAACTTATTTCACTCTTCATTGTATTTGCTTCTGTACAAAATGTGCGTTCTATTGCTATATTTCTATCTGTAGGTAAAAATTGGGCATTGAAAGAAAATTTGAGTGAACAGGCACGTGAAGATATGGTTCCGTTTGTACAGCATTTACACATAACAGCGTCATGGATAACAGATCTACGAGAATTTTGCTTGTGTGTGTAAGGTCAACATATTTAAGCATAGAACTGAGGTCACAACAATTTTCACCTTTTGAAGACGCTTGTGGTTACCCATATGTCAATACCCATCTCGTGATCGGCACATATTTTTAAAAATTGCCCGTCCCTTGTGGGGATCGAACCCACGACCTTTGGATTAGAAGTCCAACGCGCTATCCTCTGCGCCAAAGGGACACTGTCCAAGCGACGGGCTCAGATGTCAGAGATTCTGCAAGACATGACCCGTGCTACAAGTCTCGCGTTACTTTTCTGATAGGCTTACTTTCATATTTCTCTGAAGCAATTACATCAAAGACTCATTATTTATGTAACAGACACGATACATCGCTCCGAATCGCTCTATTTACCATGGCCCTACTGATTGAAACACCTGCGTATTGACAGAGTTGCTCTGTACAATCGTAGTAACACAGTCCTGCTATTACATTCGCTCACGTGCGCTGCTTACAGATAAGTGGGAATTACGTTCTTTAGAACAGCATCCACTCACAAAGTGGTAAACGACACACTGGAAACACTGTATGATTAGTCACATTTTTTGACTTTGGTTGACTGCTGTGTCACAGCCGGTCCCCATCATATGTATACACTCCAACGGACGTGTGTGCCCTGTTAGCACATTTACCAGGAACGTTAGCTGCATCACCTCCCTGGCAATTTCATGCCGTCCTCGAAGCGTCAGCCATTGCTTGGTGACAGTGTGTTTCGATGAGACGTGGACAGATGATGCATCTCTCTCGCCGTCAGTTATAGGCGGGAATCATACTTAATGTAGTTTTCTGCAAGCGTCAGCGGAGCGTCAGACATCTCTGTCTGGTCTTCTCCCTTCATGTATCCAGCAAGCCCCCTCCTGACAGTCTCCAGTAAAAGCCCCCTGTGCTGAAGCGAAAATTGCCGCCGTTTCTATAGATACAGAGTGCCATTGTTTAATGGGAACAGTTAAGGACCCATAGTACAATATCTTGTTGTGAAACAGTCTACTTTTCTCACTTGTGGCAGAGGAAACTGAAACCCTCTCACCTTGGGCTGGAAGAATTAAAGATCATGACTGGGATTACGTACATTGACTCGTGAAGTAATACAAACTTATTTCACTCTTCATTGTATTTGCTTCTGTACAAAATGTGCGTTCTATTGCTATATTTCTATCTGTAGGTAAAAATTGGGCATTGAAAGAAAATTTGAGTGAACAGGCACGTGAAGATATGGTTCCGTTTGTACAGCATTTACACATAACAGCGTCATGGATAACAGATCTACGAGAATTTTGCTTGTGTGTGTAAGGTCAACATATTTAAGCATAGAACTGAGGTCACAACAATTTTCACCTTTTGAAGACGCTTGTGGTTACCCATATGTCAATACCCATCTCGTGATCGGCACATATTTTTAAAAATTGCCCGTCCCTTGTGGGGATCGAACCCACGACCTTTGGATTAGAAGTCCAACGCGCTATCCTCTGCGCCAAAGGGACACTGTCCAAGCGACGGGCTCAGATGTCAGAGATTCTGCAAGACATGACCCGTGCTACAAGTCTCGCGTTACTTTTCTGATAGGCTTACTTTCATATTTCTCTGAAGCAATTACATCAAAGACTCATTATTTATGTAACAGACACGATACATCGCTCCGAATCGCTCTATTTACCATGGCCCTACTGATTGAAACACCTGCGTATTGACAGAGTTGCTCTGTACAATCGTAGTAACACAGTCCTGCTATTACATTCGCTCACGTGCGCTGCTTACAGATAAGTGGGAATTACGTTCTTTAGAACAGCATCCACTCACAAAGTGGTAAACGACACACTGGAAACACTGTATGATTAGTCACATTTTTTGACTTTGGTTGACTGCTGTGTCACAGCCGGTCCCCATCATATGTATACACTCCAACGGACGTGTGTGCCCTGTTAGCACATTTACCAGGAACGTTAGCTGCATCACCTCCCTGGCAATTTCATGCCGTCCTCGAAGCGTCAGCCATTGCTTGGTGACAGTGTGTTTCGATGAGACGTGGACAGATGATGCATCTCTCTCGCCGTCAGTTATAGGCGGGAATCATACTTAATGTAGTTTTCTGCAAGCGTCAGCGGAGCGTCAGACATCTCTGTCTGGTCTTCTCCCTTCATGTATCCAGCAAGCCCCCTCCTGACAGTCTCCAGTAAAAGCCCCCTGTGCTGAAGCGAAAATTGCCGCCGTTTCTATAGATACAGAGTGCCATTGTTTAATGGGAACAGTTAAGGACCCATAGTACAATATCTTGTTGTGAAACAGTCTACTTTTCTCACTTGTGGCAGAGGAAACTGAAACCCTCTCACCTTGGGCTGGAAGAATTAAAGATCATGACTGGGATTACGTACATTGACTCGTGAAGTAATACAAACTTATTTCACTCTTCATTGTATTTGCTTCTGTACAAAATGTGCGTTCTATTGCTATATTTCTATCTGTAGGTAAAAATTGGGCATTGAAAGAAAATTTGAGTGAACAGGCACGTGAAGATATGGTTCCGTTTGTACAGCATTTACACATAACAGCGTCATGGATAACAGATCTACGAGAATTTTGCTTGTGTGTGTAAGGTCAACATATTTAAGCATAGAACTGAGGTCACAACAATTTTCACCTTTTGAAGACGCTTGTGGTTACCCATATGTCAATACCCATCTCGTGATCGGCACATATTTTTAAAAATTGCCCGTCCCTTGTGGGGATCGAACCCACGACCTTTGGATTAGAAGTCCAACGCGCTATCCTCTGCGCCAAAGGGACACTGTCCAAGCGACGGGCTCAGATGTCAGAGATTCTGCAAGACATGACCCGTGCTACAAGTCTCGCGTTACTTTTCTGATAGGCTTACTTTCATATTTCTCTGAAGCAATTACATCAAAGACTCATTATTTATGTAACAGACACGATACATCGCTCCGAATCGCTCTATTTACCATGGCCCTACTGATTGAAACACCTGCGTATTGACAGAGTTGCTCTGTACAATCGTAGTAACACAGTCCTGCTATTACATTCGCTCACGTGCGCTGCTTACAGATAAGTGGGAATTACGTTCTTTAGAACAGCATCCACTCACAAAGTGGTAAACGACACACTGGAAACACTGTATGATTAGTCACATTTTTTGACTTTGGTTGACTGCTGTGTCACAGCCGGTCCCCATCATATGTATACACTCCAACGGACGTGTGTGCCCTGTTAGCACATTTACCAGGAACGTTAGCTGCATCACCTCCCTGGCAATTTCATGCCGTCCTCGAAGCGTCAGCCATTGCTTGGTGACAGTGTGTTTCGATGAGACGTGGACAGATGATGCATCTCTCTCGCCGTCAGTTATAGGCGGGAATCATACTTAATGTAGTTTTCTGCAAGCGTCAGCGGAGCGTCAGACATCTCTGTCTGGTCTTCTCCCTTCATGTATCCAGCAAGCCCCCTCCTGACAGTCTCCAGTAAAAGCCCCCTGTGCTGAAGCGAAAATTGCCGCCGTTTCTATAGATACAGAGTGCCATTGTTTAATGGGAACAGTTAAGGACCCATAGTACAATATCTTGTTGTGAAACAGTCTACTTTTCTCACTTGTGGCAGAGGAAACTGAAACCCTCTCACCTTGGGCTGGAAGAATTAAAGATCATGACTGGGATTACGTACATTGACTCGTGAAGTAATACAAACTTATTTCACTCTTCATTGTATTTGCTTCTGTACAAAATGTGCGTTCTATTGCTATATTTCTATCTGTAGGTAAAAATTGGGCATTGAAAGAAAATTTGAGTGAACAGGCACGTGAAGATATGGTTCCGTTTGTACAGCATTTACACATAACAGCGTCATGGATAACAGATCTACGAGAATTTTGCTTGTGTGTGTAAGGTCAACATATTTAAGCATAGAACTGAGGTCACAACAATTTTCACCTTTTGAAGACGCTTGTGGTTACCCATATGTCAATACCCATCTCGTGATCGGCACATATTTTTAAAAATTGCCCGTCCCTTGTGGGGATCGAACCCACGACCTTTGGATTAGAAGTCCAACGCGCTATCCTCTGCGCCAAAGGGACACTGTCCAAGCGACGGGCTCAGATGTCAGAGATTCTGCAAGACATGACCCGTGCTACAAGTCTCGCGTTACTTTTCTGATAGGCTTACTTTCATATTTCTCTGAAGCAATTACATCAAAGACTCATTATTTATGTAACAGACACGATACATCGCTCCGAATCGCTCTATTTACCATGGCCCTACTGATTGAAACACCTGCGTATTGACAGAGTTGCTCTGTACAATCGTAGTAACACAGTCCTGCTATTACATTCGCTCACGTGCGCTGCTTACAGATAAGTGGGAATTACGTTCTTTAGAACAGCATCCACTCACAAAGTGGTAAACGACACACTGGAAACACTGTATGATTAGTCACATTTTTTGACTTTGGTTGACTGCTGTGTCACAGCCGGTCCCCATCATATGTATACACTCCAACGGACGTGTGTGCCCTGTTAGCACATTTACCAGGAACGTTAGCTGCATCACCTCCCTGGCAATTTCATGCCGTCCTCGAAGCGTCAGCCATTGCTTGGTGACAGTGTGTTTCGATGAGACGTGGACAGATGATGCATCTCTCTCGCCGTCAGTTATAGGCGGGAATCATACTTAATGTAGTTTTCTGCAAGCGTCAGCGGAGCGTCAGACATCTCTGTCTGGTCTTCTCCCTTCATGTATCCAGCAAGCCCCCTCCTGACAGTCTCCAGTAAAAGCCCCCTGTGCTGAAGCGAAAATTGCCGCCGTTTCTATAGATACAGAGTGCCATTGTTTAATGGGAACAGTTAAGGACCCATAGTACAATATCTTGTTGTGAAACAGTCTACTTTTCTCACTTGTGGCAGAGGAAACTGAAACCCTCTCACCTTGGGCTGGAAGAATTAAAGATCATGACTGGGATTACGTACATTGACTCGTGAAGTAATACAAACTTATTTCACTCTTCATTGTATTTGCTTCTGTACAAAATGTGCGTTCTATTGCTATATTTCTATCTGTAGGTAAAAATTGGGCATTGAAAGAAAATTTGAGTGAACAGGCACGTGAAGATATGGTTCCGTTTGTACAGCATTTACACATAACAGCGTCATGGATAACAGATCTACGAGAATTTTGCTTGTGTGTGTAAGGTCAACATATTTAAGCATAGAACTGAGGTCACAACAATTTTCACCTTTTGAAGACGCTTGTGGTTACCCATATGTCAATACCCATCTCGTGATCGGCACATATTTTTAAAAATTGCCCGTCCCTTGTGGGGATCGAACCCACGACCTTTGGATTAGAAGTCCAACGCGCTATCCTCTGCGCCAAAGGGACACTGTCCAAGCGACGGGCTCAGATGTCAGAGATTCTGCAAGACATGACCCGTGCTACAAGTCTCGCGTTACTTTTCTGATAGGCTTACTTTCATATTTCTCTGAAGCAATTACATCAAAGACTCATTATTTATGTAACAGACACGATACATCGCTCCGAATCGCTCTATTTACCATGGCCCTACTGATTGAAACACCTGCGTATTGACAGAGTTGCTCTGTACAATCGTAGTAACACAGTCCTGCTATTACATTCGCTCACGTGCGCTGCTTACAGATAAGTGGGAATTACGTTCTTTAGAACAGCATCCACTCACAAAGTGGTAAACGACACACTGGAAACACTGTATGATTAGTCACATTTTTTGACTTTGGTTGACTGCTGTGTCACAGCCGGTCCCCATCATATGTATACACTCCAACGGACGTGTGTGCCCTGTTAGCACATTTACCAGGAACGTTAGCTGCATCACCTCCCTGGCAATTTCATGCCGTCCTCGAAGCGTCAGCCATTGCTTGGTGACAGTGTGTTTCGATGAGACGTGGACAGATGATGCATCTCTCTCGCCGTCAGTTATAGGCGGGAATCATACTTAATGTAGTTTTCTGCAAGCGTCAGCGGAGCGTCAGTCGAGCTAAGTCGGGACAAGTCGCATAAGTGGAGCACCGAGTCTGCCAACCCGAATGGCGCGAGCCGAATCCCGGCGCCCCACTTGCGAACGAACGCTGTCAGCCAGCCTCATGCGCCCGAAATTTTAGTGAAATAGTTATATTGCAATGCTGAAACGAAAAGTCTTGCCATTTCTAGTGATACAGGTTGCCATTGCTTAACGGAAACAGTTGCGGAACCATAGTAGAATATGAGGTTGTGAAAAGGTCTGCTTTTTTGTCACATTGGTCCTGAGGAAAGCGTAACCCTCTGTTCTTGGACTGAAAGGTTTTAAAGCTAAGGATTGGGGTTACACAAATTGATTCCTGAAGTAATTCAAAATTATTTCACTATTCGTCGGATTGATTTCTTTCCAGAATGTGGGTTCTGTTGCTATACGGAAACAGTTGCGGAACCATAGTAGAATATGTGGTTGTGAAAATGTCTGCTTTTTTGTCACATTGGTCCTGAGAAAAGCGTAACCCTCTGTTCTTGGACTGAAAGGTTATAAAGCTAAGGATTGGGGTTACAGAAATCGATTCCTGAAGTAATTTAAAATTATTTCACTATTCGTCGGATTGATTTCTTTCCAGAATGTGGGTTCTGTTGCTATATTACTTTCTGTAGGTCAAAACCGGATACTGTAAGGTAGTTTCCTAGAACAGGAACGTGAAAAGATGGTACAGTTTTTACATCATGTACATATAACAGCGTCATTGATAACTGGATTGCGAGAAATTTAGTTACATGTGTAAGGTAAACATCGTTCAGCAGGGAACTGATGTCACAATAACTTTAGCGTTTTGGTGGCGCTAGTTTATGTCTTCTATTTCTTTCGTAATCGGGAATTTGTGATTTGTGTGCAGTTGTGCTCGCAAATGACGCAGCCTTAGTATTCCCCGACGATGCCTCAAGGCGTTTAAGGTGTTGCATACGCGTTCATCTGAAGGTGAGAGCATTTACATTGATGCTAGAGCGAATGGGAAGTTATTTCCGTTTCCAGGAACAGTTTTGAAAGGTGTTTCATTGCCTATCTCCATATTTTTAAAATTATTTTAAGCGCTTTGCTGAACTGTTTTGCTTGGTGTGCTTAATGGTCCGTTTTTACACGTTCCATTTCTATGTAGACCTCTAAATCTGTAAGACCGTCTCCACTGATGTTATGGGAAAAGTAACCAGTATAGTGCCCTGTTAACCACATAACAGCATTATTTTTCGATTTTGGGTAGTACGTTTCATCTGACTGTACAGTTTTTTTCTGTGTCGACCATATCTGCAGAGGTTCTAGAAGGGGACTCTATATATTATCCAATACAAATCCAAGGGTGGACACGATCTCCCCACGTAAACCTGTGCGGAAAAATGTCGACGAGGTGATAACGAAGGCAAACGTCTGTTTAACACAATCCGGTTGAATGAAGTCTTTCATTTGTGCTGAAAATGGTTTTAACCGCCTTGTACAGTGCTGATGTAGCCTTGGATGAATGGCACTGCAGTTAATATTGTTCCAGAGTGCACACCAATTGACGCCAGTGTATTTTAATCCAATTTTGCTCCGTCCTTCATGTGTTGTGATATATGCTAAAATATCCTTTGTATTTAATTCCTGTGTCGGTTTAGTTTATTTCTCAGATACCTTCTTTCAGTGTAATACACCCACATATGTTTTAATTGAAAGCTTATATTTTGCACATTTATTAGCGAATCTGTACTTCCTGGCTTAACTGCGTTGAATAATTTCGCTCAAAGACTCTCAGGGTGACTGTGTATAAACGTGGACATAGCTTTCATATACAGCAAAGTTGCCTTACTTTTGATGTCAATGAACGGTAGTTCCCGTGAGTGGGGCCTAAATGTTAATGCCGTGCTCCCTGAATGTTGTGAGTTACCTTCCGCAAATTTTTGGCTGTCATCTGTAAAGGGAGGGCAGTCAGCACCATTCCAAGAGCCTTGTGTTCCGTAACTTTTTGAGTCCATTGGAGTATAATGTATAGCAGTTCTCTTATATTTTAAATTTTCCTTTTAGTTTCATTGATCCTTGCACCTGATGCTGAAAGTATTTATTTAGTTCTGCCTCTGGACTCCACGTTTCGGACTATTATCCATACGTCATTCGTGTAGAGCCAACCACAGAGTTCGTCCCCGATACTGCAATGCCTGTCAGTTTGTGTTGCAGTTGTCTTAAAAAGGCTCCACAGAGACGACAAAAAGTAACGTCGACTAGGGACTGTCTTGAGACACCCCTCTTTCAATTTCTATCTGTGTTGGTAGTCGGCCGTTGACAGAAACTTTAGCAGACATTTTTGTGGCAGCGTTTCTGATGATATCTGCATTTCCTGACAAGAATCCCATTCTTCTCATTGTTTCGAGGAGGTACTTTTGGTCGACCTGATATATAAAAATCGACAAAAATGAGACCTCAGTTAATATTGCTGCAACGTTAAGGCAATTATGTCCCTTTACTGGGCTGTGGTTTGGAGTATTGTCCTTCCAAAGGTCCATGTTTCATGGTGCCAGATTATTTTTTCTGTGAGTCTTATGATATTGCTATTTATTATTCGTGCAATAATTTTGTAGTCGGAGTTCAGTAGAGAAATTGGCCGTAGATTGTTTATTTTCCTACATCTTCTGTTTTCTGTGATCAGTACAATTTTACATTCTTTGAATTCTGTGGGTATACGTTGTCCCTGCAACACTTCGTTCTCAATTTGAGTTATCTTGTCTTCTATCAAACCCTAGTATCGTTTGTAAAACTCGATAGGAAGACCATCGGGAGCAGGTGATGTTTTCCTCTTTGAGAGAATCGCGGATGTTGTCTAATACTTCTTTGTAAGAAAAAATGGAATAGGGTTGTTCATTGTCCTCTCTATTTATTTTAGAGGTCATCGTGCCAAGCAATTCATCATAATGTTCTTCGTGCGTTTTACCTGATTCATACACGTCGCTATAATCCCTCAATATTTCTCGAATTGTGTCGTAATGTGTGGTGAGGGTGGTACCGTCTACCAGTTTAAGTTCCTCCATGAGAGTCCTTCTTCGGTTTCTGCTGTGTTTAATTACTTTGTGTAAAGACGCTGATTCGTCCTCACTGACCGAGTTTGCTTTTTATTTTATTTTGAGTCCTTCCAGTTCTGGTTCCTTCACTTTTATTAGCCTTGCCTTGATCTTTTTAATCTCCTGTATAATTCCATCTACCTGATCAAATAACCCTCTTCAAACACTGCAATAAAATTCCGTTGACCTTCTGACTTCCTCATTTCGCTCTATACTAAAATATTTCATTATTTTGCGTAATTTCAGCATCATCCTGAGAGTCCACCATTCTAAAACACTGTGGTAGTTCGTAAGAGACCGCAGACACAGGTCCCACGCACGAGTGAGTGCATCTTCTAATTCCTTCTCCGCTAAGACAGCAACGTTCATACAACACTGCCTCCAGAACCAACGAGTTGTCTGTCGGTCTAAATTGTTACAAGCAGTGATGCGGCTGTGATCGGAAAAGCTTGCTCGAATGATGTCTACGTTTAAGAGTTGTGTCTCTAGGTTCTCTAACACACAGATTCTATCGATTATACTGGAAGAATTGCTGCATTCTTAGGTGTGTCTGACGAGTGTCGGTCACTTCACTTTCGTAGCATATGTGAGCGTCAGTGCTTTAACAAGACGACTCAGTTCATGTGAGGGATTAAAGTTGGGGGCCTGATGTTTGGGACTCGACAAACAATTTAAACCGCCTCCTATTATCAGTTTTTAGCGTCTTTCCTAAGTAAATAAATTATGTCGTCCTTAAAGAAATCTGGATCTGTTGGAATTATGCGAATTTCGATCGGGTGCGTACAGGTTAATGATCGTGTAACCAGGGTTACTTCTATGCCGCGTCCAGATTCCGAGATTTCTACAACACTAACGGGAATACCTGCCCGTACTAAAAGTGTCGTGTTTGCTCAAATTTCAGCTGCAAAATTAATTATTGTAACGTAACCAGGTACGGCGAAGTTCGACATTGTCACCTCTTATAAGAGGTGCAGAATTGTTTTAGAGCTGCGGTTTTCACGCCAGAACGAATCTTATTTACGTATAATGAAGTTATCGTATAAGCCTGTAACATGCCTTGAGACAACATATGGACATAATATGATAACACGGGGAATTAGTACTAGACATTCTGCTGCAGGCAGAAAAACCCAACTAAACAGTGCTGTAAGTTAATGTCAACATCACTTTCGTACAACCTGTCTGTTGTTAGTGAGGAACCCAGAGGTTTATCGGATTCGTCTGTCTGACTGATGGGTTCGACAACATGTTTTACATAGTTGCCATCGGAATTGTGAACAGAGTTGGTTCTTTCCATAGTTTTCTGTAAAGTAATCTCTTGTTTGGAAGTCTTCGTTTACGCTTGACTTCTCGGGTGGGGGAGGAAGGAAGGTTAAGGTTCGGTTAATGTTTAATTCGGCAGAGCTGAGAATCACTTTGCGTTACTTGAGCTTTCAAATCTGCATTCTGTTGTAATGAAATCGATTCGACAGAAGTGGTGTCTGACGATTCTTTGCGATTTCCAGCTGCCTCCTATTGTTTAGGAGGTGCCGCTGCACATTCACCGTTTGGGTGATGTTTGATAATGGCTTCCTCAGTCCCGCTGTTATCGAACTCTGTTTCTCCTGTCGCAGTAATGGATTCAACGATCGATATTTCAGGACCGAAGTTGTCACCAGATTGTGGAACTGAGACAGCAACACTTGCTATCAGTCGACTGCGCTCATCCTGTGGCTATGGTTGTTTCCATTTCCTCTAGTTGCCGAGGAGCTTCATGGGCTAGACTTTCTAAGCAGACAATGGGTGCTGCAAATATTCCGATTCGTTTTCTTTTTTTAGGTGCACGGTCTCGGTTAGGGCTTCACCGGGGCTGGCACCGGAAACAATGTGATAGATCTGTTCCGTCATTACAACATCACGTAACGTGAGCTTGCGACTTTGCTGCAAATTGTTTTTCAAAACAAACAGGCGACGTGGACAACCCTGCCTGAAATGACCACTTTAGTTACAGACGTGGCACGTTAAAACCTGACCAGAATAAGATATCTTAGCTTTATAACCACATACCATTAGATGAGACGGAACGTTCATCTTACCTGCATCTCAACAGCTCTAACTCTGCTATAACACTGCAGCCTGCGCTGGCTGGACCACACTTCATTTCAGATACTTCTGACGTCACCATATTTCGACAAGATATCCTTGAGGAACCAGTTTTCAACACACGGAAACTCTTATATTCAACGCCAGCATTAGACATTGTAACTATACTTACAGCCCCGTCACGGTGAAGGAACTCGATTCGTCCTCCAAACTTCATCAGCAGACGCTCCATGACAACAAGATTCAGAAGCTTTACATAGAACAGTACTGTTTCAAGTCATAAAAAGCTGTATGAACTTGGTCAGCCGTTATACCAACAACATACACAATCCAGTTATGAACCTCGAGGAAATTCGGTTGTACAGACCTTATCGACTTGTCGAATTCAAGTTTCAGTGCAATTTTCTTGGGAACATCCGAGACATTTCGCAATTTACCTATCGGGGTACATCGCCTACGAAGACAAAAGCATTCATCCACTAGCAATGGTCACTTGCACGAAGACGTGAACACACGGCAAACACAAACAAGTAAACACCACTAGCAGAGCGAAGCAGTAAAGAGGTCTTCACTGCCCCGCGTCTCAAGTGGAAATGCTCCAAAGGGACGCTGTGCCGATGTTCTGCGGCAATGTAAATAAATCCGTAAGACATATCAATTGACACCTGTCTTTCAAGTTGCTTTTTAGTTCAGTCATAGTCATTCGCACCCTTTCACAACACTTCTGTATGCATTCTACTTGTTAGGCCAACTTTCTTATTTTCTGAAGCAAATGGGCGGAAAAAAATCATTATTTATGCAACAGACGGGATACAGAGCTGAATCGCTCTATTTGCCATATACCTACCTATTCTTACACATATGTATCGCCAGAAATATTCCATGCAATCATAGCAACACGTCGCTACTATGAGATTCATTCAAGTGCCTTGCTCTGCTCTCTTCAGAACGGCATCGACCACAGAGTGTGAGATGCCGCACTGGAAATACTGTGCGATCAGTCACTTACTTTGGCACTGAAAGTTGCTCCCATTGTTAATCTCCCACGGTACATCGTGGCACAGATAGTGTGTTACCTGCACGGAGAATTGAGGGCAGCGTGCATGTTCCGCCATTGCAGTACCGAGCGGTGACATTCTGATTGCCACGCATAGCCCCTCGAAGGAGAGACAATTTGTCTCATAAGGAAAAAGCTACCTGTAGTAATTAACACAAAAGTGATCCAGAAAATTCATGCACATCAAATGTAAAGGTATATACAAAAAGAAATGATCTTCTGTTTGAAGTAAAAACGCACATAATTTTATAATCATTTAACAGAATGTTCACATTGCAGAACAAATAAAAAAAACGAAAACCCACTGATGATGGCACAGTAGTGCCGCAACATGCTTGGGAACTGAGAAAAAACGGTGTTTTGCATAACTGGCGGCCTCACATCCAAAAATTTTTAACTGTAAACACGGCCAATACAAGGAGCTGCATATCAAAAGACGGATACTAACAAGCACCTCTCAAAAGGTTGGTGAACGTATGATATCATTTCTACCATTCTGACATACAATAGCGTGCAGCATAACTGGTTATCGAGAAATTTACTAGTATGTGTAATGTAAACAAACTACCATAGAAGTGAGCCCACAACTACTGCTACCTTTTGAGCACGCTGGTGGTTACCCATGTTCCAACACCAATGTTGTGCTTAGTACCCACTTTTAAAAGTTGACCATCCCTTGTGGGGATCGAAACCACGACCTTTGGATTAGAAGTCCAACGCGCTATCCTGTTTTTATTGTTGTTTTCGTACCTTTTGTTTTCATCTCGAAATTCGCTGCTAAAAATGCGACACTACTTCTTGCTGTGTCGCGTCTATATGTTGCATTCAGTCACTTGAGACACTAAGTTTGCAAATCAGCACCAAATACTTAGTGCCTTCGTAATCGGCTGCAGATGTACCTCACTGCTTGTGATAGAATGGCGGGTTGACGCTAAGGCCAAAGCGGTGGCGGCGCCACCTCCGCCGACATTCACTACACTCGCTATTAAATGAAAAAAATATATTACAAGAACTAAGTATTTGATATGGGCATTCTGTGAAGATTAACAAAATCAGCGCGCTTTGGGCCCTACTTTAGTATCACCAATCGCAGTATTAACATGTGAGAGTATTTGTTTATACCACGCGCATTGCTAATTTTTCTTACCCTTAGCCGTTATTTTCGAAAGGACCACGGCAAAAATTCCTGATTCAACATACATTTTCCTCCTCTGAGGATCGAACGCACAACTTCTGGTTTAGTAGTACAGCGGTCTGCCACTTCATTTTTTGTTTCTTGTTATCAAAATTGTGTTCTCGACTAGAGACCTAATATCAGCCTCCTTCATAAATAAACTATTATCTTTTAAGAAATTAAATTCAGAAGTTATTAGAAAATCTAAAATCCTCTTCTTTGGGTAACGCTGATAACTTCGTTGTAAATAAGACTGAAAAATAAATTATGCTTCCCTTCTTGATAACAAGAATTTCCAGATGATCAACTTGCAGTGACTTAGGCGAATTAAAAGGGTGCTAGGGGAGGAGTCGTGACGCGACGCAGAAGCAGTGGGGCCTCTTCGCGGCACTACTGATGCCCCGCGACCCGAAGCTACCCCCGTACACCAGCGTACCCTACCCAACCTCATTCCGTTAAATACGATTTTTAGCATATTTCCGAATATCTTTCCATGATTCTTATTGTTGTATCCACGGACCCAACCAACCAACAAACTCGTGCACGCGCGCCCTGACCGTGACCTCGCTGGCCACAGTTCCTGCCGCGGCCGTCGGCGTCTCAGGGCGTTACCGCCGACGGGGGAGGTCGCGGGTCCGCAGCGCCCTCTGCCTTTTGCATATAAGGAGGAGCGCTGGGCCCGAGACGGACACTTGTCTATTGCTAGCCTTTCGTGGAGTTTATAGTGGAGCCATTGCAGTGTGATATTTGCTATTGTATTCGACTAGGCTCAGTGCAAGGATTACTCTTGGATATTACTTGGACTTGTATTGCTGGTGTACGTTTCGCCAGAAATAAAGATAAGTTATCTCTTCATTCTAGCTGGCGCAATTCTTGTCATTAATTATTTTTCGGCCAACAGACATAGCTACATCCTGGTCACTACCCACGCTTTATACAATTTGTGGTGGCTGCCCCAAAAGTACCGCCGAGGACCTCGGGTTAGGGAGCCGTCACAATACTTATATTTACTAATTTTCGAAAATTCTATGTCCATATGCACTCTGAATTCGACATGATTGTCGTCGCCGAGTTTGTTAAAGCCATAACTTGAATAGTGGCCCAGTAACCAAGTGATAGCGTCATTTTTCATCTTTGGATAAAACTTTTATCACGTCGATGGAGTATCGTCACCGGTATATTGTCTGGAACGTTCCTAGATATAATTGTTACTTTTTCTTGGATCCAGCTCCAGTTGTGGATACGTTCTCAGCAGGTGTATCTGTACGGAAGAGTATTGACGAGGTTGCAGTTAGTATAGAGATCGGTATCACTCAGTCCTATCTTTTTGAGTCTCTGGTTAGTACTAATTATATCACTGATTGCTTTGTATCACCGGTACGAACATTGCAGCCGAGTACACTGCAACCAACATTTGACCATGCTGTGTCCCATTTTGCTCCACTGTATTGTTCAACTGTTGGGTTCTAGCCGTCGAGTTCCCTCCTTTCTTCTAAAATGGTTTTTGCAGTTACATACTGTGATTGCTTTAACTTTTGACTAAGGTAGCTATTTTCAACATAATACTCCCTGATATGTTTTAGCTGGTAACAAGTTGTTTCAACATTGAGTGGAGGACTGGAACTTCGTGGCCAAGACAGCATGAAATAAGTGTGCTCCTTATGTCCACCAATCCCATCCCTCCATTTTGCAGGATGTAGCGCTGCCGTCCTTGCAAATACAGGAAAGATCTCGCTTTTCCATATAAAATTCTTAACCTTAGACATTATATTTTTAACCATTTCCGCACGAATAGGAAGAACCTGGGCCGTATAGTATGCTTTAGATAAAACACACGTATTAATCAATTTAGTTCTGTGAAATTGGTTCAGACTTCTGTGGTAGTTGTCAATTAACGCACCGTTGATTTTGTGGGCCACATCCCACCTATTCGCTGCCGTCATGTTTAACGTGGACGCCTCCAACACTTTTCCTACAGATTTATGTTCTCCTACGTGTGTGGCACACGAAACTGGAGGATGATCAAGCCCTTACAGATTTAAAAATCTGCTTTTCCTTTCATTTATTTTTGCTCTAGATGCCTGTCAGTAGTACTGGGGTACAGTCTCTAATGTAGTGACGTCATACTCATCTCTGATAAGTACTTCGACATCATCCGCATAGGCTCCTGCGACTGACTTCTCTCGTGAAATCGTTATTCCTCTCATCTTTGCCTGTAATGGTTTTAACAGAGGTTCTAGCGATCATGGGCAAGTGGCTGCCCTGAGGAATACCTCTGTCTATTTGGAGCCGTTGCGTTACTTGGGAATTGGCTGAAATTTTAGCACTGATGTGTACGGCTGGCCCCGGCGGAGGTTCGAATCCTCCCTCGGGCATGGGTGTGTGTGTTTGTCCTTAGGATAATTTAGGTTAAGTAGTGTGTAAGCTTAGGGACTGATGGCCTTAGCAGTTAAGTCCCATAAGTTTTCACACACACATTTTTTTAGCACTGATGCCCGTGGCCATATATTTTGTTATTGCGATCGTGGTCTGTAGGAAGCCCATGCGCTTCATTGTCTCTAGGAAATACGTGTGACGGACAGGATCAAACGCCTTAAAAAATCGAGAAAGATCAGACCACATTTTACGTTGCTGGCGCTGGCTAGTACTATAATATTCCGATAAAAGGCTACTGTTTGCAGTATGGTTAGCTGAGAAGGACATGTCTCCTGTTTGCAAATGTTTTGGAAGTGAGCGGCAGAAGTCTCAACTGCACGAGCCACAATCTTGTAATCCGAATTAAGTAGTGATATCGGTCGAAGTTGGTTAGGTTTTTGCTACCTCTGTTCTTGGGGACGAGAACAATTTTACATTCCTTAAAATCTACTGGAACAGACTTCTCCTGCAGGACCAGATTCACCACGTGTGTGATCTTCTCCCCAGTTATGTGACAGTATCTTTTATAAAATTCAATGGGAAGACCGTCAGTTCCAGCGGACCTTTTTTTTTGGGGGGGGGGGGACTGCATATTATTTCTAAAACATCTTGTTTACTGAAGTCCAAAAAAATGCTTCTTCCGTTATACTCGAGGTAGCCGGCCGAGGTGGCCGAGCGGTTCTAGGCGCTACAGTCTGGAACCGCGCGACCGCTACGGTCGCAGGTTCGAATCCTACCTCCGGCATGGATGTGTGTGATGTCCTTAGGTTAGTTAGCTTTAAGTAGTTCTAAGTTCTAGGGAACTGATTACCTCAGCAGTTAAGTCCCATAGTGCTCAGAGCCATTTGAGCCATTTTATACTCGAGGTAACAACATCAAAGAATTGGTCAGCGCTTTCTGCGTGGGCAACACTTGATGTATACGTCCTTACGTAGTAGTTGTAAAGTTCGCTGACAATATTCCTTCGATGATGGTCGTGCCGTCGCAGAGTTTTATTTCGTCAATGAAACCCCTCCTTCTATTCTTCGCGTGTTTTACAAGGTGACACAACGCCGCCGTTTGGTCTTCGCCTACTGATTTAACTTTGGATTTTATCTTAAGACCCCCCTAACTGTTCCCATTTAAGACTGATTACTTTTGCTCTAATCTTTCTAATGTTCTGCATTCTAGTAGCTGTGTCATCCGCTCTGTCTTACAGATCTCGCAATACTGAATAACAACATTCCATTGTCCTTTTAGTTTCAGTAGCTCGTTCAGTACCAGAGGATGTAAGAACTTTGCGCAGTTTTTGTTTCGCTTTACCACTCTAGGGAAGTCATTAGTGGTGCGTAGGCACTGGTCCCAAGCACGCCTCACTGCCTCCTCCAGATCTGATTGTGCTGGTAATGAAATGTTAACATTCCACTGATTTTTAAACCAGCGCGTGGGCTGTTGTTTCAAATTTATACACGCGACGACGCCATTGTAGCCAAAGAAGCTGATAGGGATCGTTTCGACATTTAAGAAGTTGTTTTCTATATTTTCAGTCTAGTCTGCTACAGGAATTCCCAACGACGTGTGTGAACCTCACTAATGTTTGGTACCGAGCTTCCCAAGCGTTTTTGAGTTTAAGATCACGAACAAGACGGTTTCACTCAATGAATAAGTAAAATTTGGGGTCTGATCTTTCCGGGACACTGCGCAATTGAAATCACCTCCAATGGCAAGCTGCTTAGAACTTTTCCTCAGTAAATAAATTATATATTCCTTATAAAACCGTGCTCTGTCAGCTCGACGAGTACTTCCGGAAGGCGAAAAATATTGACGCTCAACCCTTCACCGCTGGCCGGAGTGGCCGTGCGGTTCTAGGCGCTACAGACTGGAACCTCGTGACCGCTACGGTCACAGGTTCGAATCCTGCCTCGGGCATGGATGTGTGTGGTGTCCTTAGGTTAGTTAGGTTTCATTAGTTCTAAGTTCTAGGCGACTGGTGACCTCAGAAGTTAAGTCGCATAGTGCTCAGAGCCATTTGAACCATTTGAACCAATCCTCTACCCGATTCTAAACTTTCGATGTGGGTGACTGGAATGTCTTCCATAAGTAAGTCGGCAGTCCCCACGTTCGTTTATGGGGAAGAATTTATTATTGCTATAAAACCGGGATTGTTTATTTGCTGCAACGCCACCTCTTGCAAAAGGGCTGCGTCTGTTCCCAACTCGTAAATATATTGTTGTGGAGCACTCACCTTGACTTCAGATCTGATTTTGTTAGTATTTAACGTCATTATTTTATAGGTATGTGACATACTGATACCTATGAAGAAAGGCGGAGGAATTAATCACCGTAACGGTCGGATCTTCATGCCATTACATTTTTGTTTTCGTTTGGAAATCCTTGTCTTGCTCGTTGTGTTTCCCCCCGGCATCTTTATTCTTATTTTTCTTGCGTACGGCATTTACATATAGTTGGATTCTGTTCCTGCGACGCCCACTATGGGCCAGCTCTGCAGACGACGCCGTGGGTGGGTCTTAGAGGAACGTCAACGGCTAACAGCCGTCCCGACACTTCGGCCGGAATCGCTCTCGACATGTCCTCCGGCTGCAGCCCAGCTGAGGAAGCACTTCCGCTAACAACTTGTTTGTCATCAACCTCTGCCTGAAGTTGTTTGTTGATACCTTCAGTTTCCGACTGCTGTGTATGTTCGTGTTTCTTGTTGTGATAACATTCGTGTTGTGTTTCCGCTTCGCGAGCTTTTGCTATTTGCTGTTTATCATCCTCACCTAGAGGCATGGTTTGTTTACTGTCACAGCTGTCCACCCTGTGTTGACTCGCTGCGGCCATCTGCGGTTCACATGTTGGTTGTTCCACCGGAACTTGTTGCTGTGGATGGGTGAATAGCCGGCCATCCGCTCTCCGACTGCAGCTGCAGTGTCGCTGTTTGTCATTCCTGAGGAAAAATCGTCCACTAGAGCGGATTCTAAAAATAACCCCAAAAAATTTTGGTCGTACGTGGAATATTTAACGCTAAAAATAATTCAATACCTTCTCTTGCTGACAGTACGGGTAATGTTGAAACGTCCCCTTTGAACAATTATACATGACTGTGCTTAAACTGACACACAATATTTTGTTAGCGCAACGCAATCTGACTTTCAAAATTCCTTACAAAAGAATGGCCCTGACTAACATTAAACTATACCTTTCACAAATCACTTACCTCACAAAAATCTTCGCTGCTCAAGCTACTGCAATACAGCGAGCGCCACTACTGCCAGCTAAATAAAAGATTCAAACTATGGAAGGCACTAACTACTGATAGGGATAGTTAGCAAATGAAAGATATTAATAGAGAACAAACAATGTATTTACCTTGATATCATCATATATAAATATAGCAGTTCATGACAAATTTCAAAACTCCGCCATCTCTCTCCCCACATCCACCACTGCTGGCGGCTCACCTCCAACTGCGCAACGCTACGCGCTGTTCACATCCAGCTGCCGCTGCCCAACACTACAATGGCAGACAACAATGCAAACTAGCCACAGACTGCACACAGCACAGCCAGTGATTTTCATATTGAGCGCTACGTAACGTTGCCAATAAGAAAACATAAACAGCCTACTTACAATGTGACGGATGATGATGAACAGAAGGCCGAAATTCTAAACTTGGCTTTCAAAAATTCGTTTACGGTAGAGGACTGCAGCACCATTCCCCCTTTCAATTATCGAACAAACACAAGGATGGATGACATAGCGTTTAGTGTATCTGGGATTGTAAAAGAGTTAAGATCCTTACACGCCAGGAAGGCATTTGGCCCAGACGGTATCCTCGTAAGTTTATATGTTGACTATGCTACAAATATAGCACCATTCTTATCCATCATCTATCAAAGATCATTGGAACAGCGGAAAGTTTCACGGGACTGGAAGAAGGCCCAGGTCATGGCAAACTATCAAAAGGGTAGAAAATCGGATGCACATAATTACTGGCCAATTTCAGTGACATCGATTTCTTTTAGAATCATGGAACATATTTTGTGTTCAAACATAACGAGCTTTCTAGACTCTGAGAAGCTCATCTGCAGAAACCAGCACGGTTTTAGGAAACAGCAGTCGTGCGAGACACAGCTGGCCCTCTTTGTGCATGATGTACAACAGGCTCTAGATAACGGCTCCCAAGTTGATGCCATATTTCTCGACTTTCGAAAGGCGTTCGACTCGGTTCCGCACTGTCGCTTGCTCCAAAAACTGCGCGCTTGTGGTCTATTCGATGACATATGCGGTTGGATAGAAAGTTTTCTAACAGCAGAGAGCAGTATGTCGTCCTGAACGGGCTGACCAACAGAAACAAGCGTAACCTCAGGTGTGTCCCAGGGCAGCGTAATAGGTCCGCTGCTTTTTACGATTTACATAAACGATCTGGTTGATGGTATTGACAGTGGCATTAGACTGTTTGCCGGTGATACTGTAGTCTACAGGAAAGTAGTATCACACGAGAGTTGTGAAGAAGTCAATGAGGATTTGCAGAAAATAAATGCGTGGTGTAATGACTTGCAGTTATCTTTCAATATTAGTAAGTGTAACCTACTGCGTATAACAAGGCGAAAATCCTCATTAATGTTCGAGTACAGAATAAATGCCCAGTCTTTGGAAGCGGTAACATCCGCCAAGTGTTTAGGTGTGGCTATTCGAAATTATCTCAAATGGAATGATCAGATTACACAAGTAACGGGCAAGGTGAACTCTAGATTGCGTTTTATCGGTAGAATCCTGAAGCGATGCAGTCCTTCAACAAAGGAAATTGCTTACAATACGTAAGCTCCTCCAGTCTTAGAGTAATGTTCGTCTGTTCAAAAAATGTTCAAATGTGTGTGAAATCTTCTGGGACTTAACCGTTAAGGTCGTCAGTCCCTAAGCTTACACATTACTTAACCTAAATTATCCTAAGGACAAACACACAAACCCATGCCCTAGGGAGGACTCGAACCTCCGCCGGGACCAGCCATGTTGGTCTGTATGGGACCCTTACCAGTTGCGTTTCATTCAAGAGATTGAGAAGGTCCAAAGCAGAGCAGCAAGATTCGTGACTGGAATATTTATATACCGCGAGAGCGTTAGAAATCTGATAGAAAGTCTGAAGTGGGATACACTTGTAGGTAGACGACGCTCTAAACGGAAGGGGGCTGCTCACTAAATTCCGAAATCCGATCTTCGCCGAGGATGTAGAGCATATATTATTCCCACCAACTTTCCAATCGCGCAATGATCACCACTCAAAGATAAGGGAAATTAGAGCTCGTACTGAGGCGTTCAGACAGTCGTTTTTCCCTAGTGCGATCCGCGAGTAGAACAGAGGGGGGAAAAACGACTTCGGCGCGAATTGTGTTCTCCGCCACACACCGCTTGGTGGCTAGCGGAGTATATATGTAGATGTAGAAAGTTTTAGGAACCTAGCATCAGATCCACGTTCCTGCCATTTATTTGTCGTTGATGCTGGTGTGCTGTGTACATCTCCCTCAGAGCTACTACCGTCAAAAGTTCTGCGTCTCTTTTTGGTGGCAGTGTCGCTTGTCGCAGGTGTCGTTTCGTCCGTACTTTTCCAAGCCAGGGTGGGAAATTCCTCTATGCGTACTACTTGCCGTTCGTGCAACTCAGGTGCACTATCGGCCGTAGCAATTTCTACCGCCTGATTATCTGTAATGGTCTCCGCTAGCGTTAGCCGTTTCCGTTGCTGTAACGAATTTTTTAAGACAAAACCCGTCTGGGATAATCGTGGCGCATGTAGCCACTCTCATTGCAGATATGACACGTCAACGTTTGACCTCTGTAGTGGCAGACCATGATATGGGAAGGAATATTGACTTTAATATGCATTTCCACGGCTCTAACACCACTGTGGCACTGCAACCTACTGTATGTTGGCTAGACCAGGTACGTTGCGAATCATTTTTACATCCCCATACGCGAATATCACATCTTTCAAATAGCAATTTTCAACTTCTGGGGGAAGATTTAAAATACGCACGTGTTTATACTCTACGTAGGCATTAGTAATGGTAACAGTACTTACAGAGTTATCCTGGTAGCTCTCCCGCCATGCTTCACTAGCATCTTATCCAACAACACAGGGTTCAATAATTTGAAGAAAAACAATCCTGCTTCATATCGTAATATGCAGTGTGCGCCTGATCAGAACTGATACTAATAATGTCCACGATCTAATCATGAATTTCCAGACACGTCGCTTGCAGGTGATGGGTAGACGTTTCAAATTCAAATCCGAGGGCATACTTCCTTGGAAATAACCTGCCCATATCAGCAGCTAACCAGCGATCGAGACAGCGAGATAATAAGAACTAAACACAGTTATAAACTGTACCGCAATTAATTTTAAATAATCACTGCACTTACGAAAGGAAGTAGAACAATCACAACTAACACCACTCTTAAACACCGGCTTAACGGCGCTCTCAACACGTCCTAACAGCTCGGTGTCTGAAACGGAACTGCAAAAGGGTTCAAATGTCTCTGAGCATTATGGGACTTAACTGCTGAGGTCATCAGTCCCCTAGAACTTAGAACTACTTAAACCTAACTAACCTAAGCACATCACACACATCCATGCCCAAGGCAGGATTCGAACCTGCGACCGTAGCGGTCGCGCGGTACCAGACGGTAGCGCCTAGAACCGCTCGGCCACGCCGGCCGGCAAACGCAACTGCCAAAGGGACGCTGTGCCAATGTTCTGCAGCAATGTTAATAAAGTCGTAAAACATATCAAATGATACCTGTCTTTCAAGTTTCTTTTTAGTTCAGACATAGTCATTCGGACTCTTTTACAACACTTTTATGTGCATTCTACTTGTTAGGCCAACTTTCTTATTTCCTAGAGCAACTGGGCAGAAAAAAAGTCATTATTAACGCAAAAGATGGGATATAGCGCTGAATCGTTCTATTTACCATATACCTACTTATTCTTACACTTGTGTATGGACAGAGATATTGTATGCAATCATAGCAACACGTAGCTGCTGTGAGATTCGTTCACGTGCGTTGCTTTCAGATGAAAGTGAATTGCAGTCTTCAGAACAGCATCGACCCACCATATGGTACACGCCACACTGGAAATACTGTGCGATCAGTCACATATGTAGGCTCTGAGAGTAGCTTCACTTGTTAATCTCTCATGGTACGCCCTCAGTAGCGTCGTTTCGTAGATGTAGCGTTACATGTACGGAGAATTCGGGGCACCGAGCATCTGCTGCCATTGCAGTACCGAGCGGTGACTCTCTGATTGCCATGCATATCCCTCTGAAGGTGAGACAATTTGTCTCACAAGGAAAAAGCTTGCCTAATAGGCACATTTCGAAAGGTGTGGCCGAGCGGTTCGTGGCGCTTCAGTCTGGAACCGCGCTGCCGCTACGGTCGCAGTTTCGAATCCTCCCTCGGTCATGGATGTGTGTGATGTCCTTAGGTTAGTTGGGTTTAAGTAGTTCAAATTCTAGGGGACTGATGACCTCAGATGTTAAGTCCTATACTGCTGAGATCCATTGTTTTTGAAAGGTGGGTGAATGTATGTCGTCGATTCTACCACTTTCTCTTATAATAGCTCACGATGATGATGAGGTCCCATACTCCGAGGAGCGTAGGGGACGATGCGGGAGACCCACACCGCTGTACTAGGCAAGGTCCTAGCACAGGTGGTTTGCCATTGCCTTCCTCCGACCGTAATGGGGATGAATGACGATGATGAAGACGACACAACAGCACCAACTCATCTCGAGGCAGGAAAAATCCCTGACCCCGCCGGGAATCGAATCCGGGACCCCGTGCGCGGGAAGCGAGAACGCTACCGCAAGACCACGAGCTGCGGACCAAGTAAATTAGCAGCTCTTTGTACAGAGTTGCAAGACGATGCGTATCTGTGAAACACGTCTAAGAGACTTTTTTGCGGAATTTTTCAAGTATGCAGTGTCATAGAGATGAGCTTCTGTGCACACTTTATGTAGTCGTTCACGCTTCACGTCATAAATACCTCCCGTTTCACGAAATTCATTCACTCATTTGTGAATTGTATCACGAGTGGAAATTCGAACCGCTGCAAACTTCTGTGCACACAATCCGCGGACGAGCCGACTCTGTACGTACGTACCAATCGCAAATATAGTCATTGTGGAAAAGAATACATCTGTCTCGCATTGTTGTGTTCGCAGACTTCACCGTTACACTACTGACATGTGTTTCAGTGCTTGAATCACACTTGTCCAAAGGCGAAGAGTATGGCATTAGCGGCGAGACGTGGGACAAATTTGACCGGCCTGCTCCAGTGGCCTACAGCACAACTCCGAGCGTGCAGCCATCAGATAAATGCAACACCCTGTATATGGACGTGCTGCTTCGACAGTTCCCAGTGTTCATGGTACAGGAACATTGGCCCACGTTTTGTCTGTCACAGCTCACAGGATAACTGTATTTCGAGAAATTTACTAGCATGTGTAATGTAAACAAACTGTAGCATAGAACTGAATAGACAACTATTGCTGCCTTTCGAACACGCTAGTTGTCACACATGTTCCAAAACGAAATTTCCCGTCCCTCTTTTTCTTTGCCTTATCCTTTTTTTTTCGCATGCGTGTGAGTGCGAGGCTGTCGCCTGCAATGTAGGCAGGGGTCACGAATCCTTGAGGCCTGGCCACGATGCCGCCTCCATACCTGTCACCCATTCACAGGGTTTTTGGCCTACGTTTTTTGTTATTTATTTGTTTTTTATTTTAATTTTTATTGTTTCATTTTTTAATTTTTTTTAGTTAGTGCAAAGGAAGTCCATGCCTGGTCGTAGCATCACGCAACACAGAGTTACTCCCAGCTCAGCAACTACACAAAGTTGCTCTTCGCGAATGAACGATGTCCCTAGTTTCCGTGTCGTTCATTGTTATCTTGCATTCGCTTTCCCGATGATTGCTTGCTGATGGCTGCTTCTCGAAACTCTTGAGTACGCATGCGATGGAAGATGCGCATTGCTAACGTGGTGACACCATAGTACAGCGATGTGTCAAAAAACGATTTCCCGTGTGGTAAGCCACGTGAATTTCGGTAACAGAAGCGTTGGAAACCCTGCGTTTCTTCTTAAATCTTCTTGCAGCTTCGAATAAAAGTATCTCTAAAAGAAAGAAAAGGAAATAAGGGAGCTGGGAAAAACGATCTTCCGCTGGGTGTCGTATTTTCGGGATCAAGTGTAAAATGCCTTGTTTGCAAAACTAAAAGGAGCCCAAAAATGCAATTAAATTGTCGAGGACACCGTACATTGCAACTCTGTACTGCCGTTTAGCCCATGATGCAGATCACCCACATACTATGGTGCGGAGAAGACTAAGACCAAGGCTAAGTAGACAATAACAATAATAACAAAATATTGAAAAAAAGACATCTTCCAAGTAATCTATAAACTTAAATTCTTCCATCACTTAAAGCAATAGTGAGAAAAGTTTGAAACTGTTCCTTATACTTTCGCAATTTCCTAATCGCATGGTACTCTTCGAGGAGATACATTTGATTATCGTGGAGTTTTTGCGTTGTATGGGCGAACACGTAATATACGAACTGGACCATTAGCCACATATAGCTGTTATTCTTAGTTTGCGGATAGAGCTGCCACTCTGGTTGGAGCGCGTCTTGAATTTGGATAGAAGTACCAGAAGTTCTATTAATGACAGCTAGTTTCTCTCTTGTCCACTGCCATATTTGCGTTTAATCCCTGCAGTGGAATATATGCTGTAACGTTTGCACTAGGTTATACTTCTCACAAAACAGAGTTGGCAGCAGCTGCATTTTGTGTAGTTGCTCTCCAGTGGGATTCACCTTATCGACAGCGTCATACTTGACAGGCAGAACTCCGAAACTAAGGAGACGATAGTTAATGTTATTCCATATATTTCTCCAGTTTTTGCCTAAATATTTCTTCTCAATGGAGTTATCCAGCTGCATTTAGTAAGGGCAAGATAAATTTTTGCGGTGTTGAGCGGATGCGGGTGTTCCTGAAAGTACCTGAGCTCCACATAATATCGACGGATTTATCCAAGCTCAGGATGAATGTGTCCCACATACGTTGGTGCTGACAGATCCTGTGGACGTAAGGTCTTGAAAAGCTTTTCAGTGAGACTGTTTTGGTTACTTTGTAGTATTCTAGAAGTACGAGTTAAAAAGATCGCCATACATTGGAATTGAACATCTTTGACGCCTAAGTCCCATCGCGAGCGAAGTAACGAGGCAGCTGTGAAAGAAACTTTAAAGATGTTCCTTCTCCTAACATACGAGCAAGCCAGTGGTAAATTTCTTTGCGCAATGGCGGTCGGGATTGGTAAAACAGTGACAGTATGATAGAGCTTACTGAAAACGTAGCTATTTATAAACTGTGCCCTCTGCATCCGGTCTAAAGACCTCATATTATGTTCTTTGATCACCGCACGTAAGATGGTAAGCTTGCGTTCCCAATTCACCTTGAGCATTTCTTGTGGATTCGGTGCTATAATCAAGCAAAGATGCCACAGGTCTTCGGTCTTCTACAACCAAGAAATGTCTGTGGAGTTTGGATTACGACCTAACAGCATGATTTTGGACTTACGCTCAGTAAGTTTGGCGCCACAAGTGACAGCATACTGGTGGACAACCTGACGTACTGACTCATGTTCTTCGTTGGTATTAATAATCACACTGATATCATCGGCATAGGTGTGGCAGACCGATTTGGTGTTTAACGTTTGCAACCCTTTTAATGTGACGTAAAACTTTTTAAGAAGTGGCTCTATGGCTACCGAGAATAACGTCATTGAAAGGGGGCACCCTTGTCGCGGTGCTTGTCGTATGGGCTCAGGGGCGGTTCATTGGCCGTTAATCTTCACGTGTGAAGGCGTGCCGCAGATACATTTGTTTATAAACTGTCAAAAATGCTGGTTGAATCCCATTTTTGTCGTTGTTTGCAATAAAAAGTCGTGATTAATTCTGTCAAATGCCTTATCAAAGTCGAGAAACAGTAGCGCCACATCAGTTTTGGTAATCCAAGTTAAACAAGTTAAGTCAAGATATTCACACAGAGCATTTAACATCGATCGACCACTGGATGCACTCGCTTGATAAGGTCCAAGTATTTTGCTAAGAAGTATTTTATGCCTGGCGTTTATAACTCTGGTCATGTTCTTGAAGTCCGAGTTAAGCAGCGTAATTGGCAGAAAATCATTTAATACACTCGGTTTTGACGTTTTAGGGACCAGGACTACAATTCCTTCCGTGAAATGTGGGGGGGGGGGGGGGGGAGGAATCATTCTATAACATTTCGTTGTACAGTCGTGGACAAAACGAGTGAGACCCCTCGCCTTTTCCTTATGCTGATCCTCACAGCTTTAAAGTCTGCTAGACAGTATAACACGCAAGGCGACGAAGTGCTACCAACATACTATGCACGGGCGTCAAATTGACAAACTATGTGAAGTTTGTCAGACTGTTTTCCATCATGTGTAAGACTATATTAACGCTGAATAGTGTGTTAAAAGCTACACGTAAATATAAAATGTAAATGAAAGAAGAACTGTACTAATAAAAATGAATTCCAACTTATCGAGATAACATAACTGTTTTAGTAAGACAAAGTACCCGACATCGTTACGAATTAGCAAAATGTGATGCGCATTCGCGCCACGAAACGGTCTGTGTCAACGTTCAGACCAGTCATACTGGACTACCGTTGCTGACCTATCATGAAAAGGTGCAAATTTAGCAATGCGTGAAGATTCATAAATAAATTCTGTTAAAAATCATTCGGTGCCACATTTAAGTCAATTCGTTTATTGACAGAAGTGGAAAAAGTAGGCAGGAACTAGTATGAAATTCTACAAGAGTTACATATTGATATCCACAGGGCGCTGGTACAGAATAAAGGTAGCAATAACACGTATTGGGGTCACGAGAATTTCTTAAAATTGCTTTAATGATAGTCCATCTGCCTCCATCGAGATTAGAACCGAAAACAAACCAGACCTCCCTTGCAGTAGCAAACATCTTTCACTACACTAACAAGCAACCCAGGCAAACAGCCCTCTATTATTACCCCAGACATGAATAAGCCAGCAATTTCGCAATGAAAATGGCAAAATGATCTGCAGTTTCTGTTACATAGAGCTTTCTGGTCTCAAAAATATGAATTTTCTACATTTATGTCACCGCTTATGTGCCAATTATTCGGGATGTTTATCGAAATAACAAAATACTGTTATTAGCGAGTAAATTTAATGGGATGATTCTGCACCACCCCAGGAAATAAACGGCTACATAGCTGCCAAATGTATTCTACGCTGTTTCGAATTCTCCACTAGACTCACCACAGCCATAAAACGTTTATTAACCGAAGTGTTTCTTAAGCTAGCTAGCAATGCGAATGCTTGCACTTATTAAAACGTGGTGCCATTAATACTGGAATCTGAATTACCACGTGTATAGGCAAATGGATTTTATTTGCACTCCTGTAAACGCGATTTGGATCGAAAGCGTAGCTACGATTAATATGCTTATGTATCGACTGCAACTATAACATTTCGAATAAAGGGTAGGGTGAATTATTTACGCGGCCCTCATCTTCAGTGACAGTCGTAGCTATTTTCGTTGTTAGGATTTCGTCACCTAAATCGGTAAAAATGGAACCCTACTAGTCTCACTTTCTTGACCGTCTGTCTGTCTAGCCAACCCTTGAAACCCGTTTACCTCGAGTACGGGTAGACATAATAAGCGGAAATGTGTCGCACTTCCTGCTGTATACGGTCCCTTCGTGGTGTAAAAAAGTGAGCTTCTGTGTCAACGCAATCTAAACATACTGCCGTTTATGTAAAGAAAATTTACGCGAGAGGTCAAAAAGTGGCTCTAGAAACTATGCGACCAAACTGCTTAGGTCTTCAGTCCCCTAGACCTAGAACTACTTAAACCTACGTAAGCAAAGGGCCTCACACACATCCTGCCTACTTTTTCCGCTTCTGTCAATAGCTGAATTGACTTAAGTGATCTTTAACAGAATTTTGTTATGAATCTTCACGCATTGCTAAATTCGCACACTTTCATGATAGGTCAGCAACGGTAAACCAGTGTGACTAGTCTGAACGATGACACAGACCGTTTCGTGGCCGAATGCGCGTAATATTTTGCTAATTCGTAACGATGTGGGGTACTTTGTCTCACTAAAAGAGTTATGTTATCTCGAAAATGGCTCTGAGCACTATGGGACTCAACTGCTGTGGTCATAAGTCCCCTAGAACTTAGAACTACTTAAACCTAACTAACCTAAGGACATCACACACATCCATGCCCGAAGCAGGATTCGAACCTGCGACCGTAGTGGTCGTGTATCTCGAAAAGCTGGAATTCATTTTTATTAGTACAGTTCATACTAATTAGAGCTTCTTCTTTCATTTATATCTTATGTTTACGTGTTGTGTTTAACACACCAATCAGCGTTAATATAGTCTTACACATGATGGAAAACAGTCTGACAAAGTCCGGATAGTTTTCAATTTCACGCCTGTGCATAGTATGTTGAAAGTACTTCTTCGCCTTGCGTGCTATGCTGTGTAGCCGACTTCAAAGCTGTGCGGATCACCATAACGAAAAGGGGAGGGGTCTCGCTCGTTTTGTCCACGACTGTCCATTGCGGTCAGTTCGTCTCCGATCACATCGCAGTACCGTGAATGAAGTTCGACCGGTAAGCTGCTTTGTCCTTGGCAGCACATGCAATGATGGGCTTGAGTTCAGACTTTGCCGAGAGATCAGCGTTATCATCCCGATCCACCGTTGCGGAGATGTCGCGTAAGAAATCATTCCCCGCAGGTACATCTGTATCTGCCTTTGAGTAATGTTGTAGAAAATGATTACGGACAAAAGTCTTGATCCCACCCTGCTCACTAAGTATATTCCCAACATCGTTTTTAAGACGATCAATAATTTTTGTTTGCCACGTTTGTTTACCCTGATGACGTGGAACAACACGTGGACTCGTGAGGGACGTCTTCAGAAGTGCGCGATCGTACTCGTCTGCTAACAAGTGTTTCATGGACTAAAGCTGTATTTTTTGCTTTGATACGCTCGGTGCGGATCAGGTGTCGGTCTATGCAGAGGGAGTGGTGTGCAACGTGCGTAGACCGATGAAATAAAGTTGTAATATCCGTTCCTTCCAATAAGCCCTGGCTGTGCCAAACTGACAAATACATTGCTTAATTCGGGGCTTAACGAGATCCGTCCATGAAACAACGCGCTCCCTGTATCTTGCTTGCCTCTGGAGGCACTGCTGCCGCGTAACAATGAGGCAACGCCTTAAGTCCGCGTCGTCCAGCGGCGATACAATCAGCTGCCACGTGCCGCGTCTCAAATAAGTCTTCTGTCGCACATGCCGGATCGTGATGTGTTATTCAGAGTGGTCACTAAAACTGAGCGGCCATATTTCACAATCACGAGCTGTACTTAAAATGTCTTGAGGTATACGTATAAACCGTACCCCACGGCTAGAAGAAGTAGTTCCGCACACTCGCCTGATAAACAAAGTAAGAGCTTACGGAATATCAGACCAGCTGTGTGGCTGGATTGAAGAGTTTTTAGCAAACAGAGTACAGCTTGTTGTTCTCAATGGAGAGACGTTTACAGACGTTAAAGTAACCTCTGGCGTGACACAGGGGAGTGTTATGGGACCATTGCTTTTCACAATATGTATAAATGACCTAGTAGATAGTGTCGGAAGTTCCATGCGGCTTTTCGCGGATGATGCTGTAGTATACAGAGAAGTTGCAGCATTAGAAAATTGCAGTGAAATGCAGGAAGATCTGCAGCGGATAGGCACTTGGTGCAGGGAGTGGCAACTGACCCTTAACATAGACAAATATAATGTATTGCGAATGCATAGAAAGAAGCAACCTTTATTGTATGATTATATGATAGCGGAACAAACACTGGTAGCAGTTACTTCTGTAAAATATCTGGGAGTATGCGTGCGGAACGATTTGAAGTGGAATGATCATATAAAATTAATTGTTGGTAAGGCGGGTACCAGGTTGAGATTCATTGGGAGAGTCCTTAGAAAATGTTGTCCATCAACAAAGGAGGTGGCTTACAAAACACTCGTTTGACCTATACTTGAGTATTGCTCATCAGTGTGGGATCCGTACCAGGTCGGGTTGACGGAGGAGATAGAGAAGATCGAAAGAAGAGCGGCGCGTTTCGTTACAGGGTTATTTGGTAAGCGTGATAGCGTTACGGAGACGTTTAGCAAACTCAAGTGGCAGACTCTGCAAGAGAGGCGCTCTGCATCGCGGCTAGCTTACTGTTCAGGTTTCG
This sequence comes from Schistocerca serialis cubense, assembly GCF_023864345.2. NCBI lineage: Eukaryota > Metazoa > Arthropoda > Insecta > Orthoptera > Acrididae > Schistocerca > Schistocerca serialis. The sequence continues at coordinate 151,246,394 of NC_064638.1, read as the reverse complement.
AGAGGGTGCGTTTCTGGATGAGGTATCGAATATATTGCTTCCCGCTACTTATACCTCCCGAGGAGATCACGAATGTAAAATTAGAGAGATTCGAGGGCGCACGGAGACTTCCGGCAGTCGTTCTTCCCGCGAACCATACGCGACTGGAACAGGAAAGGGAGGTAATGACGGTGGCACGTAAAGTGCCCTCCGCCACACACCGTTGGCTGGTTTGCGGAGTATAAATATAGATGTAGCTGTAGAGCTCACAAACGTATATCCCACCGTGTGTGGTCGAAGGTGGCACCAACTATCTGTTAAATTCAGACCATCAGTTAAAAGCAGCAATTCAGTACAAAAATTTAACTTTGGACTTTGGTTCAAAAAATGGCTCTGAGCACTATGGGACTTAACATCTCAGGTCATCAGTCCCCTAGAACTTAGAACTACTTAAACCTAACTAACCTAAGGACATCACACACATCCATGCCCGAGGCAGGATTCGAACCTGCGAGCGTAGCAGTCCCGCGGTTCCGGACTGAAGTGCCTAGAACCGCACGGCCACCAGGGCCGGCTCGGACTTTGGTCTTCTTTGGGTAAAACACACTTGAAATTCCCTCCAAGGACTGTATTGAAACCAACGTTTGTTAATAAGGTCACAATTTCAGCCCTGGAAAAGTCACTTCTGTCCTTTCTGCCAGTGGACCCTGCCGGGGCGTAAACATTCACTAAAAGCAAGTCCTGTAATTGCGCGGCAATGCCGCGTCCCGTTTCTAGAATCGCTTTAGGTTGGTAATCAATGCCCCCTTTAAATAAAATTGCAGTTCCCGCCTCTGTGCCAATATTTACTATGGCATCATACCCAGGTATTTGTCCTCCCTTTTGTGACACAACTTCTTGGGTTGGGTTGTTTTAAGGGAAGAGACCAAACTACGAGGTCATCGGTCTCATCGGATTAGGGAAGGAAGTCGGCCGTGCTCTTTCAAAGGAACCATTCCGGATTTTGCCTGGAGCGGTTTAGGGAAATCACGGAAGACCTAAATCAGGAGGGCCAGACGCGGGACTGAACCGTCGTCCTCCCGAATGCGAGTCCAGTGTGCTAACCACTGCGCTACCTCGCTCGTTACAACTTCTTGAAAGAATACTATATCTAAGTCGGCGGCATATAGGTAGTCGCTCAAACATTTAAGTTTTATATCGGATGTGATTCTATTTAAATTAACAGTTGCAATTTTATAATCTCGCATGCGGGGATTTGAACGGTTCGTTTTATTCAGTATCTTCTGCCCAAGACTTCTCGGCTAGCGTATGCTGCTGGTCGACATCCATCATTTCAGGACACGGACGGTCGACGTGCATTTCCATATCGGCATCACTCGCATGACGCGCGACGCAACCCGTTTCATCCGTGTCCATTTGGATCTGATTTGTAGTTCTCTGAAGCATGTTTTCCAGAGGGCGGATCTCCTCCTCACTCTGCTCCCATGTCGCCCGTTTTGGTTTCCCTGTTTTTTGGGGAGGTGCGTCGGCGCCAGAACCGGTTCTGTTGTCAGTCACAAGGTCGTGTGTAGATCCAGTTTCAGATTGGTCACCGCCGCGAGGGAAGGGTGTGTGAGGTGCAACTTCCGGGGGCAGGAAACCTGCGACTTGTCGCCACCGTCCGGCAACTGTTGCAGCTCTACGGACGTTGTCTGATTAGTGACGGGAGTCTGTTCCACATACTCGTGACGGTGGCCGACAGCCGTGGAAAGCTGCATGTTTGCAGCCTGGCTGTCGGTATCGCTCACATCGCTACGAACGGGACATGCACGAGTTGCCGCGGCGTTGTTGACATTAACCTCGCCGACATCTGGGGCCGCCGCAGCTGGTTGCTGCAGTGTCGGACTTGTCGCAGGCGAGTTCATAAGTGTCTGTGCCAAAGTCAACCGACTTTCATAGGTCCATTTACAGGTGTAAGACGACGTTGCATTTCTGTACGCACCACCCTGACATGGGGACAACCAGATTTTAAATGTTCGGTAGAGCTAAAGATTACCCGAGTTCTCCGTTGCCCTTCGTACATCACCAGCGCCCTAAATCCTTCCTCCAAAATATTGGACGGGATGGGCTTTGCTGAATCAATTTTCGCATTACTAACGCCGTTATCGACTTTGAAATGCTTGTTACTCCTGCACTGCTTAACATGATTCTCGATACATTACCGTAAGGCGACAAAGCTTGTCGAATTCTGTCGAAGCTAACTTCGAAAGGCAAATTAAGGGGGGTAGGACGTCAAACGGTCAACTTGGAGCACGAGAGGCACCACAGGACATTTTAATTTCCACTATCTACACTTTTACAAATAAATTCATAAAACTTTGTCAGCATACCCAGGAAGAATTCAGAATTCACACTCTTAGCAGTGGAACTTCGAAAATAATAACGAAACAATTTTTTTTACATGTGAAATTTCATCATTTTTTTCAAAAATGGTTCAAATGGCTCTGAGCACTTTGGGACTTTATATCTATGGTCATCACTCCCCTAGAACTTTGAACTACTTAAACCTAACTAACCTAAGGACATCACACAACACCCAGTCATCAACGAGGCAGAGAAAATCCCAGACCCCGCCGGGAATCGAACACGGGAAACCGGGCGCGGGAAGCGAGAACGCTACGCACGACCACGAACTGCGGACCATTTTTTTCACTTATTAATGGCAGCATTTGTTGCTATAGGTACACTTTTCTTCATAAGTAAGAGAGATCCTTCGATGAATTTTGCACAGCATACAAACCATACTTAAAGGTATTTGAAACTCTAGAATTTTCCAAATCTATTAAAACTGTTGTAAAAATTAAGGTAAATATCTAAAAAATTTGTGTTTTTTCTGATCATGAAGTTTAAAATATAACAGCTCATTCGTTTTTCATACATTAAATAAATTCTAGAGTTTCATACACCTGTAAGTATGGTGTTGTGTCGGTAGCTGGGCCGACACCGTGAAGTTGAGATTGCTGAAAATGAACTCTAGACTAACGCTGTAGCCGATAGTGCACGCACGGCATAAAGCAGACGGGCGTGAAGTCTGGAACATGAGAACTTATAAATGAATAAGAAGAAAAGTATGTAGATGCTTTTTACTTATCTTTTATTTAGTCCTTGGAATACATCTCTCTTGAATACTCGTAAGCTATAGGCACTGATACAAATGGCGCCTTGCTAGTTAGTTGCCATTAACTTAGCTGATGGCTATTCAGTCTCTCGGCTAATGAGAGAGAAAGACTTCGTACATCTGGTCGGTAGCTAGGTTCTCATACAACTGGGCGATAGCTAGGTTCGCGTACAACTGGGCGGTAGCTAGGTTCTCGTACAACTGGGGTCGAGTGCTCTCTCGTATCACGAGACCTGCCTTGGTGGTGGCGCTAGGTCTGCGATCACAGTGGCGACACGCGGGTCCGACATGTACTACATGGACCGCGGCCGATTTAAGCTACCACCTAGCAAGTGTGGTGTCTGGCGGTGACACCACATATGGTATGTATGCTGTGCAAATTTCATCGAAGTATCTCTCTAACTTATGAAGATAAGTATACCTATAGCAACAAATGCTGCCATTAATAAAGGGAAAAAATGATGAATGTTCACACGCAAAGAAAATTTATTTTGTTATGTTTTCGAACTTCCACTGCAATGAGTGTGAATCCTGAAGCCTTGCTGGTGATGCTGACAAAGTTTGCCGGCCGAAGTGGCCGTGCGGTTAAAGGCGCTGCAGTCTGGAACAGCAAGACCGCTACGGTCACAGGTTCGAATCCTGCCTCGGGCATGGATGTTTGTGATGTGTGTTAGTTAGGTTTAACCAGTTCTAAGTTCTAGGGGACTAATGACCTCAGCAGTTGAGTCCCATAGTGCTCAGAGCCATTTGAACCATTTTTTTGACAAAGTTTTATGAATTTATTTGTAAAAGTATAGACACTGGAAATTAAAATGTCCTGTGATGCCTTTCCTGCTCCAAGTCGGCCCGTTTGACGTCCTCCCCCCCCCCTCCCCTTAAATATTCGGACGATTCGAAGCCCTAGTCCAGCATGACTAACGAAAACTTTACACATTTCGCCTTTCGAATTGACAAAATTCGCTGTCTCTTCTGTGAGTGTTAGAATGCGAATGCAAGGGTCGTCACTGATCAATTTCGCATAAACTGCATTTGCAAGAAAGTCATACGAAAAGCCAAGAACTTCTTCGTCTCGCAGTCCTAACCGATCATAAAACCAGTCAACGAGTTCGTGAACCTGAGGTCGAGCATAACCATACGGAAATCCAAATCGTAACGTGTAACGTCTCAACTCATCTTCCATGACGTTCCTCAAGTTGTACTTACAGTAGCAGACAGCTGCGGGCGTCGCCAACCACGGCCCAAGCGAGAACTTCGAAAAGTCTGCACACGGCCGCGGCCGCGGCGAAACTGAGATCCCTTGTTGGGTCAGACCCACGACCTTTAGATTAGAAGTCCAACGCGCTATCGTGTGCGCCGAAGGGACGCTGTTCCGATGTTTTGCAGCTATGTAAGTAAGTCCGTAAGAGAAATCAAATGATACCTGTTATTCAAGTTTCTTTTTAGTTCGGACATAGTCATTCGCACTCTTTAACGACACTTCTATGTGCATTCTACTTGTCAGGCTAGCTTTCTTATTTTCTGAAGCAACTGGGTGGAAAGAAGTCATTATTTATGCAACAAACGGTATACAGCGCTGAATCGTTCTATTTACCATATATCTACTTTTTCTTACACTCTTTCTATCGACAGAGATATTTCACGCAATCATAGCAACACGTCGCTGCTATGAGATTCGTTCACATGCCTTGCTTTCAGATGAAAGTGAATTGCACTCTTCAGAACAGCATAGACCCACCAAGTGGAATACGCCACACTGGAAATACTGTAGGATCAGTCACATACGTTGACGCTAGGGACGCTAGGCAAATGTATTGCACCAGTGTAATAAAATCGCTGAGAAATAGCAGTTGATACCTGACTTTCAAGTCTCTGTTCAGTTCACACGTAGTCATTCGGACTCTTTTACAACACTTCTATATGCATTCTACTTGTTACGCCAACTTTCTCATTTTCTGAAGCAATTGGGCTGAATAAATCAGTATTTATGCAACAGATGGGGTACAGCGCTGTATCGTTCTATTTGTCGTATACCTACTTATTCTTACACTTTATGTATCTACAGAGATATTCGACGCAATCATAGCAACACGTCGCTGCTCGGAGATCGTTCACGTGCGTTGCTTTGAGATGAAAGTGAATTGCAGTCTTCAGAACTGCATCGAGCCACCAAGTGGAATACGCCCACTGGAAATACTGTGCGATAAACATTAAAAAAAAAAAAAAAAAAAAAAAAACAAGAAGCTGTCTGCTTTCGGCCGGGGATCAGCTTCCAGCCCGATTACGCACGACCACGAGCCTTTGAAGTCGAACGATTCATCCGTGACGAAGTTGAAATACCAACACAGCAAATCATCGGTATTCACCTATCCATCACAAGTTGCGTCGTTTACGTCAAGATGGTCGTTGACGAGTTATGTCACGCAGTTGTGAACAGATGCGCGAACAGTCTCAAGTTCAAACACTCCAATGGTCACATCCGAGAGGTTACTGTTGACCGTGCTGGACTAGGATTACGCACACTAACAAGGGGAAGGCCTCAGACACGGCCAACCGATTCGGCTCAAATTTGGCAGGTCGCTTGTGTACAACCTAAAACGAAGGAATCTAAGATATTTTGGGTCAACACCCCCGCAATTTTGAGAAAATCACCCCTAAAGGTTACAATGAGCAATCGACTCAAAATTGGTGGGATCGATAGATAACGGTAAACAGAGCATTTTTCATCCTCAGGTATGGGGTCCGAAAACGCACACTTTTTCAGAAATCGAGGTAAGAAACTTTTACAAGTGTCGTTTCTGTACCCACATGGTAAACGCTTTTCGCCGACAGCACCTATAGCGCAACGGCAAGGTAACTGGCTGGGAATCAATTTCGAAGAAAACTAGCGGATATTCTTCTTTTCGTTTGTATTTTTCCATATCTCAGTTGATAGGGATAGGAGGGTTAATAAGGTAAGTAAATCAATAAGGAACGATAAAATAAGGTAGGCAATCTAATTTCCCAAACGCCGTGAGTTGGTAAAGTATTAAACTTTTAATCCTTGTCACCTAAAAACAACTCCGAGTAAGAGTGCTGCGAATTCCTCACGAGAGATGACAGATAGCCAACCTCGCAACGCTTGTTTACAGCGAGGCACGGGACAGAATGCACGCGCGGAGAGTTATGTTGTCCCAGTTGCCATTTCGTCATATCATAGTCGTGGACCTGGAAGAGTGCAAGTGACCATCACGAGCCTTATAGAAGTCAATCGGAAAGAGTTTTTTTTCCGTCATTAAGCTTCCACGAACCTCGTGGATACATATAGTGATTTTTTCATCGTTAATGCGCCGAAGTAACATATGACGAGTACTGAATGTAGTTTGTAGTAATTAGGTCGTCTGTTCATGCCGTAGTAACTAGTTATTGTTTGTAGTGTCATATCTTTCAGATGCATAATCTGAATATTGAAGGACGTACACCCTTCGACTAGCGCTGTAATATATATTTGGGAGCCTGTCACAGTATTACCGACGCTGTGTTTTGGTTTGTAAAAGTGTTACAAGACAGATGCATTATCAATGCACTACTGGAAGCAAGCAGTTCTGTTTCTCGGCGTTCCAGATTGATATGAGCGGCTATCGTCGAGCGATTTTTGGAGCTGACGAACGAAATGACTTTTGTTGATACTGAAGTACTATACCATGAAGGTTTCTAGGAAATTCGAGCCCGAGTTTACCGATTCCCAGCGAGTTACCTTATCCGTTGCGCTATCGGCGCTGTCGCCAAAAAGCGTTTACCATGTAGGTACAGAAGCGGCAGTTGTAAAAGTTTCTTTCCTCGATTTCTGGAAATGTTTGCATTTGCGGACCCCATACCTGATGATGAAAAATGCTCTATTTACAATTATCTATAGATCCCTCCAATTTTGAGTCGATTGCTCGTCATAACTTTTAGGGGTGATTTTCTCAAAATTGCGGGGGTTTTGACCCAAAATATCTTGGGGTCCTACGTTTTAGTTTGTATTCAAGCGACCTGCCAAATTTGAGCTGAATCGGTTTGCCGTGTCTGAGGCCTTCCCCTTGTAAGAGTCTTCGAACTCCCTTTCGAAGTGCCACCGGACGTCGTTATCTCGGCTTTCCGCCCTTATGGGACGGTAATTAGCCACCAGGTCATCAACGGCGTCCGACAAGAGAAAATTGAATTAAAGTAACATGTGCCATCCTACTTAGTCATAGGTGGCTGTCGAGCAATAGTAATGTACGACGGACAACCTCGTACTTGCTCTGGTTGCGGCCAGGAGGGTCATGTGCGCTCGGCGTGTATTCAACGTCGAGCTACACAACTTCCATTACATGACACGACACCACCTCCTACGCTCACGGCCCTCCCCCTCAATTACGCAGACGTGACACGATCGACCGTCATGACAGACGACAAATCCCTTGGACGACAGGAAGCGTTAGAATGCACACCTGTCGCAGTCCTGGAATGACCAACACCATTACGGTGTCCGCAGAGATTGAAGAACGCCGCCCATCGACTCCACATGAAGTTTCGGACGAGAGAATGCAACTCGACGCTAGGGTTGTATCGACCTCTGCCTTTGTACCTGAGGGGGATGCGATACGGGAACCACAAACTCTTTCGGACACAGAAGCCCACGTCCGCAAACAAAGGTCATCGAGAAAACATAAAAAGCGACGTCGCACACCCTCAGACGATTGCCTCCAGCGGACGTCTTCTCCAGTTGACGACCGGACGGCCAACGAAACGACGAGGAAAATGGATGACACGAGATCGCCCTCACCTGTCACTTTGTCTGATTTTGACAAACCCGATTCCGCTCTCTCGAGCAAACAGATGGCCACCACAGCGCCCGCCGTTGGTACACAACCGGAAACAACTGCGGATTCACCCTTAGTCACTCAGCCCACAAGTGTTCTACCGCAGCCACCATTAACTTACGGATCTTCGGCGGATGACACTGAGGACGATTCTACGGCCGCTGTAGTGGATGAGGAGAGGGGTCTCTCCTCCCACACCTCGGCCGCTCCCGAGTAGCAACAGATGCCGGCGCGGACGCGGCCAGCAGATCACAGTCCCCACCTTTTACGGCGACACTGACGGCGGCCCCCACCGCAGGAGACGATATCCAGACCTATCGCTTAACGACCATCAACATTAACACCATTCGCACACGTACGAAGTTGTCGCTGCTCCAAGACATGCTCAATGCAGCAGACGTTGACATTGTCTTTCTCCAAGCAGTCTTCGTCGCCGATTTCCTGGGTGTGTATGGTTATACGGGTCATGTGTCCCACGCCTCGACAACTCATAGTGGAGTCGCAGTTCACCTCAGAGAGGGCCTCGAGGCGGACGAAGTCCGATATCTCCCCGACGCTAGAGGAATGGCCGTAACGGTGCAAGGCGTCCGGTTCATCAATGTGTACGCCCCTTCCGGAACAAATCGCCGTCGTGACCGATCGCTCTTCTTCGCAGAAGGAATAGCACCGCTTTTTCAGGGCAGGCACGATGACTTGATATTAGGGGGCGAATTCAATTGCACCCAAGCGCCTAAAGATCAGCTGCCACGCCATTCACCGTGCCCCGAACTTGGGACACTCATCGGCGATCTCCAGCTGATAGATACATGGGAACATGTCCGAGGAAATAGACCGGGACATACCCATTTCACGAGTCACTCGTCTAGTCGCATCGATAGGATCTACATCTCCCGTTCTCTCGCAGCAACGGTGAGTGACGCGGAGGTGTGGCCAGTAGCTTTTTCTGATCACGTGGCCTATATATGTGACGTCACCCTTCGCCGCCAACGGGTGTGGCGCAGCCGACATCCCTGGAAATTAAACCTTGCTCATCTTGCTTCTCCAGATTGTAGACGCGCCATCGAAGACACGTGGAGTTTGTGCGTCCGCCACCTCCCAACGTATCCTACGTCGATTAGTTGGTGGTTAACCTGCGCCAATCCGGCCCTACGGAGAACCTTTATTACGTATGGTCGTGAGACTGCTGCTTGGAGGCGGCAGACCCTCGATTTTTATTTCACCGTCCTTCGCGAATGCGCCTCCTTGCCACCCACACCGTAACGACAGTAGACAGTTCAGCGTGCGAAAGCACAAATCGTAGCCCACATGCGCCGACACCTCGAAGGAACGATCGTCCGAGCGCGAACACAAGACAGACTCGCAACGGTGCCGCTCTCTGCGACCTTCATAGAAGGAATAATTATACCGGTTCACAAACCTAAAGGTGGGGCTCGAATACAAGATTACCGCCCGCTACCACGTCATCCGAGAACGTACACTGCGAAGACGGACGCTGATACATGCCATCACCACTGAGGACAGCCGTCATCACACCACACAACGCTATATTGCTGCAGCCTTCTTCGACCATTACGCACGACTTTATTCTGCTCAATGTTCCGACCCGACGACGGTGACAGCAGTCTCACAACTGGTTTGCGGCATTGTCCCACAGGATTTACAAACTGAATTATTGAACGACATTATGGAAGACGAAGTTATCGACGCCATCGGTAAAGGACCGGCGAATAAATCTCCCGGCCCCGACGGGCTCCCTGTGGAGTTTTATAGAACTTTCCAGTATTTACTGGCTCACAAGTTAACAGACATCTGTCGGGAGCTTATATCCCCCGCGGTGCCGCTCCCTGCGACCTTCGTAGAAGGAATAATTATACCGGTTCACAAACCTAAAGGTGGGGCTCGAATACAAGACTAGCTCCCGCTAACACTCGTCAACTGCGACATGAAGATATTCACCAGACTATTAGCAGACCGTCTACGACCGACCCTGCCTTACGTCATCTCATCAGATCAGACTTCCCTGTGGGGTATCAACAACATCCACACAGCACTGTGTCGATACCGTGACTTAATTGCCCTAGCCAGGGCACGCCGCATCCCGAGAGCGCTGGCAACACTAGATTTTAGCCAAGCTTTTGATCGAGTGGATCACGCGTACCTAACGTCCGTTCTCCAGCACATGCAGCACCCACAGCAATTCGCAGACGTCGTGATGCGCCTCCTCCGAGGGGCGACTTCCAAAGTGCTCCTTAACGGGCGTCTCTCGCAGTCCCTCCCGATTTTCCGCTCCGTGCGTCAAGGCTGCCCCTTGTTGACGTTACTATATGCTCTGGCACTGGAACCGCTCCTCTGTGGTCTCCGTCAACGCCTCACCGGTCTTACCCTACGTGACGTCACATTTCGCTGTACAGCATATGCAGACGACCTGCTTCTCGTGTTCCGCAATCGCGACGATGTCATCAGAGCACTAGAATGAATTACCACGTACAGTGTGGCTTCCGACAGCTGTCTCAACGTCGCCAAATCGGTCGCCATGGCTATAGGAGACGGGTTGACCCCAGCGTGTGTCGAACCCCTACAGCTTCGTGGCACTATCAAATGTCTCGGAATAGAGTTTCACGACGACATACGGCGCACTGCGGTTCTTAACTACCGCCGCTTACAGGGTTATTACAAATGATTGAAGCGATTTCACAGCTCTACAATAACTTTATTATTTGAGGTATTTTCACAATGCTTTGCACACACATACAAAAACTCAAAAAGTTTTTTTAGGCATTCACAAATGTTCGATATGTGCCCCTTTAGTGATCGGCAGACATCAAGCCGATAATCAAGTTCCTCCCACACTCGGCGCAGCATGTCCCCATCAATGAGTTCGAAAGCATCGTTGATGCGAGCTCGCAGTTCTGGCACGTTTCTTGGTAGAGGAGGTTTATACACTGAATCTTTCACATAACTCCACAGAAAGAAATCGCATGGGGTTAAGTCGGGAGAGCGTGGAGGCCATGACATGAATTGCTGATCATGATCTCCACCGCGCCGAAAATTAAAAGCGTTTGACTTTGTCATCGGGTGTCAGGGCTTGTAGCAATTGTAAACGGTAAGGCTTCTGCTTTAGCCTTTTCCGTAAGATTTTCCAAACCGTCGGCTGTGGTACGTTTAGCTCCCTGCTTGCTTTTATTCGTCGACTTCCGCGGGCTACGCGTGAAACTTGCCCGCACGCGTTCAACCGTTTCTTCGCTCACTGCAGGCCGACCCGTTGATTTCCGCTTACAGAGGCATCCAGAAGCTTTAAATTGCGCATACCATCGCCGAATGGAGTTAGCAGTTAGTGGATCCTTGTTGAACTTCGTCCTGAAGTGTCGTTGCACTGTTATGACTGACTGATGTGAGTGCGTTTCAAGCACGACATACACTTTCTTGGCTCCTGTCGCCATTTTGTCTCACTGCGCTCTCGAGCACTCTGGCGGCAGAAACCTGAAGTGCGGCTTCAGCCGAACAAAACTTTATGAGATTTTCTACGTATCTGTAGTTTGTCGTGACCATATGTCAATGAATGGAGCTACAGTGAATTTATGAAATCGCTTCAATCATTTGTAATAGCCCTGTATTACAACAAATTCGGGTCCACATCTTCAACCTTCGTCTGCGGACCCTCGACATTCTCCAAAGGACACACTTCGTCAATGTTTACCTCCCATCGCGCCTTCCACACATAGCGCGTGTTCTTCCAATACCGTTACTGATGGCTCGACGTCTATTAGCGGCATTCCGAGCCTACGTCAGTACAGGCATGCTCTTCAAAGTCAGTTATGAGTCGCTGACCCTTCCCCCAGAAAGGGGAGGTCTTGGCCTAGTCCATGTTCACGACAGAGCTGTCGCTCTGTATGTCAGCTCACACATCAAGCTGTGTCGCCACCACCCGGAAAGTTTGACAGGTTTGCTGTTGGAGTCCTTAGCTCCACCCTCCCTTATACCCCCACCCTTCTACTACTTCCAGAACTTTTACATTGAACACAGCTATGTCAGTATCGCAGTACCACCGACGAAAGAGGCGCCGGCGCGGGATATATATCATGTCCTACAGCAGAGGCGCCCACCAAACATCGTGGAGACGAAAAGCCCTCAGGTTAACTGGAAGGTCGTGTGGAAGACGATTCACGCGGTTACACTGGACACAGCCGTCCGATCCACATGGTACAAAATGGCTCTGAGCACTATGGGACTTAACAGCTGTGGTCATTAGTCCCCTAGAACTTAGAACTACTTAAACATAACTAACTTAAGGACATCACACAACACCCAGTCATCACGAGGCAGAGAAAATCCCTGGCCCCGCCGGGAATCGAACCCGGGAACCCGGGCGCGGGAAGCGAGAACGCTACCGCACGACCACGAGCTGCGGACATCCACAGGGTACATCACAGTCAATGGTAAACAGATCACCCGATCACGCCTCCACAAGATGTACATGGTGGAATCGTCTCTCTGCGTAGACTGCGGGATGCCAGACACGGACGAACACCGTCTCAAATATGGCGCTTGGTGCGACAAATTTTGTCGTATTTTCTACGAGTGACTCCGGAACACATTACACCTCGGTTTCTACTATTTCCGGATCATCAGTATTTCCCGCGCGCCAAGACCAACGCTGTCACGTGGATCCGTGCGCATACATTACACTACTTATTTCACGATGGACCTAAAGTGTATTCGACTTTTGGAACTACCTGCAAGAACGTCATTGCAAGATCGTACGGAACCTGAAATTCAGACAGTATTTTTCTAATTACTTAGGGAGTGCCTACGCGACCCACCACGCAGATGGATCCTCAACAGGTAGGAGAAGACACCCATTGAGTGAGCTGACAAGACTAAGTTCGATTCTCGGTGGAATAACATGACATACTTGAAGACGTACCTGGATGATGATGCGTAAGGAGAGTAGCGACACACACTTCTGCTTCATGTATGCAGCACTTTTTTTTCGTTTTCCCCATATACATTACCTCGCTGTAGGAACGTGCCGAGATATTGTTTTCTTTACTCAGAGCACGACCGAGTGCTAGATACATTTATTTTTTGTTGTGGTATAAAGTAAAACCAAATTAAGAATGTATTAAAAACAGTAAATAAAAGCAAATAAATAAATAATAATTCCCACAAAAGATTTCCCCTTCCCATCCCCGATTCCATGATTCCTTGACGGACGAGGGGGACTCTGTGACCAGGCCTAGGGTTACGACCCCTGATCGCTCTGCCTTCCCCGCCCTCCCCCACCTCAAAAAAAAATATCGTTACTGTTACTTTTATTTCTATTTCAGTATGAAATACCTTAACAAAAAGGGACGCTAGGCTAAAGTTTCGTAGCAGTGTAAATAAATCCGTAAGATATAACAGTTGATACCCGTCTCTCAAGTCTCTGTTCAGTTCACACACACTCATTAGCACTCTTCTACAAAACTTCTATATGCATTCTACTTGTTACGCCAACTTTCTCAATTTTAGAAGCAATTGGGCTGAAAAACTCATTATTTATGCAACAGATGGGATACAGCGCTGTATCGCTCTATTAGTCGTATACCTACTTATTCTTACACATTATGTAACGACAGAGATATTCGACGCAATCATAGCAACACGTCGCTGTTCTGAGGTCGTTCACGTGCGTTGCTTTGAGATGAAAGTGAACTCCTGTCTTCAGAACAGCATCGAGCCACCAAGTGGAATACGCCACACTGGAAATACTGTGCGATCAGTCACATGCGTTGCTCTGAGAGTAGCTCCACATGTTAATCTCTCATGAACCGTCCTCAGTGGCGTCGTGGCACACATGTAGCGTTACCTGTACGGAGAATTCGAGGCAGTGTGCATCTGCCGCCATTGCAGTACCGAGCGATGACTCTCTGATTGATATGCACAGCCCTTTGAAGATGAAACAATTGGCTCACAAGGAAAAAGCTTGCCTAACAGGCACCTTTAGAAAGGTATGTGGCCTTTGACATAAAATACCAAGCAGGATAAGTTAATTTCGAGAAGTTTCCTGGCTTATGAAATGTAAACAATCTGTATCATACTGCTGAAAACACAACTATAGCTGCCTCTCCAACACACTAGTGGTCACCCATGTTCCAATATCAACGTCGTCTTCAGCACGTATTTTTAAAAATCCCCCTGGGGGGATCGAACCCACGACCTTTGGATTAGAAGTCCAACGTGCTATCCTCTGCGCCAAAGGGTCGCTGGGCTAATGTTTCGCAGCAGTGTAAATAAATCGCTAAGAAATAGCAGTTGACACCTGTCATTCAAGTCTCTGTTCAGTTCACACAGTCATTCGCACTCGTTTACAACACTTCTATATGCATTCTACTTGTTACGCCAACTTTCTTGTTTTCTGTATCATACTGCTGAATACACAACTATTGCTGCATCTCCAACACACTAGTGGTCACCCATGTTCCAATATCAACGTCGTCTTCAGCACGTATTTTTAAAAATTGCCCATCCCTCGTGGGGATCGAATCCACGACCTTTGGATTAGAAGTCCAACGCGCTATCGTCTGTGCGAAAGGGACGCTAGGCTAATGTTTTGCAGCAGTGTAAATAAATCGCTAAGAAATAGCAGTTGATACCTGTCATTCAAGTCTCTGTTCAGTTCACACATAGTCATTCGCACTCGTTTACAACACTTCTATATGCATTCTACTTGTTACGCCAACTTTCTCATTTTTAGAAGCAATTGGGCTGAAAAACTCATTATTTATGCAAAAGATGAGATACAGTGCTGTATCGCTCTATTAGTCGTATACCTACTTATTCTTACACTTTATGTAACGACAGAGATATTCGACGTAATCATAGCAATACGTCGCTGCTCTGAGAACGTTCACGTGCGTTGCTTTGAGATGAAAGTAAATTGCAGTCTTCAGAACAGCATCGAGCCACCAAATGGAATACGCCACACTTGAAATACTGTGCGATCAGTCACATACGTTGGCTCTGAGAGTAGCTCCACTTGTTAATCTCTCATGAACCGTCCTCAGTGGCGTCGTGGCACAGATGTAGCGTTACCTGTACGGAGAATTCGGGGCAGCGTGCATCTGCCGTCATTGTAGTACCGTGGTCTGATCCGTGTTTACCGCAAGTTGTTTCTCGAGGGTGAATTTAGGCAGTCGTTTCTAATAAACTGAAGTCGCGCAAAGTCGCATGGTTCGTAATTAGCGCGTGTAGCTGAATGGTGAGATGCAGTTTGATTGCTAAATCTGTAATTAGGGCGTGTGGCCACACTTGCTTTGACAATGATGGCACCCGAGTGCCTCTTGCAAGTGCATCGCTTGTGTGGCTCCTGTTTGATCATTAGGCGTTCATCTTAGCTGCCGTCCGCCGTGGCCGTGCGTCTGTAGTCTCTTCAGACCGGAACCGCGTGACTGCTACGGTTGCAATTTCTAATCCTGCCTCGGGCGTGGAAGTTTGTGATGTCTTTAGGTTAGTCAGGGTTACGTAGTTTTAAGTTCTAGGGGACTGATGACCTCAGATGTTAAGTCCCATAGTGCTCAGAGCCATTTGAACCATTTTTTTTTCACCTTAGCTCCCGTTTACTCATTGACAAATTTTATGTCAGAATTTTAGCAATTCGATGCTTTCGATCCAGCATAATATTTAAGGAGAAATGCTATGTTTGTGAACTTACGATTCTTGTTGTTGAGTTACATGTTTTACTTAGTGATCTGCACATAGTCAAATAACGTCTTCTCTGGACAATATGAGCTTTTACTGGTTTTCTCCTCTTCGACTGCATTAGCTGTTGTTCTTAGCTAAATGTGAGAATCCTGCTAACTAACTCTTCAAAAGATTTTCTTTCACATATTCTGTTAAGGTGCACCTGAATAGGGCAGACGAATTGCAAGCAATTCAGTCTGTGCTCCGACTGATTGATTTAAGCTAACGGTAGCTATATAGTAGTGTAAAGTTCGCAACAGTTAAGTCGCGAGTATAGTAAGATTAATCGTTACAGTTAATATAAACGTAGTATGAACTTCTTTACATATTATGAAAAATTAGTTGTATACTTTGACCCAGCAGGGTAAGTGGTGGGTGTGCCCCACAGCCTTCTGAATCGTTAATAGATGGGTGGGAGAAAAATCAGCAACATCACGACATATTACTTGTGTGTAGCAAATTCTTTCATTGACTAACGTAGGCATCTTCTTTAATTTCCTTATTCTTACTGTCAGCAAACCTAAAACGGGCAGAAAGACGGCGGGCAGAGCGAGCCGCCGCGTTTTACTTTCGATTCAACTAATGTAAATGCCTTGTGGCTAGGGCCTCCCATCGGGTAGACCGTTCACCTGGTGCAAGTCTTTTGAGTCGACGCCATTTCGGCGACTTGCGTGTAAATGGAGATGAGATTATGAAGATAGAGACAACACAACACCCAGTTCCTGAGCAGAGAAAATCTCCGGCACAGCTGGGAATCGAACCCGGGCCATGGTTCCAACTAATACCACAACGATAGTGTTCAAGGTTTGAAGAAATCTGGGAGGCATAACAAGTACTACGTCTTCGTCTCCATTTCGAGATATAATGCATTTGCTTGGATATGATTCACATGAAAAAATTGAAATAAACTGCCATCTGGCATACAGATCCTAATGGTTTTATTCTTCAATCTGTGGGTGTGTAAATTTAATGCGTTTCTGAGTGCAAGACTAACTGTTTGGAAAGTGACAATTTATTCGGAAAAAGTACGCATTCCGAATCAGGGGCTGAAAAATGTGTACCACATTGGTGTCAGTAACAAAAACAACATAAAAATCTGCTGGAGTATCAACGGAAGTGCCGTTCATAAACGACAAAAATATTTTTCCCGAAAAGTTGGGGAACTGTGCTTCTTACTTCTTTCATTGTGATTAATGTATAAGAATATATACTGCTTTTGGTCGATAAGCAGTTGAAAGAAGGACTCAAGGTTTTCGATTACTATTTATTTCAGAATGAAAAGTTATCGAGCGAGGAGAGATGCTCGTGAAAGGGCGAGAGGAAGGTAAATATGAAATTCAGCAATGCAGTTCAATAAGTTATACGTCTACGTACTTATAATAGTTACAACCAAATATATCTGATAATGAAGTACACTGAGGAAACTAGTCATGGGATAGCGACATGCCTGTGTGCGGGGTGGTTCATTGATAGTGAGCGGGCCAAATATCTCACGAAATAAGAATCAAACGAAAAAACTACAAAGAACGTAACTCGTCTAGCTTGAAGGGGGAAACCAGATGGTGCTATGATTGGCCCCCTAGATGGCGCTGCCATAGGTCAAATGGATATCAGCTGCGTTTTTTTAAATAGGAACCCCCATTTTTATTAGATATTCGTGTAGTACGTGAAGATATATGAATGTTTTAGTTGGACAACTTTTTTCGCTTTGTGATAGATGGCGCTGTAATAGTCACAAACGTATAAGTACGTGGTATCACGTAACATTCCGCCAGTGTGGACGGTGTTTGTTTCGTGATACATTACCCATGTTAAAATGGATCGTTCACCACTTACGAAAAAGGTCGACATCATGTTGATGTATGGCTATTGTGATCAAAATGCCCAACGGGCATGTGCTATGTATGCTGCTCGGTATCCTGGACGACATCATCCAAGTGTCCGGACCGTTCGCCGGATAGTTACGTTGTTTAAGGAAACAGGAAGTGTTCAGCCATGTGTGAAACGTCATCCACGACTTGCAACAAATGATGATGCCCAAGTAGGTGTTTTAGCTGCTGTCGCGGCTAATCCGCACATCAGAAGCAGACAAACTGCACGAGAATCAGGAAGCTCAAAAACGTCGGTGTTGAGAATGCTACATAACATCGATTGCACCCTTACCATATTTCTATGCACCAGGAATTGCATGGCGACGACTTTGAACGTCGTGTACGATTCTGCCACTGGGCACGAGAGAAATATGAGACAGATTTATTGCACGCGTTCTGTTTAGCGACTAAGCGTCATTCACCAACATTGGCAACGTGCATAATATGCACTATTGGGCAAAGGAAAATCCACGATGGCTGCGACAATTGGAACATCAGCGATCATGGCGGGTTAATGTATGGTGCGGCATTATTGGAGGAAGGACAATTGGCCCCCATTTAATCGATGGCAATCTAATTGGTGCAGTAATGTTCTACCGATGTCAGTACAAGATGTTTCACTGCAAGACAGAATGGCGATGTACTTCCAACATGATGGATGTCCGGCACATAGCTCGCGTGCTGTTGAAGCGGTATTGAATAGCATATTTGATGACAGGTGTATTAGTCGTCGAAGCAACATAGCATGGCTCGCACGTTCACCGGATCTGACGTCCCCGGATTTCTTTCTGTGTGGAAAGTTGAAGGATATTTGCTATCGTGATCCACCGACAACGCCTGACAACATGCGTCAGTGCACTGTCAATGCATGTGCGAACATTACGGAAGGCGAACTACTGACTGTTGAGAGGAATGTCGTTACACGTGCTGTCAAGTGCATTGGGGTTGACGGACGTCATTTTGAGCATTTATTGCATTAAAGTGGTATTTACAGGTAATCATGGTGTATCAGCATGCCTTCCCAGAAATGATAAGTTGGCAAAGGTACATGTATCACATTGGAGCAACCGAAATAAAATGTTCAAACGTACCTAAGTTCCGTATTTTAATTTAAATAAACCTACCTGTTGCCAACTGTTCGTATAAAATTGTGAGCCATATGTTTGTGACTACTACAGCGCCATCTATCACAAATCGAAAGGAGTGGTCCAACTAAAACATTCATATTTCTTTACATACTACACGAATATGTAATAAAAAATGGGGGTTCCTATTTAAAAAAACGCAGTTGATATCCGTTTGACCTATGGCAGCGCCATCTAGCTAGCCAACCATAGCGCCATCTGGTTTCTCCCTTCAAGCTAGACAAGTTTCGCTCTTTGTAGTTTTTTCGTTTGACGCTTATTTCGTGAGATATTTGGCCCGCTCACTATCAATGGACTACCCTGTACAGACGCCAGTAGTATACAAGGTATAGAAAACTGTGCATTGGCGCAGTTGTCACTTATACTGTCAGGGGAAACCGCCCATCGCCCCCCCTCCCCCCTCAGATGTAATGGTAGCTATGTGGATAGCATGATGAAACCTGAACATATATCAAGCATGAAAACAAAAAGAAGGTGCTCTGAACTGTGAAAAAAGAAGCAAAATAGAAACAGATCCAAGCTCAAGATGTGCATAGTCGAGCGACGGCACTGTCGTTGTGTGTTTGTGGTGTTGGACAGGAAAGCGGCATCTCCGTGTTCAGACCTCCATCGTACCCTTTTTTTTCCACAAATTTATGAACTGTTCGCTCGGACACTGATACGTCAGTTCTCTTTCTGTACTCTTGGCACTTGCCATACTATACGTTGGAGGAAGAAGGGGAGATTACTGTTTATCGTCCCGTCGACAACGAGGTCGTTAGAGACGGAACACAATCTCGGATTAGGGAAAGATGGGGTAGGAATTTGCCGTGCCCTTTCAAAGGAACCATACCAGCATTTGCCTGAAGTGATCTAGGGTAATCACGGAAAACCTAAACCAGAATGGCCGGACAAGGGATTGAACCGTCGTCCTTCCGAAAGCGAGTCCAGTGTGCTAAACACTTCACCACCTCACTCGGTACTATACATTGGTTATAGAATGAGTTATGTGGTAAGAATATACACTACTGGACATTAATATTGCTACACCAAGATGAAATGCATATGATAAACTGGTATTCATTGAACAAATATATTATACTGGAACTGACATGTGACTACATTTTCACGCAATTTGGGTGCATAGATCCTGAGAAATCAGTACCCAGAACAACCACCTTTTGCCGTAATAACGGCCTTGATACGCCTGGGCATTGAGTCAAACAGAGCTTGGATGGCGTGTACAGGTACAGCTGCCCATGAAGCTTCAACACGGTACCACAGTTCGTCAAGAGTAGTGAATGGCGTATTGTGACGAGCCAGTTGCTCGGCCACCATTGACCAGACGATTTCAATTGGTGAGAGATCTGGAGAATGTGCTGGCCAGGGCAGCAGTCGAACATTTTCTGTATCCAGAAAGGCCCGTACAGGACCTGCAACATGCGGACGTGCATTATGCTGCTGAAATGTAGCGTTTCGCAGGGATCTAATGAAGGGTCGTAACACATCTAAAATATAACGTCCACTGTTCAAAGTGCCGTCAATGCGAACAAGAGGTGACCGAGACGTGTAACCAATGGCACCCCATACCATCACGCCGGGTGATACGCCAGTATGGCGATGACGAATACACGCTTCCAATGTGCGTTCACCGCGATGTCGCCATACACGGTTCTGACCATCATGATGCTGTAAACAGAACCTGGACTCATCCGAAAAGATGACGTTTTACGATTCGTGCACCCAGGTTCGTCGTTGAGTACACCATCGCAGGCGCTGCTGTCAGTGATGCAGCGTCAAGGGTAACAGCAGGCATGGTCTCCGAGCTGATAGTCCATGCTGGTGCAAACGTTGTCGAGTTGTTGCTGCAGATGGTTGTTGTCTTGCAAACGTCCCCATCTGTTGACTCAGTGATCGAGACGTGGCTGCACGATCCGTTCCAGCCATGCGGATAAGATGCCTGTCATCTCGACTGCTAGTGATACGAGGCCGTTTGGATCCAGCACGGCATTCCGTAGTACCCTCCTGAACCCACCGATTCCATATTCATCTAACAGCCATTGGATCTCGACCAACGCGAGCAGAAATGTCGCGATACGATAAACCGCAATCGCGATGGGCTACAATCCGACCTTTATCAAAGTCGGAAACGTGATGGTACGCATTTCTCCTCCTTACACGAGGCATCACGACAACGTTTCTCCAGGCAACGCTGGTCAACCGTTGTTTGTGTATGAGAAATCGGTTGGAAAATTTCCTCATGTCAGCACGTTGTAGGTGTCGCCACCGGCGCCAATCTTGTGTGAAAGCTCTAAAAAGCTAATCATTTGCATATCACAGCATCTTCTACTTGTCGGTTAAATTTCGCGTCTGTAGCACGTCATCTTCGTGGTTTAGCAATTTTAATGGCCAGTAGTGTATTACCGTCGCAAGCAAATGTGAAGAATAGTGAGAGCAGGTGAGATGCCTCATAGACCTTTCATATAAATGAAATCAAAGAAGAAACGGATGTGAACTATGTTACAACGAAGGAATTAAAGAGTCACACTTCCAAAACGGAACGCAAGAGGCATAATACGTGGTACTTGTGTAGAACAAAGAGGAGATACTTACGTTTGGAGGTCCCTTCACTACACGTCGCTGTCACAAACGGACTTTACACCACGACAGACACAAATTTGAATACAGTGAACGGACACATCTGTGATCGGACGGACAGTTCATAATTTCCCGAAAGAAAAAGAAAGAAGATGCGCATGTCTTGTGACAGCCAGAGCGAGAGCACCAGCAGCAGCGAGTACTGTTTGTATAAAGCGTTTATTTTGCATTTTGTTTACGACCTTCCACTAAGGAAGGGATTCTATTTGTGTTTATCTGCTCTGCATAGTAACTAACAGTTCTTGATAAAACTTTACGTAGTTTTCGTGTTAGATTTCTTAGTGTTTTCTTGATCGTTTAGAACAGAAAGCGCCCTAAAACCGTCTTTTGTTTGTTTCGCGGCCGTTAGCCACTAGTCACTTGAATCAGCAGTTGTCTTGTGACAGCCAGAGCGAGAGCACCAGCAGCAGCGAGTACTGTTTGTATAAAGCGTTTATTTTGCATTTTGTTTACGACCTTCCACTAAGGAAGGGATTCTATTTGTGTTTATCTGCTCTGCATAGTAACTAACAGTTCTTGATAAAACTTTACGTAGTTTTCGTGTTAGATTTCTTAGTGTTTTCTTGATCGTTTAGAACAGAAAGCGCCCTAAAACCGTCTTTTGTTTGTTTCGCGGCCGTTAGCCACTAGTCACTTGAATCAGCAGTTGTCTTGTGACAGCCAGAGCGAGAGCACCAGCAGCAGCGAGTACTGTTTGTATAAAGCGTTTTTGTACTTATTTGCTGCGCTTAGCTTTTAAATAGTTTTTCTGGGAAAACCTAGCGTAGTTTTCGCGTCTCGTATTTCAGTGAGTGTTTCTTGATTATCAGAGTAGCTCATCAGAAGATTATCTTGGGAATTTGTCACCGTATAGAGTAGGGTAAACATAGTCATGTGTAGGGACTGTGGTTGTTGTGAGCGGACGCAAGGAGAATTGGCCACTCTTCGGGGGCAGGTGGAGGCTTTGTCTGTTAGGCTCATCGAGCTCGAGGCGCAGGCGTCGGCTCGTAGTGGCGTTGGGGCAACTGTGGTGAGACCTATGCCTACTTCGGTGGCCTTGGAATCACATGGAACCCCTGATGTCGCTGCGTCTTCCGGCAGTGAGCATCTTACCGGTCAGCCATCACTCCAGGGTGAATGGCGGACAGTGGTGGGCTCGCGCGTGCCTGGCCGAAAGGCGAAGGTGGGATCTGGCCGCGTGGCAGCTGCCTTACCCCTTTCCAACAGGTACGGGGTGCTTCCTAGTGGTGATGACATCGTTTCCGAGCCACCACAGGATGCCTCGCCTGTTGGGCCAGTGGCTGATTCTCCGGCAAGGTCCCGACAGTCACAGAGGGCGGGCCTATTAGTTATAGGGAGCTCCAACGTTAGGCGGGTTATGGAGCCCCTCAGGAAAATAGCGGGTAGGTCGGGGAAGAATGCCAGTGTGCACTCGGTGTGCTTGCCGGGGGGTCTCGTCCGTAATGTGGAGGAGGCCCTTCCGGCAGCTATTGAACGCACTGGGTGTGACCGGCTGCAGATAGTAGCACATGTCGGAACGAATGACGCCTGCCGCTTGGGTTCTGAGGCCATCCTTGGTTCCTTCCGGCGGCTGGCTGATTTGGTGAAGACAACCAGCATCGCACGCGGAGTGCAAGCTGAGCTTAATATCTGCAGCATAGTGCCCAGAGTCGATCGCGGTCCTCTGGTTTGGAGCCGTGTGGAGGGTCTAAACCAGAGGCTCAGACGACTCTGCGACTATAATGGTTGCAAATTCATCGACCTCCGTTATTGGGTGGAGAACTGTAGGGCCCCCCTAGACAGGTCAGGCGTGCACTACACACCGGAAGCAGCTACTAGGGTAGCAGAGTACGTGTGGCGTGCACACGGGGGTTTTTTAGGTTAGAGGGACCCCCCCTTGGGCGAAACGATAAAATACCTGACGGCTTACCAGAGAAGACATTATCATCGTTGATAAAGAACGTCCGTCCTCAGAGACCAAAAACAGGAAAAGTTAACGTAATATTGGTAAACTGCAGGAGTATCCAGGGCAAGGTTCCTGAATTAGTATCTCTTATTGAAGGAAATAGTGCGCATATAGTATTAGGAACGGAAAGTTGGTTAAAACCGGAAGTGAACAGTAACGAAATCCTAGACACAGAATGGAATATATACCGCAAGGATAGGATAAACGCCAATGGTGGAGGAGTATTTATAGCAGTAAAGAATTCAATAATATCCAGTGAAGTTATTAGCGAATGCGAATGTGAAATAATCTGGGTTAAGTTAAGTATCAAAGGTGGGTCAGATATGATAGTCGGATGCTTCTATAGACCACCTGCATCAGCAACCGTAGTAGTTGAGCGCCTCAGAGAGAACCTGCAGAACGTCGTGAAGAAGTTTCGTGATCATACTATTGTAATAGGGGGAGACTTCAATCTACCAGGTATAGAATGGGATAGTCACACAATCAGAACTGGAGCCAGGGACAGAGACTCTTGTGACATTATCCTGACTGCCTTGTCCGAGAATTACTTCGAGCAGATAGTTAGAGAACCAACTCGTGAAGCTAACGTTTTAGACCTCATAGCAACAAATAGACCGGAACTTTTCGACTCCGTGAATGTAGAAGAGGGTATCAGTGATCATAAGTCAGTGGTTGCATCAATGACTACAAGTGTAATAAGAAATGCCAAGAAAGGAAGGAAAATATATTTGCTTAACAAGAGTGATAGGGCACAAATCGCAGAATATCTGAGTGACCACCATCAAACGTTCATTTCTGAGGAAGAGGATGTGGAATAAAAATGGAAAAAATTCAGAAACATCGTCCAGTACGCCTTAGATAAGTTCGTACCGACTTAGGTCCAAAGCGAGGGGAAAGATCCACCGTGGTATAACAATCATGTACGAAAGGTACTACGGAAACAAAGAAAGCTTCATCATAGGTTTAAGAGTAGTCGAATCATAGCTGATAAGGAAAAGCTGAACGAAGCGAAAAAGAGCGTAAAGAGAGCAATGAGAGAAGCATTCAACGAATTCGAACATAAAACATTGGCAAACAATCTAAACAAGAACCCTAAAAAGTTTTGGTCATATGTAAAATCGGTAAGCGGATCTAAATCCCCTATTCAGTCACTCGTTGACCACGATGGCACCGAAACAGAGGACGACCGAAGAAAGGCAGAAATACTGAATTCAGTGTTCCGAAACTGTTTCACTGCGGAAAATCGTAACACGGTCCCTGACTTCAGCCGTCGCACGGACGCCAAAATGGAAAATATTGAAATAAACGATATCGGAATTGAAAAACAACTGCTATCACTTAGTAGCGGAAAAGCATCCGGACCAGACGAGATACCCTTAAGATTCTACAGTGATTATGCTAAAGAACTTGCCCCCTTTCTATCAGCAATTTATCGTAGATCGCTGGAAGAACGTAAAGTACCTAGCGACTGGAAGAAAGCGCAGGTCGTTCCCATTTTCAAGAAGGGTCATAAATCAGATGCGAATAATTATAGGCCTATTTCGCTTACGTCAATCTGTTGTAGAATAATGGAACATGTTTTGTGTTCTCGTATTATGACGTTCTTAGATAATACAAACCTCCTTCATCATAACCAACATGGATTCCGCAAACAGAGATCATGTGAAACTCAGCTCGCCCTATTTGCCCAAGAAATTCACAGTGCCGTAGACACTGGCGAGCAGATTGATGCCGTATTCCTGGACTTCAGGAAGGCATTTGATACGGTTCCGCACTTACGTTTAGTGAAAAAAATACGAGCTTACGGAATATCGGACCAGGTTTGTGATTGGATTCAGGATTTCCTAGAAGAAAGAACACAACATGTTATTCTTAACGGTTCAAAATCTGCAGATGTAGAGGTAATTTCGGGAGTACCGCAGGGAAGCGTGATAGGACCTTTATTGTTTACAATATACATAAATGACTTAGTTGACAACATCGGTAGCTCCGTGAGGCTATTTGCAGATGACACGGTTGTCTACAAGAAAGTAGCAACATCAGAAGACGCGTACGTACTCCAGGAGGACCTGCAGAGGATTAATGCATGGTGCGACAGCTGGCAGCTTTCCCTAAACGTAGATAAATGTAATATAATGCGCATACATAGGGGCAGAAATCCATTCCAGTACGATTATGCCATAGGTGGTAAATCATTGGAAGCGGTAACGACCGTAAAATACTTAGGAGTTACTATCCGGAGCGATCTGAAGTGGAATGATCACATAAAACAAATAGTGGGAAAAGCAGGCGCCAGGTTGAGATTCATAGGAAGAATTCTAAGAAAATGTGACTCATCGACGAAAGAAGTAGCTTACAAAACGCTTGTTCGTCCGATTCTTGAGTATTGCTCATCAGTATGGAACCCTTACCAGGTTGGATTAATAGAAGAGATAGACATGATCCAGCGAAAAGCAGCGCGATTCGTCATGGGGACATTTAGTCAGCGCGAGAGCGTTACGGAGATGCTGAACAAGCTCCAGTGGCGGACACTTCAAGAAAGGCGTTACGCAATACGGAGAGGTTTATTATCGAAATTACGAGAGAGCACATTCCGGGAAGAGAGGGGCCACATATTACTACCGCCGACATATATCTCGCGTAATGATCACAACGAAAAGATCCGAGAAATTAGAGCAAATACGGAGACTTACAAGCAGTCGTTCTTCCCACGCACAATTCGTGAATGGAACAGGGAAGGGGGCATCAGATAGTGGTACAATAAGTACCCTCCGCCACACACCGTAAGGTGGCTCGCGGAGTATAGATGTAGATGTAGATGTAGAGGGAGACGAAATCTCCCTCTTCACAGTCCACCGTGACCACAAGACCATGATGAGAAGGTCATTCAGTGTCGCTCGATGTTGCAGATCTTGAGCTTGGACCGTTCACTGTTTATATTTTGCACCTGTTTTCAGAGTTTAGTACACCTTATTTCTGTTTTCATGCTTGATCTGTGTTCAGCTTTTGATGGACTATCCGATGGGCCATCTTAGCACTAAATCGAACAAGGGTTGCGATGGAGAATTTCCCGTGTTAGGTGATTCATGCGAAAAGGTGTTAGATGTGATTATGGCCACACCACGGGAATTAACAGACTTTGGACACGGAAAGGTTGTTGGGGCTAGATGCTCGTCAAGGAGCGAGAGGAACGTAAATTTTCATTTCCCAAAAAATTAGGGGATCCAATATTCGGAGACGTACAGTGTCAAGTGAGTGCCGAGAATAGCAGATCTCAGGCATCACCTCTCACCATGGACAACAAATGGCCGACAGCCTTCTCTTAACGACCGAGGGCGTAGTGTTGACAGTGGTAACAGACAAGCAGCACTGCGCAAAAAACCCACATAAATCAGTGTGGGACGTATGACAGTGCGGCGAAATTTGGCGTTAGTGAACCATGGCAACAGACGACCGACGCAAGCGCCTTTGCTAACATCACGACATCGCCTGCAACGCCTCTCATGGGGTACTGACCATATCTGTTGGACCTTAGACGCCTGTAAAACTATGGCCTAGTCAGACGAGTCTCCCCTTCAGCTGGTAAGAGCTGATGGTAGGGTTAGAATCTGTCGCAGACCCCACAAAACCATGGACCCAAGTTGTCAACAAGGCTCCTAGCAAGGTGGTGGTGACTCCATTAACGGTGTGGGCTGTACCGGGTGACCAAAAAGTCAGTATAAATTTGAAAACTGAATAAATCACGGAATAATGTAGATAGACAGGTACAAATTGACAGACATGCTTGGAATGACATGGAGTTTTATTAGAACCAAAAAATTAAAAAGTTCAAAAAATGTCCGACAGATAGATGGCGCTTCATTTGATCAGAATAGCAATAATTAGCATAACAAAGTAAGACAAAGCAAAGATGATGTTCTTTACAGGAAATGATCAATATGTCCACCATCATTCCTCAACAATAGCTGTAATCGAGGAATAATGCTGTGAACATGTAAGCATGTCCGGGGTTATAATGAGGCATTGGCGTCGGATGTTGTCTTTCAGTATCCATAGAGATGTCGGTCGATCACGATTCACTTGCGACTTCACGTAACCCCAAAGCCAATAATCGCACGGACTGAGGTCTGGGGACCTGGGAGGCCAAGCATGACGAAAGTGGCGGCTGAGCACACGATCATTACCAAACGACGCGCGCAAGAGATCTTTCACGCGTCTAGCAATATGGGGTGGAGCGCCATCCTTCATAAACATCGTACGTTCCAGCAGGTGTTTATCAGCCAGGCTGGGGATGATGTGAATCTGTAACATATCGGCGTACCTGTCACCCGTCACGGTAGCAGTTACAAAACCTGAATCACGCATTTCCTCGGAGGAAAAAGTCCCGATAACGGTAGATGTGGTAAATCCAACCCGTACCGTGACTTTCTCGTCGTGCAATGAAGTTTCCACGACAGTTCTAGGATTTTCGGTAGCCCAAATTCTGCAGTTGTGGGCGTTGACAGACCCTCGGAGCGTGAAATGAGCTTCGTCGGTCCACAACACGTTACTCAACCAATCGTCATCTTCCGCCATCTTTTGAAACTCCCACACCGCATGTGCCTTCCGCTTCACTAAATCTCCAGGTAACAGTTCATGATGCCGATGGATTTTGTACGGATATCATCGGAGGGTAGGCCTAAGTGCCAACCAAACAGTAGTATATGGAATGCCGGTGCGAAGACGAACCCGCTACAGTCTCCATTTCTTCCTGAACTGTCTCAACAGCATTACGCCTTGTGCTCGGTCGGTCACTACGGGGTCTATCGTCTATACAACCCGTGGCTTTGAACTTCGAAATCATTACCCGTTCGAATCCACTTCCTATGGCGATAGGATCGTAACGCTGAACTAGCACATTCCCCCTTCTGATAACACAGCTTCACTAAAAGCGCCTTTTGAGGTAACGTCAACATGCTGTGGCTGCTGGCGCATCTGATTCTCTCTCTCATTACAGCTCCTTTTATACACGATTGTCATGCGCAGTCACTGACGTTTTGCTGTCCAGCGCCATCTGTCGGACATTTTGTGAACGTTGTTTTTTTTGTTTTTGTTCTAATAAAACCCCATGTCATTCCAAGCATGTGTGTCGATCTTTACCTCTCTATCTACATTATTCCGTGGTTTATTAAGTTTTCTAATTTATACTGACTTTTTGATCACCTGGTATTTACGAGGAATGTACTGCATCCTCTCGTCCAGTTGAACACATTAATGACCGGAAATGGCTATGTTCGATGTTCGGCTATTTAGAGACCATTTGCAGCCATTCATTGACTTCATGTTCATAAACAACGATGTCACTGGGCCACGACTGTTCGTGATTTGTTTGAAGAACATTGTTGACATTTAAAGCGGATGATTTGGCCACAAAGATTGCCCAACATGAATGGCATCGAACATTGAGACATAATTCTGCACCAGCAACACTTTCGCAATTAGGACGGCTTTAGAGTCCTCTCAACAGATACCCCTCTGCTGCGGTTGCACCTACTGCACGGCTATCTACATCTGAGGCGCGCAAGCATACCCACCAATGGCAAGATCCATCTTTCATGCTGCAGTGGGGTGGTTGGGCAGGGGGGGGGGGGGGGGGGGGGGCGGATAGAGGTAGCATGGCTCAGGCTCAGTATTATAGTAGGAGAGTTCCAACGACTTGTTGAGATCATGCCACGTCGAGTTTCTGTACTACACCGAGTAAGAGGCGGTCCGACACGATATTAGGAGGTACCCATAACAGTAGTCACCTCGGTGTAAAAGTTCTCTACTCACTCATTTCCGATAATGTCGCCCTTTATATTGTTATGGGAAAGACCGACAAAAAGCTGATCACGAAGTTCTCGCGAAGGACGTTTCCAGTCCTATATGTAACTTTAGCTTTTTGAAACAACAACATCAAACAGTGCCTGAGTTTTCAATAAAACTTTTTTTTGTAACATTTTGTTTACGGCATATGAACTCATTCTCAGATTTGAGTTTGAGTGACAGATGAACTGCACACACGCATGTCGGATTAAACCGTGTAGTGTAATTTCGTGTCCCTGCTGAATCCAAAGCTTCGTACTTGAATTTCAGTATATTATTTCAAAGCTTTACAAACACCAAATCACTGACTGTCATACCTTTCGTTTGTCTTCACAACAGCTTACGCGTGTCCTGCTCTGTTACCTCGGCTATTTTTCACTTAATATATCTTGAAAACCAAATCCTTTGCCGGTTCCGTCAGACAAAAATTTTTAAGACTTACAGTAGGAATCGATCACATTCAAGAAGTTATTAATAAAAGGGTTGAACAGCTTGTTTCTGTGAAAATATAAGATGGGTATCAAGCTCCAGGAAAACAAAATTAATTAATTTAGAAAGAACGAGAAACAGCAGAACAGTATTTACTACATGTTGTATCTGAGTATGAGCATAATTTTTCACTGCATAAAAAGTGAGTTTATAAAAGAGAAAATGATTTTCTCCCGATATTTTCCTTGCAAACGTTCTCACAGCTGCTGAATAGGTATTTTTATTGAAGTTAATATAGCAATATTTATAATAAATTAGAAAGTAATTACGTTATATTGTTTGTCAGCTACTTCTAAACAATATTTGAGATACATAATTTATTACATTTTTAGGGGAATTTTTTCTCCAACTTTAGGAACTGAGGGATTTCCTCAGCCTCTTTTTCTATTGAACCCAAATTACGCAGTAGTTCAAAAAATGGCTCTGAGCACATGGGGCTTAACTTCTGAGGTCATCAATCCCCTAGAACTTAGAACTACTTAAACCTAACTAACCTAAGGACATCACACACATCCGTGCCCGAGGCAGGATTCGAACCTGCTACCGTAAAGGTCGCGCGGTTCCAGACTGTAGCGCCTAGAACCGCTCGGCCACCCCGGCCGGCTACGCAGTAGTCATTTCCTCTTACCAGAAAACTGTCCTTGGGCTGGCACAAAGAACAATCAAACTTTAAAGACAAGAGCCACTGTCACGTAAGGTTCTCAAGTTTGTGTTAAGTATGTACAGGGTGTGGCAGTTAAAACAACTCACTCCATACATATCCAGAGGAAGTAAATATACTGAGATGCTGTTAGCAGTAAGCTCTAGCGGACAAATTAGCAAATTTTCCGATGCGTGAAAGTAATTTCTAACTTCTCTAGCTACCGTACCAGGACACCGATATTGCCTTTTTTTCTTTTTTTTAAGTGGTACCTTTTTCTTTGAGTCACCAGTCTTCTGGGTGCTTCCATGCGGTCCGCAACGAATTCCTTTCCAGTGGCAATCTTTTCATCTCAGGGTAGCAATTGCAACCTATGTCCTCAGTTATTTGTTGGATGTATTTCAATTTTTGTTCTCTACAGTTTTTACCCTATATCGTTTCTTCTCGTACCAAGGAAGTTATTCCCTCATGTCTTAACAAACGTCCTGTTTTTTGTCTCTTCTTCTTCTCACAGCCGGCCGCGGTGGTCTAGCGGTTCTGGCGCTGCAGTCCGGAACCGCAGGACTGCTACGGTCGCAGGTTCGAATCCTGCCTCGGGCATGGGTGTGTGTGAAGTCTTAGGTTAGTTAGGTTTAAGTAGTTCTACGTTCTAGGGGACTTATGACCTAAGATGTTGAGTCCCATAGTGCTCAGAGCCATTTGAACCATTTTTTTTTTTCTTCTCACATATTTCCATATGTTCATTTCCTCACCGATTCTCCTGAGAACTTCCTCATTGCTTACCTTATCAGTCCACCTAATTTTCGAAATTCTTCTGTAGTATCGCATCTCAAATGCTTCGATTCTCTTCTTGTCCATGCTTCACTGCTTTCAATGTTATGCTTCAAATACACATTTTCAGAAATTTCTTACCGGAAAACTTTTCTTGGCCAGAATATACTCTTTGCCTGTGCTAGTCTGCTTTTTAAGCCCACCTCGCTTATTCTATTATTTTGGCTCCAAGGTAGTAGAATCCCTTAACTTCAGCTACCTCGTGATTACCAATTCTCATGTAAAGTTTCTCGCTGCTCCCATTTCTGCAACTTCTCATTACTTTCTTCTTTCTTCGATTTCTTTTTAATCCGTATTCCGTTCTCGTTAGACATTCCAATACATGCTGTAATTCTTCTTCACTTTCACTGAGGATAGCAATGTCACCAGCAAGTCATACTATTGATATTGTTTCACCAAGAATTTTAATCCAACTCTCGAATCCTTCTTTTATTTCCGACGTTACTTCTTCAATGTATAGGTTGAACAGTAGGAGCGTAAGACTGTATCCCTGTCTTACACCCTTTTTAATCAGATCACTTGGTACTTGGTGTCCCACTTTTATTGTTCCTTCTTGGTTTCAGTGCATATTGTATACTACCCGTCTTTCCCTATAGATTACCCCTATTTCGTCAGAATTTCGAACATCTTGTACAATTCGACATTGTCGAACGCTTTTACCAGGTCAACAAATGCTATGAAATTGTGTCCTTTTTGTTTTTCTCAGTCTTTCTTCCATTATCAAATGCAACGGCAGAACTGCCTCTCTGGTGCCTTTACCTTCCCTAAAGCCAAACGGACCGTCATCTAACAGTTGCTCAGTTTTATTTTCCATTGTTCTGTATATTATTCTCGTCAGCAACTTGTATGGATGATTTGTTAAGCTGATTGTGCGACAATTCTCGCACTCGTTGGTCTTGCAGTCTTTGTAATTTTGTGGATAATGTTATTCCGAAAGTTGATGGTATATCGACAGTCTCATACATTCTACACACCAGCGTGAATAGTAGTTACCCCTTCCCCCAATGATTTTAGAAATTCCGGTGGAATTTTACGTATCCTTCTGCCTTATTTGGTCTTAAGCCTTCCAAAGCTCTCTTAAATCCTGCTTCTAATACTGGATCCCCTATCTCTTCCCTGTCGATTCCTGTGTCTTCTTCTGTCACGTGAGCAGACAAGTCCTTTCTCTCATAGAGGCTTTCAATGTACTCTTTCCACCTATTTGCTCTCTCCTCTCAATGTTACCGCCCTCGCTTTTGACTTTTTTACGTGCTGACTCAATCCCTCCGACAATCATTTCTTTTTCGATTTCATCACATTTTTCATTCAGCCATTTCGCCTTAGCTTCCTTGCACTTCTTGTTTATTTCATTCCTAAGTCACTTGTTTTTTTCTGAATTGCCTGAACATTTCTGTACTTCCTTCTTTCGTCGGTGAGCTGAATGCTTCTTCTGTTACTCACAGTTTCTTCCCAGTTATCTTCTTTGTACCTACGTTTTCTTTCCTAACTTCTGTGATTTCACTTTTTAGAAATGTCCATTCCTCTTCAACTGAACTGCGTAGTAACCTTTTCATTATCGCAGTTATCTAGAACCTCAGAGAACTTCAAGCATGTCTCTTCATTCCTTAGTACTTCCGTATCCCACTTCCTTGCGTATTGATTCTGTCTCAGCCTACATTTCATCATTACTAAATTGTGATCTGAATCGATATGTGCCTCTGGGAACGTCTTACAGTCCAAACGGATCCTCTGCCTGACCATGACGTAATTAAAGTGAAATCTTCCCGTATCTCTCGGCCGTTTCCAGATATACCTCCTTCTCTTTTCTTAAATACTCCACTACTACCAGATGAAATTTGTTACAGGACTCAATTAGTCTCTCTCGTCTCTCATTCCTATTACAAAGACCATATTCTCCCGTAACCCTTTTCTCTAATCCTTCCCCTACAATCGGATTCCAATCCCCCATGACTATTAGATTTTCATCTCCTTGTGGAACTGTACACCTTTTTATGTAGAACTCGAAAAAGCCTTCGAACAGGTGTTCAGTGCCATAACGTGCATGTTACTTCAATAAAATCTTCTCGTTTTTCAAGCCTTGTCAATTCCAATAAGATTTTCGAGCTTTCAGTGGCTGCCTAACTTCACCGTCCTCGTCAGGAGAAAAACTACTGCCGCCAAAGACTCCGAGGGCACGTGCATGTAACTTGTCAACCTCTAGCAAATTAACGTATCAGCATAAGATGAGGCAGGAAAGTGCACTCTGCTGAACCAGATGGACACAACATCGTAACTTAGGCATGGTGCTTTCATTTATTGTTAGGACTCCCACATAAAGTGCGCGAAATGCTGATCTCGAGCTCTAATACATGTTATAAAGCGGTTCCGTACAGAGAATACTGACGCTGAGTCTCATTCGGAATTATGGCAGCGCAAGACCGCATTGAGCAGCCGCTCACGTCCTTGGGAGTCGTTGATCTTTCCTTGTAGATCTCCTGTTTTGATTTTTCAGTGGATATAAAAATTCCAGAGGTTTTCAGTTTGGTGGGCGAGCCGACCACTTCGTGTTTCGCAAACGATAGATCCAACGGCCACCACTAGTTCTCTTAAGAATGACAGTAATGATCTGTGCAGAATGGCCAGGGGCATCCTTCACGATGGTACCCCATAGACTACTTTATGCCCAAAGAGATGTCAACCAATAACTGAGGCGCCTTACACTGGTCCACAAATTTTCACGTTTTATTTTTTACAGAAACGAAGGTAACAGTGTTTTACAGATGTAGATGTGCTGGACAAGGATATCAAGATTACAATTGTCTCCTAGCTCAGGGTTCCAAATAAATGATGTGTTAACATTTCAGATTTACAAAACAATGGTTCAAATGGCTCTGGCACTATGGGACTTAACATCTGAGGGAATCAGCCCCCTAGAACTTAGAACTACTTAAACCTAACTAACCTAAGGACATCACACACATCCATACCCGAGGAAGGATTCGAACCTGAGACCGTAGCGGTCACGCAGTTCCAGACTGAAGCGCCTAGAACCGCTCGGGTTCCGACGCCGTGAGAGACTGAGGTGACGCTTTCGGTGCAATTTAGCAACATTGCTTTATACCATTATTCATGTAAGCGTCATCAAGTAAAGCGAGCATTGTAGAATGTAAAAACCCGACGTGATTTTAATTGTCGTTTGTCACGGCTGCGTGCTCTTGTGGGGTGTTACTTCTCTTGTGTGTCTTGGTGGTTGGCAGTGAATACATGAGGTGAAGTGTTGAAACTGAATTGTATTATTGCGCGTGTACGCTTTCGCAGAAATGCTCCACACCTGCAATAACAAACCTACTAACTTTTGTAACATTACTGCAGCTGTTATTTGCGGTTCAAGAAGGCAACCACTGACTAAAGCAGTGAAACAAGCACACGCCTTGTATTTCGGGTGTCGAGTTGGAGACCAAGGTAAATCGTGGTCATCTACACGTGTGATGCATCTTTTCGTCTACATTGAATGCTTGAATGACTAACTAACTAACTCCACCCGAATAGGCCATGAAGGCCCAACGGAACCGACCGACCGCGCGTCATCCTTAGCCCACAGGCGTCACTGGATGCTGATACGGAGGGGCACGTGGTCAGCACACCGCTCTCCCGGCCGTATGTCAGTTTCCGAGACTGGAGCCGCTACTCCTCAATCAAGTAGCTCCTCAGTTTGCCTCACAAGAGCTGAGTGCACCCTGCTTGCCAACAGCGCTCGGCAGACCTGATGGTCACCCATCCAAGTGCTAGCCCTGCCCGACAGCGCTTAACTTCAGTGATCTGACGGGAACCGGTGTTACCATTGCGGCAAGGCCGTTGGCATTGAATGCTTGAATACATGGTAAAAATTTCTCCATGAAGCTTGGTATGCCTGCCACTTGGCGTGAGCTCACAAGTCATTCGTCGGATTGCTATTTTTGTACGGTACCATCCTTGAGGAAAGGAGTCAATACTAAGAGAAAGTGGAAAATTTAATATCCTGACATTCCATCTGTCATTCTCCCTGCTGCTATTGGCGAAGGATTTCCAGTTCCTGTTCCCCTACATGTACCACAAGCAAGCAGTGACATTGATGGTGCTCAATGTGCTGAACCCATACATACAGCTGAAACAGTGCAATCATTAGCCAGTGGCACAGACCACTTACCCCACATTTATACCAACATCACCATCTGGAGAACCATACAAAATCATACAGTGTAAACTCAGTGATTTGATTAGTGATTTAGATTTTCCGAAGCGTACAGCCGAACTTTTGACATAATGTTGGTAGCAGTCGAATCTCCTTGCTGACACACCTAACAACTCTGGTTCCTGAGTCGTGACGACACCGTTCATGGGGAACGGGAGAGCCGAAAATTACAGGAGTCCTGTGGACGAACTCATTCATGTTTATAATGTCGTTGGCTGCAACATGACACCGAAGATTCACTTATTTTATTCCGATATTGTTGCGTTATCAGAGAACTGTGATGCATTCAGTGATGGTGGCGAGCGGTTCCACCATGAAATCTCTCTCATGGAACAGCGGTACACAAGATGGTAGATTCGAAAGAACAGACACTGCAGACGCGCAAGTATGTCTGACCTCCAGGCGGGCTTCTCACGGCGGTGAGAGCTGAGGAAATGGACAGACACTGCGGATAGGTGGCGCACGGCGAGAGTGCGGGGCAGCAGTGAGACAGCTGCGATAGCACTGTGTCCTGGATGGCGCAGTGGCTAACGCATCTGCTTAAGAAGCAAGAGATTCCGGGTTTGAATCCCGATCCGGCACACATTTTTACTCGTCGCCGCTGATTCCGCGTAATGTCTCGATACAGTTCCCCACAGTCGTTTAATGGACAAGGTAAGAGCTTATGGACTATCAGACCAGTTGTTTGATTGGACTGAAGAGTTCCTAGATAACAGAACGCAGCATGTCATTCTCAATGGAGAGAAGTCTACCGAAGTAGGAGTGATTTCAGGTGTGTCGCAAGGGAGTGTCGTAGGACCGTTGCTATTCACAATATACATAAATGACCTTGTGCATAACATCGGAAGTTCACTGAGGCTTTTTGCGGATGATGCTGTAGTTAATAGAGAGGTTGTAACAATGGAAAATTGTACTGAAATGCAGGAGGATCTGCAACTAATTGATGCATGGTGCAGGGAATGACAATTGAATGTAGACAAGTGTAATGTGCTGCGAATACATAGAAAGAAAGATCCTTTATCATTAGCTCCAATATAGCAGGTCAGCAACTAGAAGCAGTTAATTCCATAAATTATCTGGGAGTAGGTATTAGGAGTGATTTAAAATGGAATGATCATATAAAGTTGATCGTCGGTAAAGCAGATGCCAGACTGAGATTCATTGGAAGAATTCTAAGAAAATGCAATCCGAAAACAAAGGAAGTAGGTTACAGTACACTTGTTCGCCCACTGCTTAAATATTGCTCACCAGTGTGGGATCCGTACCAGATGGGGTTGACGGAAGAGATAGAGAAGATCCATCTGAGAGCAGCGCGCTTCGTTACAGGATCATTTAGTAATCGCGAAAGCGTTACGGAGATGATAGATAAACTCCAGTGGAAGACTCTGCAGGAGAGACGCTCAGTAGCTCAATACGGGCTTTTGTTGAAGTTTTGAGAACATACCTTCACCGAGGAGTCAAGCAGTATATTGCTCCCTCCTACGTATATCTCGCGAAGAGACCATGAGGATAAAATCAGAGAGATTAGAGCCCACACAGAGGCATACCAATAACCTATCTTTCCACGAACAATACGAGACTGGAATAGAAGGGAGAACCGATAGAGGTACTCAAAGTACCCTCCGCCACACACCGTCAGGTGGCTTGCGGAGTATAGATGTAGATGTAGATCAGTAATCCCTTCCCTTTCCTTCCATCCCCCCCCCCCCCCACGCCCTCCACCTTCAGTCTACTTGTTATTTTTGTGTTGTGAGTATGCAATGATTCAATAAAACCAAGAAACGGAAGTGGGAGTATCCTGTTTTGCAGTGAGCAAGGTGACCTGCGCCACATAGCGAAGATATTCCAGTGCTATTTTTTACCATATGTCCTGAACTTACATTGTCAAATGTTGAAGAATAGCAGGTCTTCAAAAGGAGCACTGATGAAAGTGAATATCAAGCCAGTGTCTCTACTCCTCAATATTTCTCTCAGGAGCAACTCAGTGACCGTATTTGAGACCTTACTGTGTTACCAAGATTCTGAACTCTTGGCATCGAGGCTCAAAGAAATGAACTGCCCTAAGCCAGAAACGTATAACAGGTTACCGGACTACATAAAAGGGGCTTCTCCTTTATTACACTGAAAATGATGACATTGTTTACTGCAATTATCTCATGGTATACTACCTGCAATGGGTTTGCCAGAGTATCAACTAGAGTACCGGCAACTTTTTATCGACAAAAACACACTTGAAATACGTTCTAGTACACAGTGGGAATCGCCAAGCATCTATACCACTTGGCCACACCACTCGATTCCATAAAGAATATAATAATAAGAGGATGGTTCTACTGAAACTTATCAGCAGAGGTGAATTATTAGTGTTGATTTTAAGATGGTCAACATCTCGCTTGGGCGGCAAAGTGGCTATACAAAATACTTATCTTCCATCTGCATATGGGATGTAAAGCTAAACAAAACCATTGGAAAAAAGTGGTGTCGCCTTCTAGATAACATGTGACAGTTGGTGCAGTGAACACCATAAATGAGAGTTTGGTTGATAGGGACACAATCATTATCGCTCAGCTCCACATCAAGATAGGCCTCATGAAACAGTTTGTTAGGGCCTTGGACAGAAATCCTAATTGCTTCAAAAACATTTGCAGGTCCTTTCCTGGACTCAGTTGTGAAAAACCTTGGATCTCCGATGGTCATCAAAATTGCAAGCTTATCAATGCCTCAGATTTCTAAACTGAAGCATTTGTCGCATATAGTTTTGTTTCCGTTGGAAGGAACTTCTTGACCAACCACAGAGGAGAGAACTACAAACAACTGGTCCACAACATGCTCACAGACTTTCATAATTTGGGAGCTAGTATGAGGATGAAGGCGCACTTTCTCCATACGCTGGTAAATAAGTATTCTGTCAATCTTCCTGTCTATCTGGTGATTTCAGTGACGAACATGGGGAGAAGTCCCAGAGACATCCAAGTCATGGAGGAAAGATATCAAGGAATATGGGACAGTCACATGATGACAGACTACCGCTAGAATCTCCGACGTGACTGTCCTCCTAAATCGTACAGTAATAAAACATCGACTACACACCGACCAGAACAGCGCCGCAAAGTGGCACCAAAATGACGCTGATCCGCGCGTCAGTGGAACGAGTGGG
This sequence comes from Schistocerca serialis cubense, assembly GCF_023864345.2. Classification (NCBI taxonomy): domain Eukaryota; kingdom Metazoa; phylum Arthropoda; class Insecta; order Orthoptera; family Acrididae; genus Schistocerca; species Schistocerca serialis. Next base: position 151,207,944 of record NC_064638.1, on the reverse strand, counting down.
CACCAGGAAGACAGGGTTAAGCGCCCCCTGTCAACGCTGACTTAACCAGCTACCCACCGCTCGTCAGCCCCAGTTCGGTCGCAGACTCCTAGAGCATCAGTACTGAGTAATAGGAAGGCTATATTTAGTCTGCGTTCGGCGAGTAGTAATAGTGGGTAAAGTAAAAGCATGTAGGAGGCACAGGAATTACATCAAGCCACCTCGTAACCGAAGTTATGTTTCGTTCCTTTTCAGAAATTAAAGCGTTCTTTTAATCTGGAAGTGTTATGTACAGATCAGTTTGGATTCCTGTCACTGGCCGTCGCAATTTCTCTCCTTCCTTGTTTGTGTTTGTGCTGACTCCCACAGCAGCCGACACAATAAATCACACAGGAGATAATCACACAAATGGAGTATTTTCATGCAAAATTGAAAGACTATGTTCTTTTCTGTTAAAGACTAACTCCACTGTCACTGTTAATTTTAAGTGTTTAATTTATAACGATTTAGTAATGCTTTCTTACAAGCTTCTTGGTTACACAAATAAATTAACTCAAAAACTAGAACCACTCTAGAAGAAACTGATGCCATATTTGTGTTCACTGCAGTAAAATGGCCCTAAAAAGTTCTCAGTTTCTTGGCACTAAAATGTGTGTTAACCGATGTAAAAGTACATGTTTAATCCTCTTAACTCTTAAATACACAGAGATATTGAAGCAAATATGGCTTTTTAAATGGAACGATGTACTTCTTTCAACGGAATCCGAAAGCTACTAAAATGACGAGTGCAGTGATATAACACTAGTAAATGTTGGTGATGATGTTTTTCGCAAAATTATCCGAGAAATGTGCTAAAATTTTAGCAGGAGAAAAGAGCTGAGTTGAAATCGACTGGGTAGAGTACCGATATGAACCCTTCTTGCGGAACAGATACTACTTCGTCACTCTCTTGATCCTGAAGCATCCATCCTGGCTGCAGGCATTGAATGGAAACTGTCAAGGATATACTGTTTAATAACATTCTGAACGTATGATCGCCATGCTGTTGCATCTTATGATATACCAAGTACGTCTGTCATAAGGCTGCCCAGGTAGTGACGTGACATATCATTGTGGATGACATCGGAAGTTCACTGAGGCTTTTTGCGGATGATGCTGTGGTATATCAAGAGGTTGTAACAATGGAAAATTGTACTGAAATGCAGGACGATCTGCAACTAATTGATGCATGGTGCAGGAAATGACAATTGAATCTCAATGTAGACAAGTGTAATGTGCTACAAATACATAGAAAGAAAGATCCCTTATCATTTAGCTACAATATACCAGGTCAGCAACTGGAAGCAGTTAATTCCATAAATTATCTGGGAGTACGTATTAGGAGTGATTTAGAATGGAACGATCATAAAAAGTTGATCGTCGGTAAAGCAGATGCCAGACTGAGATTCATTGGAAGAATCCTAAGGAAATGCAATCCGAAAACAAAGGAAGTAGGTTACAGTACACTTGTTCGCCCACTGCTTGAATACTGCTCACCAGTGTGGGACCAGTACCAGATAGAGTTGATAGAAGAGATAGAGAAGATCCAACGGAGAGCAGCGCGCTTCGTTACAGGATCATTTAGTAATCGCGAAAGCGTTACGGAGATGATAGATAAACTCCAGTGGAAGACTCTGCAGGAGAGACGCTCAGTAGCTCGGTACGGGCTTTTGTTGAAGTTTCGAGAACATACCTTCACCGATGAGTCAAGCAGTATATTGCTCCCTCCTACGTATATCTCGCGAAGAGAACATGAGGATAAAATCAGAGAGATTAGAGCCCACACAGAGGCACACCGACAATCCTTCTTTCCACGAACAATACGAGACTGGAATAGAAGGGAGAACCGATAGAGGTACTCAAGGTACCCTCCGCCACACACTGTCAGGTGGCTTGCGGAGTAGGGATGTAGATGTAGATGTAGACGTGCCCGCAGTCCTTCAGTGTCTTGTGCACAAATTTTTGAAGCACGCTGTGCGCCTGAGACGAGGGGGACAGGGGGTGTCTGCGGATGTGGGCGATATGTTATTTCACCCCTGTTACAAATGCTGGTAGCTCACTGTTGGCCAGATGCAACGACAGAGTCAGAAAATCAGCAAGCTGAACAAGACATCCGCCGTACAAATTCTCTGACAATGACGACTGCAAATCTTCTTTGTAGGCAGTACATATGCCCAGCGATACCCTCGACAGGGCTTCGGCACATGAGAGCTGCCTTAAGTGTGTGGTGGTGTGGTGCTATCGCTCGTCAAGACCATTACTTTGAGGGCGGCATGACATAGTTAGAAATCTATGGACACTGCAGGTTTTTTTTTTTTTTCTTACCCCCAGGGGGCTCGCCACTCTTTGACAGGTTCGTGCTTGGTTACCACAGGGCTACAGCCTTTGCAGCATCTTTTCCCTTCGGTGTTGCATGTCTATCCTCTTGCTATTATTTTTGCTCTCCCTTGGGGAACATGTCTGGGGTGTTATTGGAAATGTTCCGCATCGTCTATCGGTGACATAAGAACAGTCTCACCATTGTGTTTCGTTCCCTTCTCCTCTCGTTCCTTCGCTTCGGCGTTTGAGGTTCCTATTTTTCTTCTTCCTCCCTGTGCGCTCCTGAAGGCCGGCCCACACGTCTGAAACGTAACATGTGACCGGATAACGCGTAATTCCCAGCCCCGGATCGACAGGTAGGGTTCACACGTACCCCCTGGAACAGGCAAGGTCCAGGGAGGGGCAATTGCCTTGGCTGCTACCTTCCCAAACTGCCGATTGATCCCTCTGTCAGGTGTTCTGGAGGTGTGCCCTGAGGTGTGAACAATCACCTAAGGCGGCTGCACCCTCTTGTGAAGGGGGCCGCCAGTTGGAAGGAGCGTGCTATCGGAGACTCTGGCAATCGTGGGGGACTTTCTCGCAATGAGCCAATCATCCTTACAATCAACGTCTACGAAACGTAAACGGAATGAGGCTAACGATTCAAAGACTCTTCCAGCTGCACCACAGTTCCTCGTGGCCACACGTACTGAAGGCGGTCAGTCCTTCACCGCTGTAAATCCGTTTACTATTCACAAAAGTGCTGATGCAATTGCCAGCCCCGTGAAATCCTGCTCTCATTTGTGGAATGGCACTTTGCTTTTGGTGACTACTACTGATTCTCAAGCACAACAACTGCTTACCACCTCGCTTTTCCACATCTACCCTATTCGTGTCGAGGCCCATAGAACTCGGAACTCTTCCCGTGGATTATTTACTCTAGGCTGCTTGACAGTCTGACTGAGGCCGAAATCCAGTCTTACCTCTCTGATCAGGGTGTCATTGCCACGCATCAGGTGATGAAAAAGGTAGATTCCTTCTTAGTGCCCACCGGTACTCTTGTCCTCACCTTTGATGGAGTGGTGCTTTCGTCCAAGATCAAAGCAGGCTATGAAATTATCACAGTCCACTCGTTCATTCTGAACCCAATGCGCTGCTACCAGTGTCGTCGTTTCAACCACACTAGAACGTCTTGTCGACACCCAGCCAAATGAGTAACCTGCGTAGGGATGTGCACAAGGGCGATTGTCCACCTCCTTCTCCCGGCTGTATCTACTGCAATGGTGGCCATGCCGCCTCCTCTCTGGAATGACCCGTGTATCTTGATGAGCAGGCTGTCCAGGAGATCTGTGTGAAGAATAATATATTGGCTAGTTGCAAACCCTGCGTTCTCCTGTCTGGCACCTGTAGTTCTGTTTCTTGTTACCCCTCGATCCATGAAGAACATGGCCGCACTGACATACGACCTCAAATGCAGCTCTGAGGTTGTGAAATCGCCCAGTGTCAAAGTAGCATCGCCACCCAGCCCCCCCCCCCCCCAATCCAGCTGTGCAACAAACCATCAACCTCAAACTCTAGCCTCAAGGGGCTAAGCCACCAGAGCTACACAACGGGTATGCTGGAATGGACAGAAGTACTCCTGTGAAGACTTCCTACGGCCCTCCAGCCAAGCAACATCCGAATCTTTCTCTGCTAACCGGAAAGTTTCGAAGAAGAACACCAAAGGCAAATGGTCTTCTCCTTCACTGACTCGAAGATACTCTTTGACCATGTTGCTATGTGATACCTAGCCCAGCCGGCCTCCATGTTGCCGGTGCTCACCACCAACCATTTTTCTGCGTTGGACTCCACAGACCGACAGCACAAGCAAACCGATTCTTCTGTGGACCTCATGGAGCATGACCTTCCTGCTTCTGTGCCCTGCAGCAGCAATTCTTCACAGTCGGTCACTCAGCAACCACTGAGGTGACACCCCTTCATCTCTTTCTCATCATGACTCTCCTCCAATGGAACGTTCGTGGCCTTGCGTCCCACAAAGAGGATTTATGGCTGCTTTCAACATCGCAGCAGCCCCTTGTACTCTGCCATCATGAAACAAATTTGCGTCCTCACGACTGCTTTGAGCTCTCACATTTCTTCCCAGTTCATTTTGACCTTCCCTCTGAAGTCGGCATTCCATCTCATGAAGGTATCAAGCTGCTCATACAGGATGATGTTCACAGTCAACCCATCTCCCTGACTACCCATCTTCAAGCTGTTGCAGTTCGCCTTTTCCTTCCTCACCTGACGTTTTCCCTCTACCATTTACGTCCTGCATCATTCGATGTCAGCAGGGCAGACTTCCTTCAGCTTATTGGGCAGCTACCACCCACATTTCTGCTACTCGGTGACTTTAATGCACATCATCCACTTTGGGGTTCTCCCAGAACCTGTCAGAGATGTGCCCTCTTGGCTGATCTTAATCAACTTCTGCCTTAACACTAGAGCACACACTTTCCTTTCCAACTTCTTGCACACCTATTCCCTTTTGGACCTACCCTTCTGCACTGCCCAGCTTGCCCATCGTCTTGAGTTGATCTTTCTTTCTGATACCTAATCGAGTAACCACTTCCCATGTGCTATCCATTTGCTGACTCCAACACCACCCATATGCAAACCCAAATAGCAGCTTACTAAGGCTGACTGGAGGGCTTTACTCCTCCCTAGGAGCCTTCGAAGAACAGGATTTCCCCAGTTGTGATGACCATGTGGAATATCTCAGAAACGTTATTCTTACTGCTGCCTAATGTTCTATTTCTCACACTTCCTCTTTACCATGCCGTGTCCCAGTCCCTTGTGAGGCACGCCGCGACGCAATGCGTGCACAGAGACGTCCTCTCCACGTTTTTAACAGTCATCCTATGATGACAAACTGCATTCATTATAAACAGATGTCGTCGCTTTCTTCAGGATAGCAAAAAAGCTAGCTGGATTTCATTCACTAGTTCTTTTAACAGTTCGACCCCTTTATCTGTCGTGTGGGCCAACTTGCAATGGCTTTCTGGGAGCAAGATCCAATCCCCAATTTCCGGCCTGACAGCAGCAGACGATGTTATTGTGGACCCTATTGCTATCTCCAACACCTTGGGCCACCATTTTACGGAAATTTCGAGTTCTTCCCATATCACCCTGCCTTGCTCCATTGGAAACGAGCGGAGGATGCTCAGGTGATACCCTTCTCTTCTCAGAATCGTGACTGCTACAGTGCCGCCTTTGCTATGAGTGAGCTAGATCACGCTCTCAGTTCATCCCCATCCTCCGCGCCAGAGCCAGACGCTGTCCACACTCAGATGTTGCAGAACCTTTCTCTTGCGGGCAAGCACGTTCTGCTTAACACGTACAAGCACATCTGGGCAGAAGACACGTTTTCTGGCCGTTGGCGTGAAGCCACCGTCATACCCACACCTAAGCCCATTAAGAACAAAAAGCTTCCTCCTAGCTACCACCCCATCTCTCTCACCAGCTGCGTTTACAAGGCAATGGAATGTATGATTCGTGCCCAGCTGGTATGGTGGCTCGAGTCTTGCAATTTACTAACGATTGCACAATGTGGATTTCGAGAGCGACGTTCTGCAGTTGACCATCTTGTCCACCCATGTCATGAATGATTTTCCGCGGAAACCCCAGACAGTGGCCGTGTTTCCCTATTTGGAGAAGGCCTACGACACCTGTTAGAGAACTCTGTACTCTTTGTACACGGGTCTTCCGTGGCCACCTGCCCTGTTTCCTTCAGGAATTTTTAAAAGATCAAGTTTCCAAGGTGCGTGTGAGTTCTGCCTTGTCCGACACCTTTATCCAGAAAAACCGTGTGCCTCAGGGTTCCGTCTGGAGCGTCGTCGTCTTTGCTATCACCATTAATCCTATAATGGCCTGTCACCTACCAGGCATCTCTGGCTCCCTTTTTGTTGACGATTTTGCCATCTACTGCAGTTCTCCACGGTCCTGTCTAACTGAACGTCGTCTTAAGCGGTGTCTTGATCGTCTTTACTCCTGGAGCATCGACAATTACTTTCGTTTCTCCACTCACAAAATCGTCTGAATAAATTTCCGGCGGCCTGTTGCTCTACCGTTCATTGAAATTATGAAATGCCTGGGGCTCATGCTCGATAGGAAACTGTCTTGGTTCTCCCATGTGTCTTACCTGGCAGTCTGCTGTACACAGTTCCTCAATGTCCTATGTATCCTTAATGGTACTTCCTGATGTGCCAATCGAACCACCCTCCTCCGTTTGTATGTCCGTTCGAAACTCGGCTACGAGTGCTTTGTTTGTGTGTCTGCACACCCATCCCTCTTACGCTGTCTCAACACTATCCATCGTTGTGGCATCTGTTTGGCCAGTGGCTCCCCTTACACTAGCTCGGTTGAATCTGTATGCTGAAGCTGCTGAACTAGCACTATTCTACCACCGTAACTTTCTCCTCAGCAGGTATGCATGCCATTTGTCTGCCATGTGTGGCCACCCATCCTATGCCTCATTCTTCAATGATTCTTTCGATCTCCATTATGCGGCAGGTCCCTCCCCTCTCTTACTTCCTGCAGTCCACTTTTGGCGTTTGATCCAGCAGCTTAACTTCACACTACCTGCAACTTTCCCATTGGTTGTGAACCCTTCACCACCTTCATGAAGCCAGAACTTGGCTTGGCTTGGCTTGGACTTCATTTGCTTCCGAAGGGTACTACTCAAGCCTCACTCTATCGCCTTCAGTTCAAATGGTTCAAATGGCTCTGAGCACTATGGGACTTAACATCGGAGGTCATCAGTCCCCTATAACTTAGAACTACTTAAACCTAACTAACCTAAGTACATTACACACATACGTATATGCCTGAGGCAGGATTCGAACCTGCGACCGTAGCAGTCGCGCGGCTCTGGACTGAAGCGCCTAGAACCGCTCGGCCACAGCGGCCAGCTATCGCCTTGAGTGTCACGACCTTTGCATGGAACCTCGCGATAGTTCCTTTGTGTACACTGATGGCTCTCGGACTAACCATGGTGACGGGTGTGCTCTCTCAGCACCCTTCAAAGTCTATGTGCGCTGTACACCGCCCATCCCTTAGCGCAACAGGTCCAGGAAAACTGTTACTTGCTCACTTTTGGTGGAACCGCTGTGAAGTTTATGAGGGTTCCTAGTCATGTCAGTCTGCAGGAAACGAGGCTGCTGATGCTACTGCCAAGGCTGCAGTCCTCGCACCTTATCGCACTAGTTCCTATATTCCCTCCAATGATCTCTCTGTTGCCATCTGTCAGGAGGCGGTGTCCCTTTGTCATCGCCATTGGTCCTCCATTCATGGGAAGAAGCTCAGGATTATTAAGCCTCTACCAGCGGCTTGGACAACCTCCTCTCGGCCCTCCATCTAGGAGGAGGTCATTTTAACTAAAACCGCAGTGCCTTTTTAGCCATCGTCGTTTGATAAGTGGCTCTCCCCCACCACTTTGTACACATTGCACCGAAGTTCTAACTGTCTACCACTTCCTGACATAATGTCCATTTTTTAACCGTTTACGTTCCCACTTGGGTTTGCCGTCTGAGTTATCAGGCGTTTTAGCAAATGACAGGCGTGCTGTCGACGGCGTTTTACGTTTTTTTTGTCAGTCAAAGCAATATGGCGAAGGTCATTTAATTTTTTGTTTTGGACCTCCGTTTCTCTGAGGTGTCTTTTGTAGCCCTTTCCCTACGTCCCTGTGTCTAGCTGTCTCCTCTTATGTCAATTGGAATTGACGTATAGTAGTTTTTTTTTTTTTTAATTCCTCTCTGTCTCCATGTTCTATAGTTTTGACGTGGGCGCGTATGACCTCAATTGTTTTTGCGCCCTAAAACAACACAAAACAAGACAAAACTGCACAGTTTGTATAACACTGCAAACAAGTGAGGCTCGAATCGTCGGCCCTGGTCACTGGTTAATAATGATGTGGGGGAGCCGAAGCGTATGACCCACATTCTTTAGGAAGGTAAGCGCAGTCTTTTCGGCTGTCATGTCCACGTGTGGAACTGTTTCCACTCAGCGTGTCGTTCTATCTATGGCTGACAATGTATAGTGGAAACCATTTGATTCTGGCAGTGGTTCCTCTAGATCTAGGTGGATGTGCTGTAACCTTCCATTAGGAATTTCGTCTTGTCTGTGTTGTGGAAAGGCATGGCACTCGACTTTGCGCCATGGGAGTCGATGCAAGTATGGGTCCACTTCCTGCAGTTGGCTTTAGTGCTGGGCCACACGAAATGCCCCATGACTAACTTGATGGTAGGGGAGATGGTGGGGTGCGAAAAGTCGAGTAGGTTGTTGAAAACAGCTCTGTGGAACTTTCATGGGACCATTAAATGAGCCCGCATCTCGTGGTCGTGCGGTAGCGTTCTCGCTTCCCACGCCCGGGTTCCCGGGTTCGATTCCCGGCGGGGTCAGGGATTTTCTCTGCCTCGTGATGGCTTGGTGTTGTGTGCTGTCCTTAGGTTAGTTAGGTTTAATTAGTTCTAAGTTCTAGGCGACTGATGACCTCAGCAGTTGAGTCGCATAGTGCTCAGAGCCATTTGAACCAACCATTAAATGTATTCTGCATTGTGATGTATCGCACCACAGGCGGACTTCTGCGCCAGGAACCCGTACTGGCTCCACAGCTAACATGTTGTTGTCTGTTGAGAGTAGTGTTGTCTGTTGCTCCTCCTTTAGTTCCTTTGCCATTTCATTAATGCTTGTCGTGGCACTCTGTGTGTTAATCTGAGTCAACCACAATGGTGGCCACATTAACATGGCAAATGTCTGTAGTGAATTGCCCAGTGTAATCCAGATGACAGAATCGGCGAGAAGTGTAGTTCTTACTGAGGTTTGGTATCACATTTACGAGTGGTCGGTGATCAGTGAATATAATTTGTGGGCATTCCTCATTGTCATCACGAAAATCTTTAATGGCTTCATGCTGAGCCAAAAATTGCTACTCGTAAGCTGACTTCATTTATTGTGACTCAGTGAATTTCTGCACAATGAATGGGAGTTGTTGCTCTTGGCCACCTACTGTTTGTTGTAGGACTGCCCTGGCTGTGGTTTCACTGGCATCTGACATTATGGCCAATTGTGCTCAGGGTGAAGGATGTGCCAGGATAATGGCACTGTGAAAGAACTCTTCGATAATGTCAGACACATATCTCAAAGTTCCATTGCAGAGGCTGTTTACACCAAGTATTTTCAACCGTCAAGTATTAGTTGGGGGGGGGGGGGGTTTGAATCTTTGCAGCTTGAAGAATGTTATGCTTACAAATCTGTATCATTCCATGAAATGTCCGAAGCTCATCAAACATTGTTGGGCGTGGTGTTTGCTGGGTTCTGTATGTTCTTGCATGGGTTTGATTCTGTCCCACGTGACTGATTGGCCAAAGACTTTAACCTCCTGCTTGCGTAACTGACATTTTTCCTTTTTTTACTACTATTCTGAGTTTCTCCATTGAACTGAAGACCAGGTACTAGTGCTCTTTATGCTGTTCAGGCCAAGAGGAGAAAATTAGTAGATCGTTTAAGTGTGGGAAACAGAATAGAAGATGACTGACAGCCCTTCAACAAAAACGCTACCAAGTCTGGGAGAAGTTTTTTTAACTCGTACAGTAATTCATATAGTTTGAAAGGAATAACGATGGTGGTTTTGGAGAGGTCCTCTAGTGCCAATAGAATCTGTAGGTATGCCTTTTTTCAGTAAGTAACACTAAATACGGAAGCATCAGCCAACAATGGGGCAAAGTCATGAACATTAGGGATCGGATACCTGTCAAGTGCTATTCAGGCATTCAGTTCCCAGTAGGCAATGCACATTATGTATGTGCCGCCCTTTCTAGGTACCAAGTCGGTGGTGGGAGGCCCATGCTCTCTATGATGGCCACATGACAACAGAATTTAACAGTTTTTCGATAGCTGATTCTGTGACATGTAACTCTGCTGGCACAAGATGCTGGGATTTATGAAAGATGAGACTTACTCTGTGGACCATATTGTCAGTAATGTCACGTTTCCTAGAAAGATGGGGAAAGAACAAAGCTCTTATAACATTGGGAGGAAGTGGTGCTTCACTCGAGTCAGTGTCACTGACCTGTAATTCTGTAATTGCTCTGTAGTTACCTCTCGAAGTCTGCGTCTGGTGCAAAATGGCTCTGAGCACTATGGGACTTAACATCTGAGGTCAGCAGTCCCCAGAACTTAAGACTACTTAAACTTAACTAACCTAAGAACATCACACACATCCATGCCCAAGGCAGGATTCGAACCTGCGACCGTAACGGTCGAGGGGTTCCAGACTGAAGCGCCTAGAACTGCTCGGCCACAACGGCCGGCTCTGCGTCACTGACAGTTCCTGCTGGTCAATACATTTGTGAATGTTTCGAATCGCCCCTTGAGGTAACTGTTTTAAATCCTCACTGATCCTTGTGTCCACAGCATCCAACTCCAATAAGATCTGAGCTATTTTTCGTTTAGGTAAGTACATTTTTTTTATATTTCATGGAAGAGGCACTAAGTTTGTTAGTCATTTTCCACAGTTTTTCCACGCCTTGTAGAACTGCGTTAAGTAAGGGTTTGAAGGTGAGGTCAGTTGGTGTTGGAAATCGTATTAATCGGTAACCTTGTCAGTTGATGATCGATCTTACATAGCTTCTGGTTTTGCCCCTTAAAATTTTGTGTGAAACTAAGTTTTCATTCACTAAATTTGAACGTTCAATCTCGATGTCTACAAACATCTGCTCTGCCATAGCCAGCTATTTCTTTAGCAACTGGTTCGAGTCCTGAAGCTCTTTTGTTGATGAGGTGTAGGAACCTGTTGATATCAGAGGTGTAGGAACAGACGATTTCCCAATAGTACGAGATACAGAATCATCACTATTACTGTGGTTAAGTAATCAATCTGTTATATTGGGACACAAATGGAAATGACATAGAAAATGGGCACCCAGTAGTGATTTGTTAGCATCTGCCACACTGAACGTCCATGTCAATGGTGTGCTCAGGCCTAAGTCAAGTGTGTAATTTTCAGCACCACACAGCCCACTAGGAGTGTTGCTTGTCTTGTGAAGCTGTAGAAGGGAACCCAAGTTATGAGACAGAGCAGCTGTCTTTTGACAGAACCCAGTTGATCATACATATTGTGGGAGATGAAGTATAATTCTTTTCATGTCACCCCACCAGCCAACTTCCACATGGGGGAAGAAACGGGTTCATCTGCTTAATTTGCAGTGTGGAACCACCGTGGAAAGCACATGGGGCGTAGTCTTGATGGAAAAATTTCATATGATAATCTGATTCAGGCATATGGACACTGTATTGTACCATTGCAGCTTGACCAACCCATTAATGAAATTGCTACGGTTGCAGGCTCGAATCCTGCCTCGGGCATGGATGTGTGTGATGTCCTTAGGTTGGTTAGGTTTAAGAAGTTTTAAGTTCTAAGGGACTGATGACCTCAGAAGTTAAGTCCCATAGTGCTCAGAGCCATTTGAACCATTAATGAAATCAGTAAAATCAAAGTGTTGTGCAACACTAAACTACACTGAAGCACTAAAGAAGCTGGTATAGGCATGCGTATTCAAGTACAGAGATATGTAAACGGGCAGAATACAGTGCTGTGGTCAGCAACGCCTAGATAAGACAACTGTCCGGTCCAGTTGTTAGAACAGTTACTGCTGCTACAATGGGAGGTTATCGAGATTTAAGTGAGTTTGAACATGATGTTATAGTTGGGACACAAGTGATGGGACACAGCATCTCTGAGATAGCGATAAAGTGGGGATTTTCCTGTATGACCATTTCATGAGTGTACCAGGAATATCAGGACTCCAGTAAAACGTTAAATCTCCAATATTGCTGTGGCTGGGAATAGATCCTACAAGAATGGGACGATGACTGAAGTGAACCATTCAACGTGACAGAATACCAACCCTTTCACAATTGCTGCAGTCTTCAGTGCTGGATCGCCAACAAGTGTCAGCATGCAAACCATCCAATGAAGCATTATTGATATGGGTGTTTGGAGCCAAAGACCCATTTCTGTACCTTTGATGACTGCACAATGCAAAGCTTTATGCCTTGCCTTGGCCAACATAGGACTGTTGATGACTGGAAGCATGTCGGCTGGTTGGACGACTCTTGTTTCAAATTGTATTGAGCAGATGGATGTGTACAGGTATGGAGACAACCTCATGAATCCATGGACCCTGCATGTCAGCAGGGGACAGTTAAGCTGATGGAGGCTGTGTAATGGCGTGGAGTATGTGCAGTTGGAGTGATATGGGACCTCTGATATGTCGAGGTATGATCTGACAGGTGACAAGTAAGAAAGCATCCTGTCTGATCACCTGCATCCATTCATGTCCATTGTGAATTCTGATGGGCCTGGGCTCGAGGAACACTCTTCTGAGTTTAAACACTTCTGCTGGCCACGAGATTCCCCAGACATAAACATTACTGAGCATATCTGGTATGCCTTGCAACGTGCTGCTCAGAAGAGATCTCTGCTCTTACGGATTTATAGGCAGCGCTGCAGAGTTCATGGTGTCATTTCCCTCCAGCACTACTTCAGTCCTTGCCACATTGTGTTGCAGCATTTCTGCATGCTTGAGGGTGCCCTTCACAATATTAGGATAGTGTACCAGTTTCTTTGGCTCTTCAGTGTATATCAGCATTCCATGAGGCCATCCACCCGTGTGGGAGAATAAACATAATCAATCTCACTTTTCACCTTATAAATAATCTGCCCCATATCATTTGCCACAACTTGTTATGTCCTAAAAACATTTTTCAGTTGCGAAAAAGGTCCCAGTAACCTTCATCTCGTTGCCTGATCCACTGTTTGACGGGAATGTGGTGTTGTGCAACAAATTGAATGTACTGATAATTCCATATGCTTGTCGTGAGTCAACACTGTTGAATATTCCATGCGGACAAGTGACACAGTAGCACTCAGGTACTGTTGCAATGAAATTAAATCACTTTATTGACATAAACATGAGACACTGGAAAATACATTAAGCCAGACATCCTGAACCAACTGATTAAACGATGTAAAATAAAAACATAGAAACACACATTTTTCTCCTTAGTCTCTGAGTTTAGATGCATGATTGACCTTCACAATTTGTTGTCCCCCTAGTGATTTTGTTCCTTTATTTTAGCAATATTGTAATGTTACAATGTATACCTAGCTGATAAGAAAAAATACTTACACTATGCTTTCTCTTTTCTGAGCAGTACGATCGCTATGGTAGAAAAACCTTTCTATGCTGCCAACTTCTTGTGTGGTGTAAGGGACACCTAATAGCCAATGGGTTGAATTATGTTTCCGAGTTGCCATGAGAGACAGAGAATTAATACCACATACACACATAATGTTAAAGATAATTGTTGTCAAAGATTATAGGAATAAAAATGGAACTAATACAACTAACAGGTATCATTTTGTAAAGCAAAAGTCACCATTACAATTAACAACAAAAATTATTTTGTGTGTAGAGGAGGAAGCTCAATTTCACATCACTTGATTTTTCTTCTTCCCTGGACTGTTTCTGTGCTGTGCTGTGCACATAAATACACCGCCAGTTTGTGAGATAGTGGTGTGAGTGAACTTAGACTGAATTATTCAGAACAAATCAGTAATTATTATACTTGTGTTTTACATGGAGAAGACTATTTTGAATAGGAGTATTGTGCAATCGATTCTATTTGTCTTAAAATGTAAATTTGCTTGATGACCAAAGCTTTGTTTGAAATGATTTTAGGTGCGCAAACCCAGAAACCTTTGATGCAGACTCTTAGTTTTCTCCTGAGAGGAAATATTATTTATTAAGTTAGATAGTAGTAATTACACATTTAAAAATCATTTTATTATTTTGTGTAATAGTAGGTGGTGCAAATATGGGCAATTTTATGGGTCAGGCAACTTCACTTATGACAAATATTAAAAAAGCTGTAAGAAATAGCCAAGACAAATGTTCAGGACAAACAGTTGTTTAAAGAAAGTTTTCAGCATATGAATTATATTCTTTTTTTCTAGTTTGCAAAACCATTCATTGGGCTATAATTTACTAGATGAACAGTTTTTCTCAATTTTCTGAACAGCAGTTGGCATGGGTGCATGAATTAGGAACCTACTGCAGAGGCCCATATGAAGTAATTTTTACTGAATGGTCATTGGGGAGACTCTGTTGGTTACCCCTTGGTTAATCTGGGCAGTCAGTTGCTCAGCAGTTGCACGTCTATGCATTCATTCACATCTCAACAGTCATTGTTCACTCATATCATCTATAATCGATGCTTATAAATATTTTATGGTACTTTTTGTACACATCTGACAATGTATTTATTGACCACCTCAACTATTGATAAAACACACTCTGTCCTCCCTTACTTTTATTCCAAAAGATTTATTGTATGTGAGCCTATGATTTGGTAGTTTTTACCTTGCAGTTTTATTCTTTTCTCAATTATCATCATTTCTTTTATTATTCTGTCTAATCATAAGGTCAGTATTTACAAAGATAAGCTGCTTCCAAGTTTGATAGTCTTTTTAATAAACATGTGCTGAAAAATTATAAATTATCACTAAATTCATAATTAGCAAAACAAACTGAGTCTTGTGCATAGTGATAATCGTTGCCCAATGTATTCACATGATTTACACAGCAACAACCCATTATGCAGATAAAATCAAACAGTGGAAATTCCAGGTTGGAATATCAACAGTCAAAGGAAAAGGATAGATTTCAGACAGGCACAACAAGACTGTTACACATTTAGCCTTTGGCCAAATCTGTCTTCAGTAAAGGAAATACAAACACACTCATTGACACAAGCAAGAACACCTCATGCACACATGACCACCATTTCTGGGAGCTCAGACTGGTCTGAGCTGCCAGAGATGGAATGTGAAGTGTGCTTGCTTGCATGAATTAATATATGTGTGCGTGTATGTGTTTCCTTTGTTTTCGGCTTTGGCCAGAAGCTAAAAGTGGAAGTCTTTTCATTGTGCCTGTCTGCAACTCAATGTGTCATCTTCATGGTGAGTTACAATCTACCCTTTTCTTTATATTGTCAATATACAGGTAAGTTATGGAAAGCAAGCCTAACATATTTTACATAAAAAAAGCTGGTTTTTGGATTTTTCGATTTTTTTTCAGTTACTCATTTTGCATCTGTAGGCAAGATTAAAAGATCCTCAGCAGAATTAATTCCGCCATTTTATTTCAGACAGGAAAGTAGAGTTCAAGTGGGAAAAATTTTTGTACACACATAAAAAAAAAGTTTTACATCACCCAGTTCCGAGAGTTCCTGAACCTGCACAGAAAATTAGATTAGAGATCAACATAAACATCATTTACCCACTTTTTATTGCTCCTGAAAATAACACATTGCATGTTGTACCACCATACAGTGTGACCTTCAGAGATAGTTGTCCAGATTGCTGTACACACTGGTACCTCTAATGACGCGTGCCTGTAATTGTCGTGGCGTACTATCCACAAGTTCATCAAGGCACTGTTGGTCCAGATTGTCCCACTCCTCAATGGCGATTCAGTGTACATCCCTCAGAATGGTTGGTGGGTCATGTCGTCCATAAACAGCTCCAATCTATCCCAGGCATGTTTAATAGGGTTCATGTCTGGAGAACATGCTGGTCAATCTAGTTAAGCAATGTCATTACCGTGAAGGAAGTCATTCACAAGATGTGCAAGATGGGGGCATGAATTGTTGTCCATGAAAATGAATGCCTCTCAAATATGCTGCTGATATGGTTGCACTACCAGTAAGAGGATGGCATTCACGTATTGTACAGCCATTACGGCACCTTCCACGACACCAGCGGTGTACATCAGCCCCATATAATGCCACCTGAAAACAGTAGGGAAACTCCACCCTGCTGCACTCACTGGACAGTATGTCTAAGGTGTTCAGCGTGACTGAGTTGACTCCAAACATGTCTCCAAAGATTGCTTGGTTGAAGGCATATGCAACCCTCATTGGTGAAGAGAACGTGATGCAAATCCTGAGCGGTCCATTCGGCATGTTGTTGGGCCCATCTGCATCATGCTGCATGGTGTCACAGTTGCAAAGATGGACCTCACTATGGATGTCAGGAGTGTAGTTTCCCATCGTGCAGCCTATTGCACACAGTTTGAGTTGTAACATGATGTCCTGTGGCTGCATGAAAAGCATTATTCAACATGGTGGTGTTGCTGTCTGGGTTCCTCTGAACCGTAAGCCATAGGTAGCGGTCAACCACTGCAGTAGTAGCCCTTGGGCAGCCTGAGCAATGCATGTCACCAACAGTTCCTGTCTCTCTGTATCTCCTCCATGTCCAAACAACATTGCTTTGCTTCACTCCGAGAGCCTGGACACTTCACTTGTTCAGAGCCCTTCCTGGCACAAAGTAATAATTCGGACATGATCAAACTGCAGCATAGATCATCTAGGCATGGTTAAACTACAGACAACATGAGCCGTGCATCTCCTTCCTGGTGGAATGAGTGCAACTGATTGGCTGTTGGACCCCCTCCGTCTAATAGGTGCTGTTCATGCACGGTTGTTTACATCTTTGGGTGGGATTAGTGACATCTACGAACAGTCAAAAGGACTGTGTCAGTGATACAGTATCCACAATCAACGTCTATCTTCAAGAGTTCTGGGATATGGGGTAATGAAAACTATTTTTGATGTGTGTATTTTGCATTGTCACCTGTCACCATAAAAATCATACTTTGCTTTTAAAAGGCTTCCACTGCTTAGCATGAGTTACACTGAAATTTAAATACATTTACATGAAAACTTAAGAAATCATAGGTAATTGAAACTGCCTTTGAAGATGTTTGGTTATCAATTATGTGTAACATTTTTATCACAGTATAAATACTTTTATTTTACCTGCTATACATTAGAAGATTTTTGGTGTTCCATAAGAGATAAGGAAAAGGAAATACACTAGCACTTCTTCTAGAAAATGGGTATTTTCAATACCATGAATAAAAAATGCTGTTGTTAATTACATGTGATGATGTCCATAGTAAAATATGCTCTTATTGTTCACTAAATATATGTAGTACTATGTAGATATGGTGTCTCTTCTTACAGACATGCATGTCCGAAAGAACAGACATCATCGTGACAATCCACAGCCTTGTATACAGGGTGGTCCATTGATCGTGACTGGGCCAAATATCTCACAAAATAACCGTCAAACAAAAATACTACAAAGAACGAAACTTGTCTAGCTTGAAGGGGGAAACCAGATGGCGCTATGGTTGTCCCACTATATAGTGCTGCCATAGGTCAAATGGATATCAACTGCGTTTTTTAAAATAGGAACTCCCATTTTTTATTACATGTTCATGTAGTATGTAAAGAAATATGAATGTTTTAGTTGGATCACTTTTTTGCTTTGTGATAGATGGTGCTGTAATAGTCACAAACGTATGGCTCACAATTTTAGACCAACTGTTGGTAACAGGTAGGTTTTTTAAATTAAAATACAGAATGTAGGTACATTTGAACATTTTATTTTGGTTGTTCCAATGTGATACATGTACCTTTGTGAACTTATCATTTCTGAGAATGCATCCTGTTACAGTGTGATTACCCGTAAATACAACATTAATGTAATAAATGCTCAAAATGATGTCCCTCAACCTCAGTGCATTTGGCAGCGTGTGTAACGACATTCCTCTCAACAGTCAGTAGTTGTCAGGCATTGTCGGTGGATCACAATAGCAAATATCCTTCAACGTCCCCCACAGAAAGAAATCCGGGGACTTCAGATCTGGTGAACATGTGGGCCATTGTATGGTGCTTCAACGACCAATCCATCTGTCATGAAATATGCTATTCAACCACAAGTGAGCTATGTGCTGGACATCCATCATGTTGGAAGTACATCGCCATTCTGTCATGCAGTGAAACACCTTGTAGTAACATCGGTAGAACATTACATAGGAAAATCAGCATACGTTGCACCATTTAGATTGCCATTGATAAAATGGGGGCCAATTATCCTTCCTCCCATAATGCCACAACATTCATTAACCCACCAAGGTTGCTGATGTTCCACTTGTCACTGCCATCATGGATTTTCCGTTGCCCAATAGTGCATATTATGCTGGTTTACTTTACCACTGTTTGTGAATGACGCTTCATCGCTAAATAGAACCCATGCAAAAAATCTGTCATTGTCCCTTAATTTCTCTTGTGCCCATTGGCAGAACTGTACACAACATTAAAAGTCATCGCCATGTAATTCCTGGTGCATAGAAATATGGGACGGGTGCAATCGATGTTGCCGGCCGAAGTGGCCGTGCGGTTAAAGGCGCTGCAGTCTGGAACCGCAAGACCGCTATGGTCGCAGGTTCGAATCCTGCCTCGGGCATGGATGTTTGTGATGTCCTTAGGTTAGTTAGGTTTAACTAGTTCTAAGTTCTAGGGGACTAATGACCTCAGCAGTTGAGTCCCATAGTGCTCCGAGCCATTTTTTTTTGCAATCGATGTTGATGTAGCATTCTCAACACCTACGTTTTTGAGATTCCCAATTGTTGTGCAATTTGTCTGCTACTGCTGTGTGGATTAGCCACGACAGCAGCTAAAACACTTACTCGGGCATCGTCATTTGGTGCAGGTCATGGTTGACGTATCACACGTGGCTGAACGCTTCCTGTTTCCTTAAATAACGCAACTATCCAGCAAATGGTCCAGACACTTGGATGATGTCATCCAGGATACTGAGCAGCATACATAACACATGCCCATTGAGCATTTTGATCACAATAGTCATACATCAACACGATATCGACCTTTTCCACAGTTGGTAAACAGTCCATTTTAACATGGGTAATGTATTGCGAAGCAAATAGACTAGGAGATAAAGTTTACTTGGGAATTATTTTTCTGGCTGGTATTAATGATGCATAAATCTCAGTTCAGTTGAAATTGACTTTTGTTGTTAGTAACAAATACTATTGAAATGTGTTAATCTTGTGGAATGAGTACAAGGATTTTAAGATTTTCGAAGAGATCTGTGTTATCAGTTTCGTGCGTTAATCTTACTGCTCACTACTGTTGAATGGATATTTTCCTTACTTCAGCTGCAGTGGCCCAGAATATAATTATGTAAGACAACAGAGAGAGAAAGCATGCAAAATAATCCTGCAGCCTAGTGTTCAAGCTAACATGGAGAGATATCACAAAATATACCAAAAACATTTTCTTGAGTAGTTTATGAATGCATTGATTTCATTTGAGCTTGTTGTTGTTGTTTCCAGTGTGAAGACTGATTTGATGTAGCTCTACTCTATCCTGAGCAAGCCTCTTCATCTCTGAATAGCTACTGCAACTTAAATGCAACTGAACCTCCTTACTGTACTCATTTATTGGTCTCCCTCTACAATTTTTACTCCTCATACTTCCCTCCATTACTAAATTGATGATCCCTCAATGTCTCAAAACGTGTCCTGTCAGCAGGTTCCTTATTTTGGTCAAGTTATGCCATAAATTCTATTCAGTACATTCTCAATATTTATGTGATCTATAAACTTAATCTTTAGTATTCTATAGTAGCACCACATTTCAGAAGCTTCTATTCTCTCCTTGTCCAAACTATTTATTGTCAACATTCTGCTTCCATGCAAAGCTAGACTCCAAACAAGTACACTGAGAAAATATTTCCCAAAACTTAAATCTATAAACAATAGTAAAGAATTTTTCTTCTTCAGAAATACTTTGTGCCATTGCCAGTCTAATTGTACACCACCTCTGCTTTGACCATCATCAGTTATTTTACTGCAAAATAGCTAAACTCATATCATCCTTTTAGTATCTCATTTGCTAATCAAATTGCCTCAGCACTGCTTAATTTAATTCAACTACATTCCATTACACCTGTTTTGCTTTTGTTGATGTTCATCTTATATCCTCCTTTCAAGACACTGTCCATTCCATTCAGCTCCTCTTACAAATTCTTTGCTCTGGTACTGGCAAACCTCAAAGATTTTATTTCCTCTCCCTAAACTTTAATTTATCTCTGGTTTCCTTTACTGCTTGCTTAATGTACAGGTTGAATAACACTTGGGATAGGCTATTACCCTGGACCACTGCCTTCTCAATCAGTGTTTCCCTTTTATGTGCCTCAACTCTTATAACTACCATTTGGCTACTATACAAGTTGGAAATAGCCATTTGTTCACTGTATTTTACTCCTGCTATCTTCAGAATTTCAAAGACTGTATTCCAGCCAACAACGTTAAAAGCGTTTTCTAAGTCTACAAATGCTATAAACATGGGTTTTCTTTCCCTTAACATACCTTCTAAGAGAATTTGTAGTGTCAGCATTGTTTCATGTGTTCCTGTATTTCCCAGAATCCAAACTGATCTCCGTTGAGGCCAACCTCTACCATTTTTTCCACTCTTCTGTAAATAATTCATATTAACATTTTCCCACTATGACTTATTAAACCAATGACTCAATAGTATTCACACTCACCACATCTGCTTTCTTTGGAATTTGAATTATTGCATTCTTCCTGAGGTCTGAATGTATTTCCCCTATCTTATACATCTGATGCATCAAGTGGAATAATTTTATCATGACTGACTCTCCCAATAATATCTACAATTTTGGTGAAATGTTGTCTACTCCACAGGTGTTGTTTTGATTAGGTCTATCAGTGCTCTGTCAAATTCTTCTCACAATATCACACCTCATCTTCCAGCATGCCCTCTTCCATTCTTATAATATTACCTTCAAGTTTGTTTCCCTTGTATAGCCCCTTTACACCCTCCTTCCTTCTTTCAGCTTTTCCTTTCTTACTTAGTACTGGTTTTTCATGTGAGCTCGTAATATTCATCCAGCTGCTCCTCTTTTATTTGTGGGACTCTTTAATTTTCCTGGCCTTACATTCTCCTCTAGCCATTCCTGCTGAGCCATTTTACACTTCCTGTCTATCTCATTTTGAGACATTTGTATTCCCTTTAGCCTGCTTAATTTGATGCATTTTTATATTTTCTCGTTTCATCAGTTGAGTTCAGTATCTCCTGTGATATCAAAGGAATTCTACTAGGCCTTGTCTTTTTACTTATTTGATACTCTTCTGTCTCCAGTATTTCATCTGTCAAAGCAACCTATTGGTCCTCTAGTGCATTTCTTTCCCCTACTTCAGTCAATTGTTGCCTAATGTTCCCTTTGAAACATTCAACAACCTCTGGTTCTTTCAGTTTTCCTACTTATGAGCATGTTGTGTAGGTGGAAAGAAGACAAACAAAGGATTACCCTTTAATATTCTGTCAATGATGTAGTCATAAGAGATGGAGCACAGACTTTGAATGGAAAAGCATGCAAGAATGGGTGATAAATAGGATATATTATGACAGTCACATCAAGAAATGTAGGAAAATCACAGAAAATCTTTATATGAATCGTTGGACATGAATTAGATTATCAGACTTGTGCCTTAACTAGTGCATCATTATCTATGCATCATTATCTAGCTGGACCCCAGGGATGCTTACACATAGTGGGTTCATTTGGTGCATGACCATATTTTTCCTGATACCAAAGATCATTTTTACTTGTTGAAGCTGAAGATTAGAAGTCCTTGTCAAATAAGACAATTAATTTGCTATGAATCAATTGTAGGTCTGTTCAGTTGTAATAAAGGAAATGTTTCATGTGACTAAGTTTCAACCTTCAATTTTGAGGCTTGTGTCTCTGGGGAAAGATCTTGGTAAAGAAGATAATATGGTGATTATGGGGAGGGAAGGGGAGGGGCCGTTTGAATTATAACATTAACTACAAAATTGTCATCTGGCACATCTTTGAGAATGGGTCTTACACTACTGTAAAGATTTTGTCACGCTTTGAGAAATACGACAATCCCTTGATAAAGCATTCTGTAAAATATAGTAACATAGAGCTTCAGGAGTCCTGCAACAGAGTAGGAAAATCACACATCTGTAAAACTGATGTATCAACTTACACATTGTCATGCCACATATGGCATTGTCTACATCTGAATATTCCCAGTAAGAGATTACCTGCAGACTAAATCCATAAACATAGAGTATAGATAAGACATTGTCTGTCCAGTCCCTGTGCATTCCACTAAAACATCTGGACTTTCCCAACAAAATATAATCAGCATGTTAAATAAGAATGAGGAGCTTCTCACATCACTATATGTAATTAAAAAATGAGACACATCACTGCAGATGCACTATGCATCACTGAACATCATTTGAAAATCACAGAGATTTAACAGACATATCTAGATAGCTATGAACTAATGCCGCATTTCTATAGACATAATACAAGGAAAGAAAGAACAGCTACATTACACAACAACCGGATTAAACTCAGGCATAGACTATAGTAGTATTAGATTAAACAGCTATTGGGTACTGTACTATAGTAATAGATTTTGAGGAAAACAGGATAGTAGCTCTGGCTGCGTATAGGGCTGTGAAGGAAATGTTCCAAACTTCTTTAAGCAGTTAGTGATGGATATTTTTATGATCCAGTAGATACAACAGGGATATTATGGAATTTATTTAATCTTGCATAGTAATCACTCATTCATCAGTACAGCATGTTCAGTAAACCCCATCATGCAAGAGAGCACTGATGGATGTGGAACAAATTGTTACACATTAGTAGGATCAGTTGGCTACTTCTGTAAAGTAAACTAACAACAAATTATGAATAGTGCTAATCTATTCAAACTGATATTTGTGGTAATGGATTCTAGATTTCCACATGTTAGCAGAAAAATGGCTACTTTGAAAAAAAGTCACTGCTCCTCCCACTGTACTTCTCAGCTACTATTTTTATCTAGTAATTTAAACAAATCAGTTATGGGTACTGACTGGGAATTTACCAATGTTGGCTTTGGTTTGTAACACATGGTAACATTCCCAACAATGAAAGAAACAAGTAGTGATAATTGTTGATAATGTACTGGTATTTCTAAATCCAATTTTATTTCTAGACATAAGCATTGTGATAAATGGGTTGTATAACTATAATGGCCAAATGGCAGCAATAATCCATATTCATACTTGATTAAAAAGGGAAAATTACAGTTTCACACTACCATAAATGCTTAGCTACTCAAATCATAGTAATTGGAGAGAATTTACTATTTGAACAATGGGAAGAAGTTTACCAAGGATATCGAGTAAAAATTACGCTTAATTATTTTCTGAAGATGTTCATCATCACTTTTGAACTAGTGGGAACTTGCTCTGATTTATTTGTCATAGTGAAAACTGTTACTGGACACTTCTGGAGCAACAAAAGTTATCTTGGAGTAAACAATCAAAGTCCAATTCACATAAAATCAAAGTTCTGCCTATAGCAACCACAGTCCAAAATGTAAAGATGGTTAACCAAACCAAAATATGAATCAGTGCACTCTTCACTGATTGAAGTACAACTGGTCCAGACTAGCACAGGGCTTATTTATATGCAGGAGTCTGTCATGGTCTCATCAGTGGGCACATCTGATGACAAGCATCATCTGGGTGGTAGTGGTGTGTCAGGTAGCACTACTACAAACAATATGGAACAGTTTCCCTTTAAAATGTATAAGGGCCAGTAACATTGGAGACCAAAAGGAAACAATTAAAGTATCCTGTCTCAAGAAGAGAGAGCATTGTTTAATGCAGTAGGCTAGCCCTAATTAAGACTTAATTGTGCACTATAAGCAGTGTGCAAAATATTTCACTGCAGTGTTAAAAAGACTGAAACAGTATACTGCACAAATATTCCTCCAAGAATAAAGCAAAGACAATAATATTCAATTCTTTGATAGCAGCACTGAGACTGATGATATTAGATTCAAATTATTGGCTACTGAATTAAAAGACTTCTTCCTAACATTAATTAAAATGACAAGAAGTGGAGCAATAAAGCAGATCCATCAGACTTATTTAGAGAGACATTGCATTCTCAACCAGAAGCCACTAGTTGCATCAAATCAGCTGTTAAAGAATTCATAAAAATTGTTACATCACTTAAAAGTGGTAACTCTTTTACTTATAATGGTATATTAATCAAAGTCCTAAATCTTGTGCCAAATAGGTAACACATCTTCCTCAGTCAGGGAGTCAAGATGTATTGCCTGATAAGACTAAAGCATGCAGTAGCAGTACCCATTCAAAAAGGTGGAGCCAATCAAATGACTTCTAATTGGATATCTATGTCCATCACTCCTATGGTCTCAAAAATTGTGAAGGTAGTTTACAACTATAACAAAAAACCACATCCAGTAGTTGAAAGAGATCATAGGTCACACCAATCTACAACAAGTGAAGCAGAAGTGATCCACAAAACTACCACCCAATGTCTTTGGCATCCATTTGTTGTAGAATATTAGAATACATTCTGAGCTCAAAAACAGCGTGGTACCTCTAACAGAATGACCTCTTCCATGTCAACCAGCATGGATTCCGAAAACATCAATAACATGAAACCAATCTCCCACTTTTCTCATATGAATATTGAAATCTGCATATCAAGACAGTCAAGCTAACATTATATTTCTTGATTTCCAAAAAGCATTTGACTATGTGCCACATCCACATTTATTATTGAAAGTACAGTCTTTTGGGGTATCAAGAAAATTGTCTAACTAGAATGAGAAATTTTTGGAAGGGAGGACACAGCAAGTGATCTGAGATGGAGATTCATCAGCTGGTGTAAAAGTAACTTTGGGTGTGCCCCAGGGATGTGTGTTTCAACCATTGCTGTTCATGTTGTACATCAGTGAACTTGCAGACAATATTTATAGTTACCTCAGACTTTTCAGGGATAATGCAGTTAGCTACAGTGAAGTAGTCCCAGAAAGAAGCTGCACAAATATTCATTCAGATTTTGACAAAACTTCAAAGTGGTGCTATGACAGGCAATTTGCTTTAAATATTCAGAAATGTAAAATTGTACACTTCACAAAAATAAAAAAAGCTGTATCCTATGATTATATTATCAATGAGTTACAGTTGGAATCAGTCAATCCAAACAAATATATGGGTGTAACAGCTTGTAGGGATATGAAGTGGAACAATTTCATAAAACTCTAGGGAAATGCAATTAGTCTACAAAGCATACTTCTTACAAAACACTCATTGGCTCATCTCATAATATTGCCCAAGTGTGTGGATGATTTGTGTGCATGATTTGTGACATAGCATGGTGAATTTCTCCCATCTGTTATGTTTCTTTTCTCCCATAAATAACCAAACATTTTTTTCCTAATTATTTATCATATTTTCAATACACTAATCTGCTGGCATGTGAGACTTGTATGAAAATCTCAAGATCTTATTTCAACTTTGGTTCACTTGAATTTAGCATTCAGATCATCAGTTTGGTTGTTCTGCTTATACTGGTGTAATTAACTTTTATTAAGTCTCTCATAATTAGAAAATACAATTACTTTAGTTTGCTACTACAGTTCACAACATACAAAATCCTAAGAGCTAATCAGTATATCTGAGAAAGGTGACCCATACCAAAATAAAGTCTAGCAATCCCACTTTAATGTAAAATACTTTTAATTGCCACAAACTAATTATTTGAACAGATAATTAACATTCAAGTCTGTAATCCACTCCATTTCCATCACAGACTTTGTCATAACCATGGTTTCATTCTGGACATTGACTGAATATTTTTGTTACTTTAATTTTTCTGTAAAAATGACATACAGCATTAATTAATTGACTCACTAATTAATAATTTCCCATAACTTACTACAATTTCCAATTTGGCATTGACACATGTAAACAACCCTCCATGAACCATGGACCTAGCTGTCAGTGGGGTGGTTTGTGTGTCTCACTCATATAGACAGCCATACCATAAGAACAACCACAGTGAGGGGTATCTGTTGATAGGGCAGACAAATGTATGGTTCCTGAAGAGGGGCACTAGTCCTTTGAGTAGTTGCAGGGGCAACAGTCTGGATGATTGAGTGATGTGGCCCTGTAACATCAATCAGAACATCCTTTCTGTGCTGGTACTGCTATCAGCTGAAAACAAGGGGCGCTACAATCGTAATTTTTACCAAGGACATGCAGCTCTACTGTGTGGTTAATGATGTTGGCATCCTCTTAGGTAAAATATTCTGGAGGTAAAGTAGTCCCCCATTTGGATGTCTGGCCAAGAATACTCAGGAGGATATCGTCATCACAAGAAACAAAACTGGCATTGTACAGTTCGGAGCATGGAATGTTAGATCCCTTAATTGGGCAGATAGGTTAGAAAATTAAAAAAGTGAAAATGGTAGTTCAAAGTTATATTCAGTGGGAATTAGTGAAGTTTGGTGGCAGGAGGAACAGGACTTCTGGTGAAGTGAATACAGGGTTATAAATACAAAGTCAAATAGTGGTAAGGCAGGAGTTGGATTAATAATGAATAAGAAAATAGTGATATGGATAAGCTACTATGAATAGCATAGTGAGCACATTATCATAGCCAAGATAGACACAAATTCCATGCATACCACAGTAGTACAAGTTTATGTCCCAACTAGCTCCACAAATCATGGTGAGGTTGTAGAAATGTATGATGAGATAAAAGATATTATATAGATAGTTAAAGGAGATGAAAATTTAATTGTGATAGGGGACTGGTATACAATAGTAGGAAAAGGAAGAGAAGGAAAATAGTAGGTGAATATGGACTGGCGAAAACTAATGAAAGAGGAACCTGCCTGGTAGAGTTTTGCACAGAGCATAATTTAATCACCACTAACACTTGGTTTAAGACTCATAAAAGCAGGATGTATATGAAGAAGAGACATGGAGACACCAGAAAGTTCCAGATTGATTATATAAGGGCTAGAGAGATATTTAGAAACCAGATTTTAAATTGTAAGACATTTCCAGGGGAAGATGTGGACTCTGACCACAATTTATTGGTTATGAACTGTAGATTAAAACTGAAAAAATTGGAAAAAGGTAGAGACTCAAGGAGATATGATCTGGATAAACTGAAAGAACCAGAGGTTGTTGAGAGCTTCATAGTGAGCATCAGGCAGAAAAAGGGAAAGAAATTCAATAGACAATGAATGGGTTCTTTAAGACATGAAATAGTGAAGGCAGCAGAGGATCTAGTCAGTGAAAAGACCAGGCCTTGTAGAAATCCATGGATAACATAAGAAATACTGAATTTAACTGATGAAAGGAGAAACTTTAAAAATGCAGCAAATGAAATAAGTGAATACAAACATTTAAAGAGAGATTAAGAGGAGGTACAAAATTATTAAGCAGGAATGCTTAGAGGACAAATGTAAGGATTTAGAAGTATATTTCACAATGGGAGAGATAGATACTGCCTACAGGAAAGTTAAAGAGGCCTTTGGGGAAAACAGAAGCAGCTGTATGAATATCATGACCTCAGATTGTAAACTGGTGCTAAGCAAAGAAGGAAAAGCTGAAATATTGATTAAGTGTATTGCCATTTTATACAAGGGAGATGAACTTGAAAGCAGTATTACAGAAAGATAAGAGGATTAAAATGGAGGTGAGATTGGAGATATGATACTGTGAAAAGCATTTGACAAAGTTCAGAAAGGTCAAAAGCAAAATAAGGCCCCAGGAGTATACGACATTCCATGACACAACTCTTCCACTTGGTGTGCAAGATGTATGAGACAAGTGGAATACCCTCAGACATCAAGAAGAACGTGGTAAATCCAGTTCCAAAGAAAACTGTTTCTGACAAGTGTGAAAATTGCTGAATTATCAGTTCAATAAGTCATGATTGTAAGATACTAACACAATTTTTTTACAGAAGAAGGGAGAAACTGGTAGAAACAAATCTCAAGGAAGATCAATTTGGATGCTGGAGAAATGTAGGAACACATGAGGCAATACTGACCCTATGACTTACCTTAGAATGTAGGTTAAAGAATGGTAAACCTACATTTGTAGACTTACAGAAAGCTTTTGGCAATGTTGACTGGAAGATTCTCTTGAAATTCTGAAGATAGCAGGGGTAAAATACAGGGAGCAAAAGGTTATTTACAACTTTTATAGAAACCAGAAGGCAGTTATAAGAGTTGAGGGGCATGAAAGAGAGGCAGTGGTTGAAAAGGGAGTGAGACAGGTTTGTAGCCTATCCTTGATATTATTTAGTATTTGAATTGAACAAGCAGTAATGAAAAACAAAGAAAAATATGGAGCAGGAATTAAAATTCGGGGAGAAGAAATAAAAACTGCGAGGTATGCTGATGACATTGTAATTCTGTCAGAGAGATTAGCTAGAGTAGCTGATTGAAATGGACAGCGTCTTGAAAGCAGTATATGAGATGAACATCAACAAAAGCAAAACAAGAATAATAAAATGTAGTCAGATTAAATCAGGTGATGCCAAGGAATGCACAAAAGTAACTGATGATGGCCAGAGTAGGGGGGAATATGAAATGTAGATTGGCAATGACATGAAAAGCATTTGAAGAAGAGAAATATGATAACAATGAATATAGTGTTAGGAAGTCATTTCTGAAGGTATCTGTATGGAATGTAGCCATGTATTGAAGTGAAACATGGACATTAAACAATTCAGATAAAAAGAGACTGAGGCCCTACAGATGAATATTGAAGATTAGATGGGTTGACCACGTAAATAATGAACTAATGAGGGAGTACTCAATAGAATTGGGGAGGCAACACAGTTGTGGCACATCTTGATCAATAGGAGGGATTGCTTTGTAGGACACATTCTGAGACATCAAGGGATCACCAATTTAGTATTGGGAGAAGTGTGGGCACTATAAATCATAGAGGGAGACCATAAGATGAATACAATAAGCAGATTCAGAAAGATGTAGGTTGCAGTAGTTATTCAGAGGTAAAAAGACTTGCTCAGGATGGAGTAGCATGGAGAGTTGCATCAAACCAGTCATCAGACTGAAGATCACAACAACATGCAAACAAGGGGACCCACATTGAGTAAGAATAATAGCATTCATGTATTTTTCTATATTTGTAGTCAGAAACATTTTCTAAAAACCAAAATTGCAACTAGTTCCCCTTGTTCATCAAAAAAACAATAAAATTCAAAAAGCATTATGTAGTTTTAAAAATAACTGTTTAATGCTATTCTAGTATTCATAAGACCCTCTAGGTCACAAAACTGCCTGTTCACAGTTTGAAAGCTCACTAGTAAGACCTACACCAAGTGCACTCTCAGAGTTCACTCATGCCACAATCCTACATTTCCTGTATTTGAAAATAGATACACATCAAAGTCTCCAAAACTAAATGATGTTGTGATTAGCAATTGGCATGGAAATTTGTTGTCATTGAAATGAGTGGTTGTGCTTCTTATTATGGACTGACTTAATCGAATTGCCACAGTGTATTTTTCTGTACTAAATTACTTCAGTATTGTCTTAGGTATGAACTGTGGTGATTTTTTGTACATGTGAACTTTGTTTTGTACCACATTTAAATAGTTAAATTTGCTAGTGGACTGTGACTAGGTGTTATAGGTACTGATCTGGTCCAGTGCACAAATTTATTTTCATAGTTGAGAAACTGACCACCATAATTAATAATGAAACTTTTCAAGGAATAAATGTGTGAGTTAATGCCATCTAAATGGTTGTGTCATGTATGTTTTTGAGCAATCAACACCCCACACTGATATGGACTTTCAGCTTTGAGGTTATCAAGAGTGATGCTACTTTTATTTATTTAATCGTATGGCTAGGGCCAACCATCAGGCAGGCCATTAGCTGGGTGCCGGTCTTTCAATTTGATGCCACTTTGGTGACCTGCAGTCAATGAGGATAATAAGATGATGATGAGGACAGCACAACACCCAGTCCCTGGGTGGAGAAAATTTCCCGACCCAGTCACGAATTGAACCCGGGCCCAGAGGATTGACAATCCGTCATGCTGACCATTCAGCTACCATGGTGATGCTACTGACGAGGGACTATGAGAACAAGGTCAGTGATGCTACACACCTTTAAGTAATGCATGTAGGTATATATTAAATCCAATTACACATCACTCCCACAGAGATCATGAAGAAAGACTAATTATAGAGCACACAGAGACATTTAAGCAATCATTCTTCCTGCGCTCTGTACATGAATAGAACAACAGAAAGCTTTAATAACTGATGCAGTGGGACATACCCTCTGCTGCCCACTTCACAGTGGTTTGAAGAGTGTGGTTGTAGATGTTCATGAATAATGAACAACTTTTCTCATAATAATGTTTTAACAACAATTCAGTTTTGTTTCCATGAAGGCTGTCTACAGAGCAAGCAACAAATGTACTCAGAAACCTAATCCTCATACAACTAAGGAATAACAATTACTTCTGTCATTTTCCATGATCTTGCTAAGGGATTTGATTAGGCAGATCATAAAATTCTACCAAGCAAATTACAATGTTACAGTACTTTCTGTGTATGAATTACATCATATCTTGAGCAATAGAAAACAGCAGTTCACATTAACAAATGATTCTGTTATAATAGAGGGAAACATTCCACGTAGGAAATATATATCTAAAAACAAAGATGATGTGACTTACCAAATGAAAGTGCTGGCAGGTCGACAGACACACAAACAAACACAAACATACACACAAAATTCAAGCTTTCGCAACAAACTGTTGCCTCATCAGGAAAGAGGGAAGGAGAGGGGAAGACGAAAGGAAGTGGGTTTTAAAGGAGAGGGTAAGGAGTCATTCCAATCCCGGGAGCGGAAAGACTTACCTTAGGGGGAAAAAAGGACAGGTATACATTCGCACACACGCACATATCCATCCACACATACAGACACAAGCAGACATATTTAAAGACTTTAAATATGTCTGCTTGTGTCTGTATGTGTGGATGGATATGTGCGTGTGTGCGAATGTATACCTGTCCTTTTTTCCCCCTAAGGTAAGTCTTTCCGCTCCCGGGATTGGAATGACTCCTTACCCTCTCCTTTAAAACCCACTTCCTTTCGTCTTCCCCTCTCCTTCCCTCTTTCCTGATGAGGCAACAGTTTGTTGCGAAAGCTTGAATTTTGTGTGTATGTTTGTGTTTGTTTGTGTGTCTGTCGACCTGCCAGCACTTTCATTTGGTAAGTCACATCATCTTTGTTTTTAGATATATAACAAATGATTCTGTAAGAATAAGGCTAAACTTACAATGAGGATATGTGAAATGTGTTGCTCTGTTAGCGGATGTGCTTTACCTATTCTTGTCCCCGATGTACATAAATTATTTACCCAGGACACTGGCAGGCTCTTGAAAAAGTGTGACACTTGCTGATGAGACAATGACACAACTTTATTAATAAAGAGCCAAACCTCTCCCACACTTGACACAGTCAGGAGAGCCTTGGAACAGGCTGGTTTGCTGCAAATAGCTTAACTCTTAGTCTTACAAAACTTCAAATTATGCTATTTTAAACCAGGTCATCCACTGAATGAGCCCCCATGTGCGATATTCATAGGAATCCAGATGGATGGTAAACTGAGTTAGCAGCAGAAAATGGATATATTTACCCAAAAGATGAGTTTATCATGGTTTACCCTTAAAAAAATCTCTATTATTGTTATGAAATGTATACTTAAATAGGATTGCTAGAATCCTTTGCACACTTTCACACAGTACTGTCCTGTGGCATATTTTGGGGGAATTGCAGCTCGGTTAAAGAAGTATTTATTCTACAGAAGCACTCAAACATTGTATGAATGCTGTGTAATGTTGATAACAAAACATCTTGCGAAAGCCTCTTCAGGGAACTAAAGATTCTAACACTTACATGACAATATATTCACTACTTAGTGAAATTACCAGAATGAGATTTTCACTCTGCAGTTCTGATATGAAACTTCCTAGCAGATTAAAACTATGTGCCGGACCGAGACTCAAACTCAGGACCTTTGCCTTTCGTGGGCAACTGCTCTACCATCTGAGCTACCCAAGCATGACTCATGACATTTCCTCACAGGCTGGAGTTCAAGTCTTGGTCCGGCACACAGTTTTAATCTGCCAAGAAGTTCATATCAGCGCACACTCCACTGCAGAGTGAAAATCTAATTCTGGCAACATCCCCCAGGCTGTGGCTAAGCAATGTCTCCACAATATCCTTTCTTCCAGGAGTGCTAGGTCTGTAAGGCCCACAGAAGAGATTCTGCGAAGTTTGGAAGGTAGGAGATGAGGTACTGGCAGAATTGAGGCTGTGAGGACAGGTTGTGAGTCGTGCTTGGATAGCTCAGATGGTAGAGCCCTTGCCTGCAAAAGGCAAAGGTCCTGAGTTCGAGTCTCAGTCTGGCACACAGATTTAATCTACCAGGAAGTTTCAACAGCAACTGTGATTTTAGGAAGAGCTGCGAAAATCTCAAGCAAAATACTACAAGTACACGTAATTCACACATAGAAAATGCATCCCTAGCTAGGGTTCAGAATCATGTTTCTTATTCTGGTGTAAAGGTATACAACATGTAGCCAGTAGACATCAAATAAGATATTAAAAATTCCAAGATATTCGAAAAAAAAAAAAAAAAAAAAAATAGCCACTCCTAAAATCTATCAGAATATTGCAACTCAAAACTGTAATTTATGCTTAACTTTTTCACACTTTGCTAGTTTATTGACAGCTGATTAGTTCCAATTTTAAGTTACATTAATGCTCTGTTTGAAGTACTAATCTTTTTAAAAAGAGCAGTGCACTATATTTTTTGAAGCCGCTTAATTTGCAGTGTACTTTTATACGGGAATCGAGAAATATCCCCAAAATTATCAGTGTCTGTAAGGAGTCACTAACCACAGGTTGTTAACAGTGTTTCATAAGAAGCAGCCTGAATTGTCTGTTTCTGCCTGTTAAATTGTTTTGTTCAAAATATCTGAAGGCTCACTTTCAGAATGTCCCTTACAGAGGCCAATGTGTAAATGACTGAATGAGTCAGTATACTTTACATTTTATGACTGTTGTTTAAATTCATCAGAAAGCATTTTTTGTTGATTAGAAACAGGAACATACATAATACTTAACTTCAGTGATTTTACACTATTACAGCTTAATTTTTTATTCTCTGGCGGCGCGCCAAAGAACATATACAGAGAACATCCCAGAGTGCCCCTGAGACCTACAACACCAAGACTAATCACTTCTCGGCTTTTAGCAAGATAAATGTAGTTTTTTTTTTAATAAAGGAAAACAGGAGAGAATAAGAACGTATTTATTTTAATTTCTATAATAATGTGTTACATCTCCAGTAACTTGTACTTTAGCACATCTTCCTGCGCCTTTAATCCACAAACACACACTCTCCTGTTCACTTATTTTATGATGATTCCTTGTTCTGAACGAAAAGGGCTGGTTAGATATAAAGTATGGAACACCCAAGTCCCTATTAAAAACTTCTCCAACATGAAAAGTGCGGTAGGCTATAACATCTCTTGAGTTAAATGCTTCCAAACCAGTAACATTGAGTTAAATGCTTGCCCGATGACGTCACTAACTTGATTCTCCGCCGCCGGCGACAAGTTAAAACTAGTGTCGCCGGCCGGCCCCCCACTCCGCCCCTCCCCTACCTCCTCTCCCACCTCAAGGTCACTCTCTGGCGGCGCACCAAAGAACATATACAGAGAACATCCCAGAGTGCCCCTGAGACCTACAACACCAAGACCAATCACTCCTCAGCTTTTAGCAAGATAAATGTAGTTTTTTTTTTTTAATAAAGGAAAACAGGAAAGGATAAGAAAGTATTTATTTTAATTTCTATAATAATGTGTTACATCTCCAGTAACTTGTACTGTAGCACATCTTCCTGCGCCTTTAATCCACAAACACACACTCTCCTGTTCACTTATTTTACGATGATTCCTTGTTCTGAACGAAAAGGGCTGGTTAGATATAAAGTATGAAACACCTAAGTCTGTATTAAAAACTTCTCCAACATGAAAAGTGCGGTAGGCTATAACATCTCTTGAGTTAAATGCTTCCAAACCATTAACATTCTTCACTTGATTACCAGGATAACGAACAACAGCAACTGTAATCCAACCATTACCAGCTTGATGTGCATCTAATTGGGTAAGTGTAAAATTAATAACACAACCACAAAAAACAGATGGACCTTGCAAAATAGTCTGTGCTCCTTTGTTAGCAACTTTGACCTCCAGATCTTCTAAGGCCTTATAAACAGTCAGACGTGAACGTCTATATCTTCTCCTATAACGAGGCATCTCAAATAAAAGTCCGGTGCTGCTGCACCCGCTGCTGCACGCCGACTGAAGCCAGCTTAGACTCATTACTCCTTATATGAACACATGCGCGCCACGGCAAAAAAACGACCGCACGGGCCCTTTTTTGCCCGATGACGTCACTAACTTGATTCTCCGCCGCCGGCGACAAGTTAAAACTAGTGTTGCAAGGTCTAATACTGGGATTATTAGCAAATGAGCTTCCAAATGTTTTTATAATGGTACAGCATTGTATAAAGGATACTGCTTGACTAGTGTGCTATTCAAAAGCCTTTAGATGAAATGGAATTTGTAAACATAAAGTTGGGAGAATAACAATTTCTGTGGGAACCATAATAAGTATTTGCACCCCATAAATATGAAAATCACAACACATAACTTATAAATTGTGAGTCAGAATAGCTGGCCTGTACCCACCTGCAAGTAGTGAAATGTGTAGTGAAACTGTTGTTGTGGTCTTCAGTCCAAAGACTTGTTTGATGCAGCTCTCCATGCTACTCTATCCTGTTAATCTTCTTCATCTCTGAATAACTACTGCAGCCTACATCCTTCTGAATCAGCTTACTGTATTCAGCTCTTGGTCTCCCTCTATGATTTTTACCCCCCACATTTCCTTCCAATACAAAATTACTTCCTTTGTGTCTCAGAGTGTGTCGTACCAACTAATCCCTTCTTCCAGTCAACTTATGCCACAAATTTCTTTTCTCCCAATTCCATTCAGTACCTTCTCATTAGTTGCATTATCTACCCATCTAATCTTCAAAATTCTTCTGTAGCATCACATTTCAAAAGCTTCTATTCTGTTTTTATCTAAATTGTTTATTGTCCATGGTTTTGCCTCCATATAAGGCCACACTCCATACAAATACAGAATCAACTTCCTAACACTTTAATCTATATTCAATGTTAACAAATTTTCCTTCTTCAGAAATGCTTTTCCTACCATTGTGAGTTCACATTTTATATCCTCTCTACTTTGACCATCATCAGTTATTTTGCTGCCCAAATAACGAAACTCATCTACTGCTTTAAGTGTATCTTTCCCGCAACCTCAACTGATTTAATTCAACTACATTCCATTTCTCTTGGTTTCCTATTGTTAATGTTTGTCTTATAGCATCCTTTCAAGACACTGTCTATTCTGTTCTACTGCTTTTCCAGTTCATTTGCTATCTCTGACAGAATTACATTGTCATCAGCAAACCTCAAAGTTTGTATTTCTTCTCTCTCAACTTTATCTCTTTCTCCGAATTTGTCTTTTCTTTTCTTTACTGCTTGTTCAGTGTACATTGAATAACATCAAGGATAGACTACAACCCTGTCTCACTCCCTTCTCGACCACTTTTTCCCTTTAATACCCCTCAACTTTTATAGGTGCTGTTTGGTTTCTGCACTAGTTGTAAACAGCCTTTCACTCCCTGTACTTTATCCCTGCTATCTTCAGTATTTGAAAGAGAGTGCCCCAGTCAACATTGTCAAAAGCTTTCTCTAAGTCTACAAATGCCATAAAGATAGGTTTGCCTATCCTTAACCTATCTTTTAAATTAAGTCATAGGGTCAGTACTGTCTTTTGTGTTCCTACATGTCTCTGGAATCTAAACTGATCTTCCATAAGATTGGATTCTACCAGTTTTCCCATTCTTCTGTGAAGAATTCATGCTAGTGTTTTGCAATCAAGACATACTAAACTAATAGTTTAGTAATATTCACACCTTTCAACACTTGCTACCATTGGAATTAGAATTATTGTATCTTTCTTAAATTTTATTTATTTATTTATTACAAATTCCATTAATCCATACTGTGATAAATAACAAGGATGTGGAATGAGTCATGATTAATAACAGAGATATAATATATGTATATAAAATGACAAAAATACACCATAAAATGGTGAGTAGGCTTGATGGTTAAAATAAGATCAAAGGTATAGCTCAAGTAATAAAAAACAATTACTGAAAAAAAAATATAGTACACTGTCCAACTTAAACAATTAAGGTGAGTAATAGCAAAACACATTAAAACAAAGTTTTAAGAATATGAATACCAATGGCAATACAGTTTACAAAAAGACAATCACTGCTTTATCTGCAGGTACTCATTAAGAGTGTAGAAGTAATTCCCTATTAGGTATTCTCTTAATTTATGTTTAAAAGTAGGTAAGACATTTATGTGAACTTTAATATCTGATGGAATAAAGCTGAAAATTTTTGTGGCAAAATAATGAACACCTTTTTGCACAAGACTTAAATGTTTCATTTCCCTATGTAAATAATTTTTGACATAGTATCATGATCATGACATTCACTATTAATTTTATAAAGAGGCTGGTTATTAGAAACAAAAATCATAAAAGAAAACGTGTATTGACAGATGACTGTTAATATTTTTAACTTATGGAACAGATTTCTGCAAGAATATCTGGGATGAACACTGCTCATGATTCTCACAGCCCTCTTCTGTACAGTAAATTTTTTTTTTTTTTTTTTTTTTTTTGGCTAAAGGCTGTTTACCCCAATATATTATGCCATATGACATGATACGATGAAAATAACCAAAGTAGGCAGCTTTGATAGCATCCACATCACCAATGGGGGTGATTACACGCAGAGCATAAGTTTCCACACTGAGCCTTGTATGTAGGTCTAGGATATGCAGAGAGCAGTTTAACTTGCTATCAATTAGAATACCCAACAATGTATATGATTCACAGCATAGCATATTTAGTTTACCACGGTTTAAGTGGCACACTTCATGTTCTTGCTGAGATGTATGAAATTGCATAAACTGAGTTTTTTCAATACTTAGAGTTAGTCCATTGCAGTGTGGGATGTCAGCAAGTACAGCATTATATTTACTTTCTAGATCTTTGATAGTTCGCCTTTCAAGCAGAATAGTGGTATCATCAGTGAAAAGAGTAAATTTACCATGAGTGTCTGTACAAAATGGGATATCATTAATGAAGATAAGAAAAAGCAAAGGTCCAAAATGGACCATTGAGGCACTCCACACTTTAATGTGCCTCAATCAGATGAGACAGGACTATCATCAGCACCATTAATTGTCACCTTTAACCTTTTGTTTTCTATTTTGTAGACATATTTCAACCAACCTACCAATGCTACCTATCAAGCCATAGGAATTAGCCTTCTGTAAGAGAATGTTGTGGTCTACACAGTCAAAGGCCTTTGTCAAGTTACAGAAGATTCCAATAGGCAACATTTTATTATGTATTGACTCTAAAACTTCAATTGTGAGAGAAAAAATAGCCTGCTCATTTGATCTACCTTTTTGGAAGCCAATCTGGACTGAAGGTATTTCATCTGTCTCATACATCTTGCCCACAAGATGGAAGAGCACTATCATGGCTGGCTCTCCCTAGCTTATTAGTAGTTCTGACAGAATGTTGTATGCTCCCTGGTCTGGTTTTGGATTAGGTCTTTCAATGCTCTATCAAATTCTTCTTGTGGCATCATATCTCATTTCATCTTCATCTACATTCTCCTCCAGTTCTGTAATATTGCCTTCACATTTATCTCCCTTGTATACATCTACATCTACATACATACTCTGCAATCCACCACACAGTGTGTGGCAGAGGGTACCTCATAACATAACTATCATCTTCTCTCCCTGTTCCATTCCCAAACAGAACGAGGGAAAAATGACTGCCTATATGCCTCTTTATGAGCCCTAATCTCTCTTATCTTATCATTGTGGTCTTTCCGCGAAATGTAAGTTGGCGGCAGTAAAATTGTACTGCAGTCAGCATCAAATGCTGGTTCTCTAAATTTCCTCAGTAGTGATTCACAAAAAGAACACCTCCTTTCCTGTAGAGACTCACACCCAAGTTCCTGAAGCATTTCCGTAACACTTACATGGTGATCAAACCTACCAGTAACAAATCTAGCAGCTGAATTGCTTCTATGTCCTCCCTCAATCTGACCTGATAGGGATCCCAAATGCTCGAGCAGTACTGAAGAATAGGCCGTATTAGTGTTTTATAAGCGGTCTCCTTTAAACATGAACCACATCTTCCCAAAATTCTACCAATGAACAGAACACGACTATCCGCCTTCCCCAGAACTGCCATTACATGCTTGTCCCACCTCATATTGCTCTGAAATGTTACGCCCAAATATTTAATCAATGTGACTGTGTCAAGCGCTACACTACTAATGGAGTATTCAAACATTACAGGATTCTTTTTCCTATTCGTCTGCATTAATTTACATTTATCTATATTTAGAATTTGCTGCCATTCTTTACACAAATCCTGTCCAAGTCATCTTGTATCCTCCTACAGTCACTCAACAACAACACCTTCCCGTACACCACAGCATCATCAGCAAAAACAGCTGCACATTGCTCTCCACCCTATCCAAAAGATCATTTATGTAGATAAAAACAACAGCAGATCTACCACACTTCCCTGGGGCACTCCAGATGATACCCTCACCTCCAATGAACACTCACTATCGTGGACAACGTACTGGGTTCTATTACTTAAGAAGTCTTTGAGCCACTCACATACTTGGGAACCAATCCCATATGCTCATACCTTAGTTAGTAGTCTGCAGTGGGCACTGAGTCAAATGCTTTCTGGAAGTCAAGGAATATGGCATCTGTTTGATACCCTTCATCCATGGTTCGCAAGATATCATGTGAAAAAAGGCGAGTTGCATTTTGGAGGAGTGATGCTTTCTAAAGCTGTGCTGATGCATGGACAGCAACTACTCTGTCTCAAGGAAATTCATTATATTCGAACTGAGAATATGTTGGAGAATCCTGCAACAAACCGATGTTAAAGATATTGGTCTGTAATTTTGAGGATCCGTTCTTCTACCCTTCTTATATACAGGTGCTACCTGCTTTTTTCCAGTCGCTCGGGACTTTACGTTGGGCAAGAGATTCGTGATAAATGCAAGCTAAGTAAGGAGCCAATGCAGTAGAGTACTCTCTGTAAAACCAAATTGGAATCCCATCAGGACCTGGCGATTTATTTATTTTCAACCCATTCAGCTGTTTCAAAACCCGAGGGATGTCTATCACTATGTCCTCCATATGGGAATCTGTATGAGACTCAAATGTTTGTACGATCCTTCTGTGTGAAAGATTTCTCAAATGCTAAATTTAAAGTTTCAGCTTTCGTTTTGCTGTCTTCCGTTGCCAGGTCAGACTGATCAGTGAGTGACTGG
This sequence comes from Schistocerca serialis cubense, assembly GCF_023864345.2. Taxonomy (NCBI): domain Eukaryota; kingdom Metazoa; phylum Arthropoda; class Insecta; order Orthoptera; family Acrididae; genus Schistocerca; species Schistocerca serialis. Next base: position 151,168,170 of record NC_064638.1, on the reverse strand, counting down.
TTGGAAGCCTTTGACCTGCTTACCGATTTTATGTAAGACCAGAATTTCCTTGGGTTTTCAGCAAGATCTTTTGCTAAGGTATGATGGTGGTAGTGGTTGAGTGCTTTGTGCATTGCTCTTTTTACAGCAGCATGAATCTCTACTAACTTTTGCCTGTCCTCATTCTCCTGATCTTTCTTGTATCATGAGTGCAACTGCCTTTGGTTCCTGAGCATTCACCTAATTGTGCTGTTAAACCACGGTGGGTCTTTCCCATTGTAACCCACTTTTTTGGCACATACGTGTCCAATGCGTGATTTACAATGTGTTTAAAATTTGCCCATAATTCTTCCACGTCCATTGTACTGGAAGTAAATGAAGTTGATTCATTTACTAAGTGGGATGCTAACAACTGCTTATCTGCTCTTTCTAGTAAGAATATTCTCCTAGCCTTCTTGACTGACTTTTTAACTTTTGTAACCATAGTCATAATGACAACATCATGATCACTAATCCCTGTCTGAACACTGACACCATCGATGAGGTCTGGTCTGTTCGTGGCTACTAGATCTAAAATATTTACGTTACGCGTTGGCTGTTGATTTAGCTGCTCAAGACAGTTTTTGGATAATGTGTTCAAAAGTAATTCACACGATGGCTTATCTGTACCACCTCTAATGAATCCATAGACATCCCAATCTATACTAGGTAGGTTGAAGTTGCCTACGACTAATATAGCATGATCCGGGTACTTCTGCAATAGAGAATGTAGAATCCCTTTGAATGATTCTAGAACTGTTACGGTGGAACCTGGTGGCTGGTAATAACACCCCACAATTAAATTTATTTCCCATAGCACTGTTAAACGTGTCCAGATAACTTCACAATCACACTCTACTTCGACCTCAGTAGACACAATATTTTTGTCAACTGCAATGAAGACGCCACCTCCTATGGTATCTAATCTGTCTTTCCGATACAATATAGACCCTCTATATACTCCTTCCACCCTTCAGCTTTCCCTTCTTTGCTTAGCACTAATTTTCCATCTGGGCTCTTGATATCCATACAGCTGCTTCTCTCTTCTCCAAAGATCTCTTTCATTTTCCTGTACATGATACCTATCTTTCACCTGTTGATATATGCTTCTAAATCCTTGTTCTCTAGCCATTCCCAGTTTGCCATTTTGCACTTCCTATCAATCTCATTTTTTAGACATTTGCATTCCCTTTTGCCTGCTACATTTGCTGAATTTTTATATGTTCTCCTTTCATCAGTTAAATTCAGTATCTCTTCTGTTATTCAAGGATTTCTACTATGCCTTGTCTTTTTATCTATTTGATACTCTGCTGCCTTCAGTATCCGACATATCTATTTTCCACTGTGTTCCTTTGTCATGTTCTAGCCAATTGTTGCCTAATGCTACCTCTGAAACCCTCAACAGCTTCTGGTTCAGCTGATCCAGCTTCCATCTCCTTAATTTCCTATCTTTCTGCAAATTTTTAGTTTTTATTTACAGTTAATAACCAATAAACTGTGGTCAGAGTCCCTTTCTACAACTGAAAAAGTCTTAGGGTTTAAAACCAATTTATGAAAACATCTGGTGCATCCAGGTCTCATTAACATATTCAACTTTCTTTCATGTTTCTTAAATCAAGTGTTAGTGATGATTAAATTATGCTCTGTGTAAAATTCTACCAGGCAGCTTTCTCTTTTATTCCTTTCCTTTAGTCCCTATTCATCTACAACGATTCCTTCTCTTTCTTTTCCTACTATCAAATTCCAATACACCACAATTAAATTTTCATCTCCCTTAGCTATCTGAATAATTTCTTTTATCTCATCATACATTTCTTCAATATCTTCATCATCTGTGAGCTAGATGGTACATAAACTTTTACCACTGTCGTAGGTGTGGGCTTTGTGTCTGTCTTAGCTATGATAATGCATTCACTATGCTGTTCATAGTAGCTTACTTGCATTCCTATTTTCTTAATCATTATTAAACCCACTCCTGCACTGCCACAATTTCATTTTGGATAAATAATCTTGTATGCACTTGATCATATGTCCTCTTCCTCCTCCTACTGAACTTCACTAATTCCCACTATACCTAACTTGAACCTATCCATTTGCTTTTTTAGACTTTCTAACTTTTGTGCCTGATTAAGGGATCTAATATTTCATGCTCCAATCCATAAAATACCAGTTTTGTTTCTCCTGATGACGGCACCCTCCTAAGCAGTCCCTGCCTAGAGATCTGAATGGGGGATTATTTTATCTCCATAATATTTTACCTAGAGGGATCCCATCATTTAACCATACAGCAGAGCAGCATGCCCTTGGGAAAATTATGGATGTACTTTCCCCTTGCTTTCAGGCATTTGCAGTACTGTCACAGCAAGCCCTTTTTGGTTGATGTTACAGGGCCCAATCAATCAATCATCCAGGCTGTGGCCCCTACACCCACCAGAGAGTCTGCTGCCCCTCTTCAGGAACCACATGTTTGTCTAGCCTGTCAACAGACTGCCATATTTATAGATTTATGGAAGGCATTTGATGCATTGACCGGTTCCCGTCAGATAACCAAAGTTAAGCAATGTCAGGATGGGTGACCATCTGGTCTGCCAAGTGCTGTTGGCAAGCAGGGCGCACTCAGCTACTTGATCGAGAAGTTGGGGCTCCGGTCTCATAAAGTGACATATGGCCAGAAGAGCGCTGTGCTGACCAAATGCCCCTTCATATCCATGTTTAGTGGTGCCTGTGGGCTGAGGATGACACAGCAGCTGGTCTGTAGCACTGGGCTTTCTAAGGCCTGTTCAGATGGAGTTTAGTATTTTTATTTGACACATTGCCCCACTGCAGGCTGTTAACCAAGGTATGAGCATATGGGGTAAGTTCACAGATATATGAGTGGCTCGAAGACTTCTTAAGTAATAGAACCCAGTATATTATCCTCAAAAGTGAATATTTATCAGAGATAAGGGTGTCATCAGTAATGACCCAGGGAAGTGTGATAAGACTGCTGCTGTTCTCTGTTTATATAAATGATTTGGTGCACAGAGTGGGCAGCAATCACAGTTGTGATTGATGCTGTGGTATGCGATAAGGTGTCGAAGTTGAGCAACTGTGGAAAGATACAACTCAGACAAAATTTATAGTTGGTTTATTGAGAGAATTTTAGGAAAGAGTGGTTCTTCCATAAAGGAGACCACATGCAGGATGCTGATATGGCCTATTCTTGAGTACTGCCCAAGTGTTTAGGATCTGTATTAGGTTGGATTAAAGAAAGACATTGAAGTAATTCAGAGTCAGGTTTCTAGATTTGTTACTGGTAGGTTCAAGAAACTTGTAAGTGTTATGAAATGTTCTGTAAACTCACACAGTAATTCATGGAGGAAAGGCAATGCTCTTTTCAAGAAACACTATTGAGAAAATTTAGAGAACCGGCATTTGGGGCTGACTGCCAAACAATTCTACTGCCACCACCATACACTGTGTGTAAGGACCACAAAGATAAGATACGAGAAATTAGGTCTCAGATGGAGGCATATAGGCAGTCATTTTTACCTCACTGGTCACAGCAGCTGGAGACAGTGGCCATGTGTGAGTGAGTTGCACTCGTGTGAATGTGTGTGCACTTTTCTATTTTGGAAGAAGGACTTTTGGACAAAAGTTTAAATATATAGTAGTATTTTTATTGTACCTGTCTCAGAACTAACATTTCCTCTATATGATAAGTAGCAATCTAGGCTATCCTTTTCATAATATTGTTGTTATTCCATCCTGAACTTTCCATAGGTCACCTAAAGTAACAGTTGCATTAAAAAATACTGGTCTAACAATTAACTACTAGGTACATCAATATGTGACAATTGTTGACAGCTGAAATGTGAATGTTCTAGTTGTTAACATATCAATTAAGTGAAACCATGCCTCATCACTGAAAAATGTATTGTTCAGCTTATTATGCACATCATTAACACTGAATCTCTTAAACCACTAACAACAGGTTACAAACTTTTCTCAATCTGAAGGACACAGTCCTTGAACTACTCAAACTCAGTGTGGCTACAACCCCAGATATTTAGAGAACCTGTGGTAGGATGCATTAAATATTCCAAGCTGTTGAGACAACTGACTAAGTGATTCACCAGGAGATCACAGCAGGAACTGCTGTACCTACATGCTCTGTAAATTCCTGCGTTAACACATCAGGCTGACTGCTTCAAGATCTTTCATTAACACTTCCTGTACCACAAAAATGTTTCACAGTGCCCAGTGTTTCACAGTGTTTTTACTGGAATAGGGATGTCAGGAAACTTTTCATGGAACAACTCAACACACTGCTTGTAAGATTTTTTCACAATATAAGTTCCAATAACATGACCGTCTGCTCTTGCATGAGCATCGTGGTTGAGTGAGTAGCCATTACCTAGCACCAACACTTGAATGTGTGCAGAGTCAAGGAATGATGCACTAGTACACAACGTTTTCCCAAGATCAATGCTACAAACAATGATATAACAATCAACAACACAAAGAAATCATTATTACTTTTAAAATAAACTGCATAAATATTTATGGTTATAACTTCTCTGAATCACAGCAGAGTAAGGTAGTAACTGGCATTGCTGGTGGCTTCACCAAGTCCTGGCTTCTTGTCACTCAGCAGCAGGCTTATGATTTCTTTAAACTCTTTTGTAACTTGGCAAGCACCATTGTCAACAGCTGGGGTGGTCAATGACTTTTACTTGTAATTTATGAATAAATAACATTCAAAACATATTGTGATTAGGCTACTTTTGCTGAGCACACTGCTGAATCATTTATTCTACTGTTTACAGGCTTGGTTAAGTCTGTGATGTTAAAATTGGAAATAAAAATTATGAAGTTTGTCATATCTGTGATGCTTTATATCTTTGGTATGTAAGACAAGTTGAATCTTTGCTGGTTAAAGCTGTGTTTTTCCTCTCAGTCTTTTATATGTTTGTGTTTGAGTATGTAATGAAACTGTTAGCTAGTCATAAATAAATAATCTTAACAGGGCATGGGCCCAGACCACGCATGAAAAGTCGTGAAGTGTTTGTTTTCACTTGCCTGTGAATTTATATCAAATAATGTGAATTTGCCTGTTATTTGTGTGTGTGTTCAACGGAAATAGCAGCCAGCATTGGTGACTATAAAATACGTGTGGACAAGCTCAAAGCACCTGAAGACTGGGCAAAATGGAAGTGGCATATATTGATGCTGCTGCGAGCATATGCACTTAAAGACATCGTCACAGGTATGTGCAAGTGTCTTGAAGTGGGAGAAGATGCGACTGTGGAGAAAAGGGCAGCACATCACCAGTGGATGAAAGACAATGCAAAAGTGGCTAGTTTATTAGCAAAACCACTAGGGAAGTCTGCAGCTGAACTCGTTTTAACATGCACTCATGCAAGTGAAATTTGGGACTAATTACATGCGCAGTTCAAGCGTAGCAGTATGCAACAACTGAATGTGTTGATAGAGTCATTTTTTCATGTTAAATATGATGACAAAGAGTATATTAGCAACCAAATCACAAAATTGCAGAAACTTTTTGTGGACTTGAACGACGTACTGCAGAAACACAAAGAAAATGTTTTGTCTGAAATAATCTTAAATGGCCGAATTTTATCCATGCTAGGTAAAAAATATGACAACTTTAAAGACTTGCGGGACACAATTCCATCTGAAAATCAAAGTGTAAAGCTTCTGATTGAAAAATTGTGCACCACTGAATTATATGATCAAAGTATGGTTGAATCAGCTGCGTTTGTTGTACTCTGTAGTCCAAAGAAGAAAATTCAGTGAAATAAATGTGAGGATAGTGAAAAATCAAAAAAGAATGTGGGATGTGCAAAACGAAAATTTCCATGTCATGAATGTGGGCAGGTAGGGCATTGGGCAGCAGAGTGTTCAGTGAAAAAGTCATATAAAAACATTTCCAACAATCAGTCTCAAAAGAAATTTGCATTTTTGGTACATGTTTTTGGCGCCTCAGTCAATAACAGTTTTGAAGTCGACAGTTTATAACAGTACAGCCTCCCCCAGGACTCATATGAAATGTCTAATTCCACCTTTTTCTATATGCATCCGGATAGTTATCAGACAATTCAGTGCTTCCTAAGACCTTGTATGTGTGTCTGTATATATATATCATTCTGTTGTGTTTGATACAAAAATTGATATTCATTGTGAAGGCATGTGGAATGTTCTAGAAGGATGTACATTGTCATAATTATCGGTGGACTGTTGTCATTGATAAAATTACGTACATATACTAAATTAAGTAACTAATCAAGAGGAGGAGGAGATTAGTGTTTAACGTCCCATCGACAACGAGGTCATTGGAGATGGAGCGCAAGCTCTGGTGAGGGAAGGATGGGGAAGGAAATCAGCCGTGCTCTTTCAAAGGTACCATCCCGGCATTTGCCTGAAGCGATTTAGGGAAATCACGGAAAACCTAAATCAGGATGGCCGGAGACGGGATTGAACCGTCGTCCTCCCGAATGAACTAATCATGAAATTGAAATAATAAGTACTTAGCAATAAATAACTAGAGGCTAGATGTTAGCATGAAAAATCAATTCTTCTAATTAACAAAATGGTAATCTAAAAATCCAGTAACGAACGAACACACTATCTTGAGAAACAGCTTAAAAGTTATTACCAAGTGATGTATTTTCATTTGTTATTTATTTTTATGTCTTTCTCTGTAATTACTATTCTTCATTATTACATTTCTAATTAACTCTCCAATTGTTTAAATCTCACAGTTTTCCAATGTCCAGAATTTGTGGCCTTATTTGTACATTCTATGTATTTAATCAGATAAAACACAAGCTCTGTACTACCATTACAATGTTAGTAACCAAATTCAAACTGTAATTAATTACATAACTAAAATAATATGAGAGGCATTATTGTAATTAAAGTTCAGAATGATTTTCTTATGCAAAACTAAAGATATTACTATAAAAGATTGGCACTGAATACTGTATTTTATACCGTATTCGGCTGTACCATCAGTTTCTTTACATTTTGTAAAATTTAATTCTAACATAAAAATTGCACAAAATAAATAATGCTTTATTTTGGAAGTTATTGTTAAAATTCTATGTAAAGTGATAGGGCAAGGTTGCGAATTAGTTGTTGAGTTGTTGTTTTGTCAGTCAGTTTTGAAGCTACTTTTGGAATTCAAAGAGCTCAGTGAAGTCTGTCCATAGTTTGTTTACATGATGAGTGTGCAGTTCGGATGTCAATTAATGTGAATAAATTTTGTTAAGCATGAAAATTTTGCATTCATTCATCAATGGACCAGGCAGAAAAAAATTTAAGTAACATTCAACATGAATCATTACAAGTTGATATTGTGATAGTGGTGCCAAAAATCACATCACTACAAATAAATAATATTTTGTGTCTTATACAAAATTTGCAGTTCCTGAAAAGATTTCAATTGGGAAAATAAGTATAAGCATGTTGGCTCATGGACAGGGAACTGTGAAAATTCAGATTCAGTTGAATAATTCCACAAAGAATGCTGAACTGAGAGAAGTGCTTTATGTTCCTAAAGTAAGTGCTCAATTGTTCTCTGTAAAAGCAGCTGCACAAAAAGGTTTCTGCACAAGACTTGATGACAAAAATGTCCACATTGAAGACAAAGTCACTGGTGAAACAATGATGGCTGATCATGTCAATCATGGTCTTATGTCCTTGATATACGTGTATTTAAACAATTCAAACCAGTTCAAGTGAACTTGGTGACATCATCAGATACACTGGAAATTTATCATGACAGATTTGGCCACCAACACAAACAACATGTGAAAAGTGTTTTGACAAGATGAACAGCAATGTGAAAGGGTGCAAAGAATAATTTTGTGATGGGTGTGCAGTGGGTAAAATTCATAGATTGCCATTCAGGACTCGAATGAGTTGACCAATGGTTACTGATGAATAAGTCCATGATGATGTAAATGTATCTATGACTATAGAATCTCTTGGAAAAGCTCATCACTATGTATGTTTTAAAGACAACTTTAGCAAATTTCAAAAAGTTTTCTTCCTGAAGCAGAAGAGTGAAGTCAGCACTGTCTTGGAACAGTTCTTGAATGAAGCTAAGATGAATGGTTATATTGTTGTTCAGGTGTGATTTGACAACAAGAAGGTCTCAGAATTGCTGGCAAACAGAGACATCAAGCACTGCATTGCCCCACCTGACACACCACTGCAAAATTGTGTTGCTGAAATGGAAAACTGAATTATTGTGGAATGTGAACATTCTATGTTGAACCCCAGTAAACTGCAAAAAGAACTATGGGCAGAAGCACGCAATACTGCTACACATCACAGTGGGAAGTCCTCAATTGTAAACAAACCTTTATATGAACTGTGGTATGGAAGACCAGTTGGCAACCTGAATCATCTGAGAACCTTTGGAACAGAGTGTTACGGGCATGCATAGACATCTGGTTGGATATGTGAATGACAGAGATGACTTCAGGGTCTGGTTTCCATCTCAGGTGAAGGTTGTGCTAAGTAATGATGTGAAATTCAAGGCTGAAGCTGTATGCAATCTGCAGACCAATGTTACTGCATTTGAAGTTGCTCAGGATGAGACCATTAGACAAAGTGAGACTTCTGATGATGAAAAGGACTCAGAAAATGTCAGTCATAACAAACAGACAGAAGGATTAAGTGACATGGAAGAAGATTTAGACACAACATCAATTCTGGAGGAAGTAAAGGTTTAAGTGAGAAACAAAGAAGCAAATGTGAAAAGAAAAAACCAGAATGGAAGACCAGTAGAGATTACGTGTACATGGCTGGAACCCCTATAATCAGGGATAGGGATCCAATCTCTTATATTGAAGCTTTGCAGTCTTGCAATAAAATTCAGTGGCTGGGGGCTATTCATGAAGAATTGAAGTCCGTCAAAGAGAATAATACTTGAGTATTAGTTGAGTGCCCAAGTGATGCACAGGTTTTGCCAAATCATTGGGTGCTGCATAAGAAAACTGCAGAAAATGGGAATATATGTTTCAAGGATTGACTTGTGGCCAAAGGCAGGGAATTGGCTATGAAGAAACATTCAGCCCTGTTGCATGCTATGATATGATTCTAACCCACCTGGCAGTAGCTGCTGCACAGAAAATGAAACTCGACCAATTTGACATCAAAACAGCTTTTCTCAATGGTGTACTAGAAGAAGATGCATACATGGAACAACCTGAAGTTTATGAAGATGATACTGGACATGTATGTTTATGGAAGGAAAGTCTGTTTGGTCTCAAGCAGGCACCACATTGTTGGAACAGGCATTTCATAGACTTCATGTACAAAGCTGGATTTGAAAACAGTAGGGCTGATCCGTGTCTCTTCTACTGCTGAAGCAACGAAAATTTCTTATATGTTGCAATCTATGTTTATGATGGTTTAGTTGTGGGCAGCAATAAAGCAGATATTGAAGAGTTCATGGAAATGTTGTAATTGGAGTTTCATACAACTAAAGGATCTCTCAACAACTTTTTAGGTATGAAGATGCGGCAAAATCAAGAGGGATCAATAGCAATTAATCAAGAGGACTATACAATGGAAATTCTGAAGAGATTTGGAATGTATGAAACTAATGGAGTTTCTACTCCAACTGAACGTGAAGAAAGTGATGTCAAGGAGAAGCTCACAGCCAAAGTTCCTTATCGTGAAGCGGTGGGATGTCTGATGTATTTGATTACAGTCTCCCATCCGGGTATTGCTTTTGCAGTGAACAAAGTGGCTATAGCCATGGAAGATCCTACAGCTGAAGACTGGAATTGAGTGAAAAGAATTTTTAGATACCTGAAGAATATGATGACTTGTGGAATTATTTACAAGAACAATGCAGTTTGTTTAAAAGTCTACAGTGATGCTGACTATGCTGGTGACAAGGACACAAGGTGTTCAACAACAGGTGTTGTCGGAACACCATCTCATGGGGCTGTATCATGGACCAGTCAATTACAAAAGACAGTGGCAACATCCACTGTGGAAGCAGAAATAATATCAGCCAGTCAAGGAGCAAAGGAATTGCTCTGGTTGAAAAGGTTGCTGTATGAACTGATTGGAACATCCAAACAAGTGATGCCTCCCATACTGTATGTTGACAATGCAAATACAGTGAAGTTGTCTAAAAATCCAACATATCATCAAAAGTTGAAGTGCATTGAAGCATGCCACTTTTATGTCAGAGAGAGATTTTTGAATGGTTAGAACTCATTGATGGGATGTATCAGCTAGCTGATCTACTAACCAAGCCATTAGAAAGAGTCTGATTTGAGATGCTGTGTGAAGGAATTGTAGTGCAGGAAATTAAATCCATGTGACATTTAGTGTTTTTTCAAATTTTTTATTTGGAGGAAGTGTTAAAATTGGAAATAAAAGTTACAAAGTTCATCATATCTGTGATGCTTTATATCTTTGGTATGTAAGACCATTTGAATCTGTGCTCTGTAAAATCAGCGATTTTCCTCTCAGTCTTTTATATATTGGTGTTGAGTATGTAATGAAACTGTTAGCTAGTCAGAAATAAATAATCTCAACACATAAAAATATTTCTTTGGATCAGATATTCTTTTTGTATCATCCTCAGTGCCTCTCGGTTGCTGCATATACATCCTGGTCTCAGTTTCATTGTACAAAAATTATTTTTCCACATCAAATTGTCTGTTTCCTATGGGGGATTACAGAAGCATCCGATTCCACGCGTCTGCTTTGACCCATGATGTCACCAATATGGCAGAAACGATCATTCTCAACGTCTCCAAAATGGCGCCTATGACATTTTTACATGAACACGACAACAAACAAGAAAATACATATAAAACCAACAAACACATTTCCCTCCAAAAAGATAAACAAACTAACGGGACCACCGTGGGAAACTGGGGATTTTTGGGTGGGGACAAACTAAATATAAACACATACAGACACACACAACGATGCCAAACCACACAAAACGATGGCATAAAAACAGCAAAAAATTCCCAAATTGTGGTACACTTACAATATCGACAGGAATTGGTGACTCCTTTTCACCTACATTACTCAAACGTAATTGTCGATACCACATAATAAAAACCAACTACTCCAACACACTGCAACTAACGATACCTTAAAACCAACACCTAAAACAAAAATTGGAATTGGACACTTCCCTTGACCTATATAGGTCAACAGCAGCTTATGATACCAAAAGACAGCTACAGTGACAAGTTGGAATCGGTCACTTCCCATGACCTATATGTTTCAAATACAGCTGACAATACCAAAAAAATTGAAATCGAGTACTTCCCTTAAGATACATAAATCAACCACAAGTGCCGATACCAAAACATATATGACCAACACATGCAGTAAATAACACCGACCCAACAGCACATAAAAACCCCACGGAACATCATAACAATAGACCCAAAAAAATGACTACTTACCACAAAAAAGTTCTGGTGGTACACACTAGGCCAGCCACCCCAATCACTCATACACACACACACACACACACACACACACACACACACACACACACACACACACACACACACACACACACACACACACACGCGTGCGCGCGCGCGCATGCACACACACACACACACACAAAATCAAAACAAATCCCCAACTCGCATATTCTGCTTGCATGCACCGCAGTTAACTATCTCCACCACAAGCCCAAGAAGTTGCAGAAACTTAATGGCAGACAACAGGTCATCACCCATTTCAGCCCACAAATGCACACTATTAAATTTATAAGTCATATCCATACCTAACAAAAGAAGCCACAAATTGAATTAAACAAGTTACCGCATGACAAACAACAAACCAATAACATCAAATGACACCACAATAACATAAACATAACAGAAACTTTATTCTTAACTTACTGAAACTAATTTCTGTTCTTCTATAACAGTCACAACCGATAATAGCACACTTCAAGCACTGACATGCAAATCAACCCAATGCAGCACATAACACACCGACCATACACACACCACCAGAGGACACAACCAATCACAACAAGGCAACATCTACAAACATAACATGTTCATGAACTAAATTCCGGGCCGTCATGTTGTCACACACCACAACACCCTTACATCATGTGTCAAAGCCGGCAGGTGGGATCGGATGCCTCCATTGACCTGCCCATGGCTTTTGACACTGCAGTGAATAAGAATATTGCTACAGCATCAAACCTCACCAACAGACTGAAGATTCCAGGACAGATGTGGTCCTTCGCTGTTGAAAGTTACTAGCTTTAAGTTGAGCTTTCATTCTGTTCATCTATCAACAACTTAGTGGAAAAACAAAAATTAACAGCTAGGAGAACACACAGGACAAAAATACATTTGGGCATTTCCATCAGAACATAGGATCGTTGTTAACAAAGAAAGATTACTTCCTCATCTCACTTCTGGAAGCTGAAAACTGAAAGGTATTTTCTAGGATTGTGTTATGGGTAATTGAATGTCATTTCAAATGCACAAAAATTCAACAGATGCAGCTAGAGGGGTACACATCTGTATTATGCTACTGTAGGCATAGTGTTAGAGGGAATGACTTTCATGTCATCAAAGATGCAGCAGCTTTTTTTCAAAGTGACAGCTTCTTTCTAATTTATGTAAATAAATTTAATGACACAAAACTGTTAGGACTGAGCAGCAATCATACTCTCAAGTGTCCAGCAAGATGAAGTTATAAAACACGATATTTCAGCAACATAACTAGCCATCACCTTTAGGTGCTACCTGTAGAATGAGCACTTTCATGCCTCCTTCATATTCTTATCACTCCCCATCCTTTCCGTCGCTACCCAGCCACATGTGTCAGATGGAGTAGTAGGGAAACATGATTGTCAAATGGTGGATGCAAACTCCAGTCCCTCCCCATTGGGTGTGGAAGTTGCACTTGGCCAACATTGTGACTTCTGCTGGCTGAGTGCTGGATACCATGCTTTACTGAGAATAAAGCCATTGTCATTATTGACCAGACAATTAGCCATTCATATTTCAACAGCCTCATTTAGAACACAATCTAAAGCAGATTGCCTCTTCATAGATAATTCAGAAAGGAGCTATGGACTCTGATGGTAAGATATTCAGCAAATTTCAAGATATAGTACCTCATTGCCACTCTTTATACAAATCATCAGATTATCTGGATTCAGGGATTGATAAATGCAGTCATCTGTCCTTGGAAAGGACTTTTGTAATCAAGTACATATTATGCTACAAAAAGCAGATAAACACCAGCTGTATGATAAAATGAAGGTGATAGAAGCTCTCTTCAGTGTAGCAGCTTTCTTACTAATTTACTCAATTAAATATAGGTGGCATAGTTGTGAACAGCTGTAAGAAGTATAGTCATACTTTATTGCTAATGCAGTGCCTACATAGATTAAGTTTGTACATTGTCTCTGTTTTGTTTTAATGTATACATTGACTCATTCCACATCCCTGAAAGTTCTCATTCTTGATGGGATCTATGGAACAATATGAATGAATGAGGCTTTCACACATGTCTTGTAGGTGTAAAGGGATCTCAAGGCCAAAATTGATTCTTAGGTTGGATCTGTTACAGAGATAATGGGATTCTATATACTGATCCTCTAGAAATATTAAGGTAATACCCACTGTGATGTGTTAATTGGTGAACTATGGAGAGATAGATACTTTCAAAAATGAAAAAGAAAAAATGAATTATACCTCATATCTGATGTCACTGTGGCATTACTTCATCCAGTTATTCATTCAACAATCATGTTCTGTAGAGTCCACCATGAATGAGAAGTTTCAAGATGTGGAATTAACAAAACACAAACTTGAAGAAATGTAATCACTACACTATAATAACAATAAACTGTCATCGTACTGTTTAATAGGACTGATGGTTACAGCAGCTAAATGGAACCTAGGAATTAGCAGGATAGCTACTACTCTGAGAAAAAGCTACTACTTAGTTGTATTTCACAGCTGCTGATTATCTGCTGTTGGCAGCTTAATAGCTATTAGATGATATAAATTTTTTAAAAAAAGTTACTTACATTTGTAATAATGAAAGTAGGTTTAAATTATACTGAAACTTCTTAAGCTAGTTTATAATGAACACTGCTATGTGTCTTGTCTTGTAGCTAACAGAAATCCCAGTTCTCATTTTTACACAATAAGAAAATCTGTTGAAGAAATAACTGAGAAAGTATTTTTAATTCATCTTTTAATTGGCTAGGGTTGAAAAGATCTGGCTTTATGTTTGATCAGAGCTTCTTGAAGATCTTTCTTCCAGAGTACATAGCTACACTCTGTATCCTAGAGATGGACCCAAACTCTACATGAATTTAAAAAAAAAGTATGATACTGTGATTTATACACTTGACACAATATTCACACTGATTGCACCTGGAGACCAAACACTTTATTTACTTGAGTTTGTACACCAGACGATAATTCCATGAGACAACAGAAAGTGAAGGTATAGTAAGTGAATGTCCTCGTGTTCAGAATAACACAGTTAGATGTACTTTTATGACCAAAAGTTGCTGCACTGAGCCTCTTGTTTAGTCAGTCTAAGTGTTGACTCCATTTTGGACTCCAGAGAATTTACTGCAGTGTGTTTCATTTATTGTGACCATTAATATCTACTTAAGTGAATTTAAATATCTCGGAAGCACAATAACTGAAGACTTGAGATGTCACCAGGAGGTGAAAACTTGAATTGCCATAGCAAAGGAGGCATTCAACAGAAAGAGGAGACTCTTATGTGGCAAATTAGATAAAGGACTAAGGAAAAGGCTTGGCAAATGTTTTGTCTGGAGTGTGGCACTATATGGGGAAGAAACATGGACACTGAGACGAGAGGATGAAAAAAGTTTAGAAGCATTTGAGATGTGGATGTGGAGGAGAATGGAGAGAATAAGCTGGATGGAAAGAGTGAGCAATGAAAGAGTATTGGAAAGTGTTGGTGAGAGAAGATGTCTGCTGAAGGTTGTAAGAGAAAGGAAAAAGAACTGGTTGGGACATTCATTGAGAAGGGAGTGCTTGCTGGTAGATGCTTTGGAAGGATTGGTTTGTGGGAGAAGACTGAGAGGAAGAAGGAGATACAAGACAATAGATGACATGAAGGGAAGAGGAAATTATGCAGACCTGAAGAGGATGGCAGAAGACCAGACAGCCTGGAGAACTACCATGTGAAAACCTGCCTTTAGGCAGAACAATGATGATGAAAATCTACTTCTGGTGCTAGAACTGATCATTTTTTTCTAGTTTAATTTATTATCATGAGTCTTTATGAGATGTGAACTAGTTGTCAGCCAATTAACTGTCACCAACAATGTGTCCTTTGATTAGCATGTTTGTGTCATCAGCCAATATTACAGTTTTTAACCATCATTTTAAGTTATTAGAAGATTAATTATATGGTGTAAGAATAAAGTAGAGCCCAGTACCAATTCTTATAGGACTGCACACACTGTGTTCCTTGGAGGTTATATTCATTCCTATGACACAGTCTGTCAACAAGACCCTCTGTTTAACATTTTGAAGATAAGACTTCATCCAGGCAACAAGTAGGCAATTAATGTCATAACATAGTAATTTGCCAATTAAGTTTTATGGTGCACATAATCAAAGCATTTGGCAAAGTCACAAAATACACTAAAAGGACACTCTTTCTTGTTTAATTGTGCCAGGATGTCATTTGTGGGATCATGTAAGAGTTTTCTCTGTAGAAAATCCATTATACAAACCAAATTGAGGGACACTTAGCAAGTTCTGCTCAGGAAAAATATGAGTCAGTAAGCTATCATATCTCAATAACTTTTATATATACTTTCTTATTTTACTTTTAGAGCCTTCAGTTTTTAGTGCATTTTGTTTGTATTTCACTCTTTATATAATAGGTTGAGGAATTTTATATTACTTATGGTACTGGAGTTTCAGTAGTTGTCTTTACAGGTGGTTACCTCCAGGTAAAGCTGAATCATGCTAACACATTATTCTCAGTAGAGTCAATCAGTATTAATAATGAGTAAAGCAAGTCAAGAAGTGGAGATACTTTCAAATCATTTCATCAATTTAAAATACTGCATCCAGTAATAAACAATCGAATACAGATGCATTAGATTTACTTGTATAGACATTACATGTGCCACTAACAGACATTAGCTCCAAAAAAGCTAACCCCAAGGAGATTGCAGAATTCATTGGGTCACCAAAAAGTAGTAAATCTGATGGCAATGAAGGTGTTTCTACCAGAATATTAAAGTTTTGTGCTAACTTGATAGGACAATTGTTAAGTTATCTTTGTAATCAGTCTATGATTGGGCTTATCCCCTAACATACTTAAATATGCTGTAGTAACACCAATCTACAGAACTGCAGAACTGCAGATACTTAAACCACCTCTAATTATTGAGCTGTATCACTCTTCCCAGTATATTCAGAAGCATTTGAGAAAGTGGCCTGTGATAGAATACTGGCTCATTTAACTAAATGGAACATTTTGACTGCATTTGTAAAGGATTCTTCACACAGAAAGCAATAGAAGATCTCACAAATGGAATGGTAACAGAGCTGAATAAAAAAAAGATAAAAAATTATGATTTTGGTTCATTCTGTGATCTTGCCAAAGCTTTTGACTGTGTGGATCACAAAATTCTAGTCAGAAAAAAGTGTTATGACATTACAGACTTCCCTCTTACTTAGATGGAGTCTTACCTCCACAGCAGAAAGTGGAGGATCTCATAAACAGATTGTGTCTCAGGCATGAAAATAGCTCCAGAATGGGGGAATGTAACATCTACAGTACCACAGAGTTTGGCACTGGGACCACTCTTGTTTCTAATCTGTATAAATGATCTCTCAGTGACACAGAATGGCAGTCTGAAGATTACAGTGCTTGGTGATATCGCAGGTGTACTAATCAAGGATCCAAACACAATGCCAGCAGATATAGTTCAAATGATAGCTGTAAATCATGTGTAGGTTTTTTAAACTAGTAGTTTATGTACTAAACCCACAAAGAGTCATGTTATGCAGTTTCAGATAAGCAATAATGACATTCCAGCACCTGAATAAGGCATTAATGGTCACACTCTGAAGAAGCACAATGTGTAAAATTTCCTGGCTACAGCTGTATAATGAGTTACAATAGAGTCAGCGTATTGATGAACTAACCAAGAAGCCCAATTCCAAATGTTATGCTCCCAGGAATATTCCTCTTTATGTTGAGCTAAAAATGGGACTATAGACTTATTTTTCATATTTTTGCTCCTTGCTGTCTTATGGGATTATGTTCTGCAACAATACACTAAATTAAATACAGTACCCAGATAGCACAGTAAGCCAGTTTGAAACTTGTTTCCAGATGTAAAGTTCAAGTATATAAGCTTGATCAAAGCTGGAATATTTAGACCTGTTAGTTGGATTCAAGCTTGAAACAAACATCAAAGTTGGCAGAGTTCAAGCTATATTTCAAGCTTGACTTATAAAGTTTGGCTCCAGCTGTATCTACACACGTGGAATACAGCCTGGTATTTACAGCTTGCTTTATGCTATATAATTATTAATCTGAATGTATTGAACCGAATTAATTAAATAAATATCAGAATGGAAATGGTGTAAAAAAATTATCTAGACTTGTATTTTTAAAATTTTTTATTTTCAAAGTGTTTAAAATTGTTTTATTTGAAAATTTAATTATTCTGAAGCCCCTCCGGCCCCAGCACACAGACCAGAGCAGGATCAAATATCGCTGACTTCTGCCGGTATAATGATCCTGTAACAGGTAAAAGAAAATGTTAGCCATACCTACACATAAAAAATGTTAAAAGTTGAAACTGATCTCGTGCTCAGCTACTAGAGAGCTAGTTTAAAAGGACCTCTTTTTGCTGAACAACCTGTAATATGTATTCTTAGCTGGTAATCCATTTCACTTTCATCCAGGCTCAATTTTTCTATGTAAAAGAATATGGTATTTGTTTACGTTACATAATAATATTTAGCATTTGTAATATTAACGTATCACTAGAGAAAAATGCACCAACGTACCTGTAATACACTATATTTCCTCTTCAGACCCAGTGTAGCAGTGAGGCAGGAGATGCCAGACACTTACCGAACTATTTTCCAGTATAAAACAAACTTCACAACAGTCAACAATCATTAACGCACATCACAAAGGTAAAATGGCCGTAAACGTAGCACAGTCAGTGCAAGGCTTATAAACGCTTGTGGCGCTTCCCGTGGACATCTATGGAAGCTATGCTGCGCGCGCATCTGCTGTACAGCCTTCCAGAGAAATTACAGTTCATTTCAAGCTTGGGAAAATTATTTTAATTCAAGCTAAATTTTTACAGCTTGATGTAAACTGTGTAACAGGTTGATTTTTCAGTCTTGAATTCTCAACTGAACCTAAACTCAATATCCACCTTGAAATAAGCTGTGTAACAGGTTGATTTTTCAATCTTGAATTTTCAACTGAACCTAAACTCAATATCCACCTTGAAATAAGCTTGAGTGCTAGCTGGGTATTTGGTCAATAGCAGCAAGCATGAAGAATATTTTATGCAGTTGATAACCTTGATTCTGCTAATCACTGATGCTGAAGGTGTTTTTCACGAAAGTTTGTGAGTACAGATAAATTAGGATTTTTATGTGATTAATAAGCTCCTGTAGATGTGAAAGCTAATTATAAGCTTAGTTTCAGTGCATCTATAGCTAGAGCAATGTTAGTATATGCCTATTTACAGTAATTAAGTTTCAGATAGTGGTAATAGTAGGAGTTATAAGGTTGGCAAAACTAAGAGCCAGCTTTATGTGTGTGTGTGTGTGTGTGGCGGGAGGGGGGGTGGGGGGTTGTTGTGATCTATGGTTGCTTAAGATACCATTAGTGATTTGGTCTGAACTACTGTGTTCATGAGACTGTCAGTTACAGTAAGTAACTGTACTGTCATTGTTACCAAGTGTTTTGTGTACTCAGCATTGCTTTGTGTTGTGCATTTCTTGTTGTTTTCTTTTCTTATTTTCACAAGAGTAAAGATAATAATATGGTCCATGAACTTTACAAACCCAGAAGGGATTGGCGATCGCTAAGGCCAGAGCCCCAGAACACAAACGTGAACTGACAGCCCTGCAAGAGGGAGATAAGGCTTGTTCCCTCACACTGCTCCTTTCTCCTCAAGTGATCTAAGTACTTGTTTATTTATGCTCTGGTCAACTGTCAAGATATACACACTATTTACTGTAACATTGCAGTAAACACTAGTTGATATTTTCAAAATTACTTTTTATATAGAACAGTGGTGATATTTATATCAATTTAAATAACAAAAATAACAAACTGCATTATTATATGTTACTAAAAAGTTTGGAGACTTATAATTGTGCAGCAAACACAATTCAACCGGATCTCATTTTCCACAATAGCAGTAGTTTAATTATACACAAAAAAATAATCTTTTATGAAAAATGTTTTGTAATGTAAAAGTCAGTTAATTTGGCAAAGTTGGTAAATCATATAAATTAATGTCCTGTATAAATTACTCAGCAGTGTCACTAGTCAGTCATTTTTATTAAATAAAAGTGTAAACAGTCAAGTAATTACAATATTTTGTTGAGAAACTACTTCTGAATTATCCTTATAGACAGAAAAAAATCATCCTCTCTATGGACTGTAGAAACAACTGCAGAGTAGTGAGGTAGAATTAACAGTGTGAAGACTACCTGCATCCTTTTCATGTTGGATGCTGTAAAACAACCGGCTTGGATAGACATGTGGTTAGTCTTCACCTATTGCTTTGTGAGTATAAAAAAATAGCAGCTTATCTTAAAACTCAAAGCTGATCTGGCAGCACCACATGCAGAGTTGGTAGTAACTGGCAACAGCAGAGTTAGTAATAATAGGGTAGCTGCATGGACCGTGGCCTAACCAGCCAGATCTAGCAAGAGATTGAAAACAGGCTGCAGATCTGTTAGCTTCAGTCTAGGTGTCTCCAGCACCTTAATTATTCTGGAGACTGTAGCCAAAAGTGAGCAGTTTAGGAGTTAAGGAACACTGATGT
Organism: Schistocerca serialis cubense; assembly: GCF_023864345.2. Classification (NCBI taxonomy): domain Eukaryota; kingdom Metazoa; phylum Arthropoda; class Insecta; order Orthoptera; family Acrididae; genus Schistocerca; species Schistocerca serialis. The sequence continues at coordinate 151,148,069 of NC_064638.1, read as the reverse complement.
GACAGGGGAAAATGTGGAACCTAAGGTTAATATTAGTCAGACTGTTAAAAAAACCAAGAAGGTTCTTCTGCTAGGGAGCAGGCATTAGAGGGGTATGTGTAAACTAATGCACAGAACTCCTTGGGGAGTGACTGCCAAGTAATTAGCATTTTTAAGCCTAGTGAAGGGCACAGTGAAATCACCTATGATTTAGGCTCTCTGGGGAAAGACTTCAATAAAGAAGCACATGTAGCAGTTATTGGGGGTGCCAGAAATATTCTGGACTGCCCCAGTTAAGCAACTGAGGATGACATCAAGTATGTTGCTGGGAATGATTCTAACATAGATGTGAAGATAGTGGCACTCTTAAAGTGATATGAGAAGCCTTGGTGAAGCATTTCATTCAGCACGTAAACTGAGAACTTTATGAGCCACTCAGCAGATTGAAGTGTTGATACATGTGTGTCACTGATGCACTGTCCCCCACATGGTTGCCCCACACATGGCATTGCCTACATCTGAATGTTTTCAGTAAGAAGTTACTTGCATGACTGAATTCCAGAGGTATCTAATGTAACTGGAACAGTATCTGCCCAATCCATATGATTTCCAATAATTCACCATTCCTTTTGGGGTAAATATTTCTGAAGGACAGAGCTGCTGAATAACTACAAACACAGTTGCAACAATAAAGGAGGAACAGAAAATGACAACTTCAACAGAACAGAGGGTAACAATAATAATATGCTTTGGATTTTCCATTAAAACATAAGAAGCTTGTTTGTTAACAAAAATAAGCTTCTGATGTCCATTGAAGACACTATAAGTCTAAAGATATTCTTACAGATGTAATATACTAAACAGAAAGTTGTCTGGAAGTCACAGAGGCTGAATGGATGCACCTAGATTAATATAGTATCACATTGCTGTCGACATGATACAGAGGGGAGGGGGGGAGGGAGAGTGATTACATTCACAAAATGTGGAATATGGTCCCAGAACACAGTAATTAGTGAAAAATACAATGAGCACCAATTTGAATGTTGCACTTCAGTAATAGACATGAATACATACAAAACAGCAATTGTCTGAGCATCTGCAGAAATTTATCTGAAGGGGGAGGCAGGTAGGGACTAGGGTAAGACGCCAAACCTAGAGTTTTTTTATATAAATGAATTAGTCAGTTTTGAGGTGTGTCACCCCACAACAACTAAATTTTATAGGTGACTCAAAAGACTTCAACAAACTGATGAATAAAATCTCTGCTCTCCAGATTACAGGGGGGAGACAAATGTTCCCTCCTGAATATGCTCTCCATCTAGCCTTCCTGTCCATGACAGGAAGTGATTTAAACTTCATTAACCATTTAGAGAGGGTTCTAATGAGGCACAGCAGAAATATCTGGAAAATGAATGTGTGTGGATATTTCATTATAGATTAAAGATTTCATCTTGAATAGTTCTGACAGAGGGCAGCTAGAATTAATGGTGTCCAGCTTTAGTTTGATCCCCAAAGTAACATTCCCAACAAGAACAGAAGAACAAAGTGCAACAGAAATTGATAATTTATTTCTAACAATATTATGAAAAGGAAAGTTGCTACTCACCATACAGGGGAGATGCTGAGTCGCAGATAGGCACAACAAAAAGACTGTCACAAATCAAATAAAGCTTTCGGCCAGTAAGGTCTTTATCAAATATACACCACACACACACTCACACACACACACACACACACACACACACACACACGATTGCAGTCTCAGTAAACTGAAACCACACTGTGAACAGCAGTGGGAGTCGTGACTGGGTGGGAGTAAGGAGGAGGCTGGAGTGGGGAGGGAGAAGGAGAGTAGGGTAGGGGTGGCAGAAAGTGAACCAGTGTACGTGTACGTTAGATGGAGGGCAGTTGGGAGATGGGTAGAGGGGGAGGGGGGGAGGCAGAAAAGAAGAGAAGTAAAAATACTGGGTGCAATGATGGAATGGTGGCTGTATAGTGTTGGAATGGGAACAGGGAAGGGGCTGGATGGGTGAGAACAGTGACTAACAAAAATTGAGGCCAGGGTGGTTACAGCAACATAGGAGGTATTGCAGGCAAAGTTCCCACTTGCACAATTCAGAAAATCTGGTGTTGGTGGAAAGGATCTCCAGTGACTCCTCAAATCCTTAGGCCCATCCCAGAACCTCTCCCTGGAGTCCATCTCCCTGCTCACCCCTACCATTCCCCACACTCCTACCTTCTACATGCCTCCTGAAGTCCATAAATCCAACCACCTATGATGCTCCATTGTGGCCGGTTACTGTGCTCCCACTGAGAGAATCTCTTCTCTCATAGACCATCACCTTCAAACTATTACCCTCCTATATAAAAGATACCGACCATTTCCTCCACTGACTCTCCACAGTTCCTGTTCCTTTACCACATGGTGTCCTGCTCCTCACTATTGTGCCACCTCCCTTTACACTAACTTCCCTAATGCCCATGATCTTATCACTATTGAAAACTGCCTTTCCCAATGCCCAACGGACTTCAGACCAACATCTTCCTTCCTAGTCACCTTGGCCAACTATATCCTCATCCACTATTACAACTCCTTTGAAGGCATTACCGACAAACAAATCCATGGTATGGCTATGGGCAACTACATGGCACCATCCTATGCCAACCTATTCAAGGATCATCTGGAGGAATCCATTCTCAACATGCAGAATCCTAAACCCCTCACCTCTTTCAGATTCATTGATGACAGCTTTGTCATCTGGAGTGAGGGTGAGGACACCCTATTCACATTCCTCTAGAGCCTCAACAACTTCTCCCCCATTTGCTTCCGCTGATCCTACTCAATCCAACAAGCCACCTTCCTAGATGTTGACCTCCACCTCAAAGATGGTTACATCAGTACCTCTGTCCGTATCAAACCTATTGATCACCAGCAATACCTCTGCTTCAATAGCTGCCATCCATTCCACACCAAGAAGTCCCTTCCATACAATCTAGCTACCCATGGTCATCATATCTGCAGCAACAAGCTGTCCCTCTCAAAATATATTGAGAGTCTCACTGAAGCCTTCATAGACGATAATAATTATCCTCCCAACCACGTACAAAAACAAATCTCCTGCGCTTATCTTTCCTGTCTCCCACCACCTTCCAAAGTCCCACAGTCCAGCCACAGAGGAGCACTCCTCTCATAACTCAGCACCACCCAGGATGGAGTGACTGAATAACATTCACCACCAGGGTTTTGATCACCTCTTGTTGTGCCCCGAAATGAGAAATGTCATGCTCACTATCCTCTATCCTTCTCACCCCTCTCAAAGTGGTATTCTGCTGTCCACCAAATCTACACAATATACTCATCCATACCTACACAGCCCTTGTTCCCAACCCCTTACCTCATGGCTCATACCCCTGCAATAGACTTAGAGCAAAACCTGACCCAGACATCCTCCCACCACAACCTACTCCAGTCCAGTCACAAACGTTACCTATCCCATCAAAGGCAGGACTACCTGTGAAAAGTCATCTACAAGCTAAGCTGCAACCACTGTGCTGCATTCTATGTGGGCATGACAACCAACAAGCTGTCCGTCTGCATGAATGGCCACCGACAAACTGTGGCCAAGAAACAAGTGGACAACCCCATTGCTCAGCATACTGCCAAACATGACATCCTTCATTTCAATGACTGCTTCGCAACCTGTGACATTTGGATCCTTCCCATCAACAATCAGCTTTTCTGAATTGCTCAGGTGGGAACTTTCCCTGCAATACATCCTACTTTCCCGTAACTCTCCTGGCATCAACCTTCGTTAGTCACTTTCCTCACCCATCCAGCCCCTTCCCTGTTCCCATTCCAGCACTTTACAGCCCTTATTCCATTATCACACCCAGTCTTTTTACTGCTCTCCTTTTCCAATGCCCGTCCCCCACTCCCCACCTCTCCCATGCTCTCCGTCCAACCTGCAGCGGTTCACTATGAGTGTGAGTGTGTGAGTGTATATGTATGTGTGTGTGTGTGTGTGTGTGTGTGTGTGTGTGTGTGTGAGTGGGTGGGTGGGTGTGTCACCTATTTTACTGGCCTAAAGCTTTATTTGTGACAGCCTTTTTGTTATGCTTATCTGCGACTCCTATGGCGAGTAGCAACTTTCCTTTTCATAATATTGCTACATTCAATCCTGGATTATCCATTGCTCTTTTTATTTCTAAAATTTAGTAAAGTAACTGTGAGCCCCATAATAAATGGTTTATTTGATTACGATGATGAAATGGTGGCTATAATATATCCCCATAAATTAGTTTTAAGTAATAATGGGGGAGGAAAATTTTATAGAATTGTAAATGCTGACTCAGCTACACTATTCAGAGAGAATTTGTAGCATAAAATATGGGAAAAAGATTTCTAAGGCCACACAGTAGATGATAAATTTAACTATTTCCTAAAAATATTCTTATTAATATGAAACTGTTTACTTTTACAGTGGGTCAGTGATATTTACAGTGGAAGCAGAGATAAATGGTGACTTACATCTGGAACCAAAATATCTAGTGCAGGGAAGAGAGAGCTCTAGTCAGTCCTTAAAAATAAGCAGTACTGAAAACATTCTTCAACATACCATCAAAAGCTCAAAAACAATGTACTATGAAAAAAAAAAAAAAAAAAAAAAAAAAAAAAAAAAAAAAAAAAAAAAAAAAAAAAAAGATTCGAAATTGCAATAACAAGGCAAAGACAATTTGGAATGTTGTTAGCAACTAAATGAATAATCACTGCAAGAAAAATAATATTCAACTCCCAGATGGCAGAAACAGATGATACAAACTTAGGATAATTGGCAACTAAGTTCAGTGAATACTTCCTATTACTAGCTGAAAACACTGGAACAAAAAACTTTCCAATGAAAACAAGCCCAATACTTTTTTAGACAGCTAATACATACTCCACCACCAGACATCAATTCTGACAAATTATCTGTTAGAAAGGTCACAAAAATCATTAGACTGCTAAAAAGTGACATCTGGTTACATTGATATCTCAGTAAGTATTAATCTTATGCTGACAATGGTGCCACTATTGTGTTAACCTAGTAATTAGTTGATGAGTCAAGGAGTATTTTTTGAAAGACTGAAGTATGCAAAAGTAAAGATAAGTTACTGATCTCTGATTATAGACCAAGTGAACTCCTTCCCAAAAGGTTTTAAGAAAGTGGGTTAGAATAGAATTTTGAACCATGTTGCTGAGAGTAATCTTTTAACAACACCTCCGTTTGGCTCTGTAAATGCTTCTTTAATGGGAATGCAATACATGATCTCACCATCACAATTCTTGTACAACTAGGCTACAGAAAGTAACTATTGGCAGTTTCTGTGATCTTATCAAAGTCTTTGACTGTGTATGTCATAAAATTGTGCAAGGGAACATACAATGGTATGGCAATAAAGATCTTCCCTTTCCATGGACAGAGTCATGTCTTGACAATATAAAACAGAGCATCAAATTATAAAATGGTATAACAGGAATAAGATTAAATTCACAGTGAGGAAGCATTAAATGTAGTATGCTCAATGGTTTGTTTCTTAGTCTGCTCCTGTTTTTGGTGTACCCAAATGATTCACTGGGGCCTTAGAGGAACTTTAAAAACTTTAATGTTTGTTGAGGACACAAATGTATTGACAAAAGGTCCAGATACAGGAAAATAATGGAACTGGTCTACAACTGGTTCATAACTGACATTATAACCCTTTATCTTCCAAAAACTAACATTATCCAATTCCAGACATATAAAAATGACTTACAGGAATCACAAATAGAAACCAATTGACTAACATTTGATGAGAGTACATGTGTAAAGTTTGAATATATCCAGATGGATTACAAAAGGAGAAGGGCACCAATATGTGGATAACCTAAAAAGAAGGAAAAAGCTCAGATCTGTCTGCTTTGCATTCAGAAATCTCTCTCACTGAGCTGACCTACAGACAAGATTACTAGCATAAGTTTGAATACTTTTAATCAGTTCTGTCCTATGGCATAAGTTTCTGGGAAATTGCAAGTAAGGGGAAAATTTGTTTGTTCTACAGAAATTTTTAATAAGAATATTGTGTAAATTCAATAACTAAATGTTTTTTAGAAGCCTCTTCAGGGAACCAGGTACTCTTACACTTACATGCCAACACATATATTCCCTATCGATGTTTCTGATCAATAACAAGAGTGAATTTATAAAAAACACGGTATTCACAACCACAGTACTAGTAGTAGAATTAATTTCCTTAAGGGCTATGCATCCCTAATCAACTACCATAATACACACTGATGGCAGTATTTAGACATTATTTCTAAATTTAAATCTTTGCCTGTGTCAATACCAATAACAGATGCAACTCCATACAGAGATGTGTGATCCATTTTCATCCACGTCCCATCTACAGACACACAGAGGTCAGTAACATTTGTAGGAGATTCACTGTCATGAATATCTACCCCAGGACCTATTTCTATCTGGTTTATTTCCACCAATTCCTCCACTTCTTTCTTCATAGAAACTTTGATAGTATAGCATACAGTGTCAAACATTTCATTATTTATTTTTTCAAACCTTGCACAGGGTGGAGGCATGTTCAGAAAACCACACAATAAATTACCTCCTTCCCTGTCCTGTCCAAGGCATCTCAAAGCGTATCCTGACCTAAAATTGCTTTCATAGGAACTGGTATCAGTTTTTTTGGAGGAGGAAAATGAAAATTCATTGCCATATGAATTACAAATTAATTTAAAATCACAAGCTACTCCTACTCTTCTTCCTTCAACAACAATCATGCATTCTATATTTTTAAAGTTAAACTTTATAGCCTGGCAGAGAAGCTCTAAATCAAAAAGTCTGAATCCAATGGAAATAAATATCAACATCATTCATGCACCTGTGCCATTCTCCTGTCCCAAGTTTCAATGCTGAAGCTGAGAACTTATGTTCTTCATTTCGATTTTCTTCCCCTTTTTCGTTGGTAAACCAATTTCCATGAAATCTCCATTTCTTGAACATAGTTTTTCCACCACCCATTATGCATAAATCTTGACTTTCTAATAAAGGTTTGTGAATTCAACTTTCTTCCTACTAATATTGTTTAGTACTGTCAAAACATAAATAAACCGTATGTAAGAAAGTTTTCAGGAAAAGATACAGATGTCAGCCACAGATATAGATGTCAGCCAAAGATATCAAAACAAAATAACCTTTACACTGACAAAAATTCCACTGAAGCAAGCAGTTTCCCAAATGTCAGAAACGGTGGGAGCAGCTGCCAGTGCAGAGTTAATCAGTTTAACAATTTAAAGGAATTTATAAAGCTGTTATCACTTTAAAATTCACACAAAACATAGATTAAACTGTAGAGATCAATAAAATAATATTTTTTAAAAATAGATTTTTTTACCAAAATCCATAACATCCCCCCTTTCATAAGACATTGCTAATACCCACAAATTCAAAAGAAAATTAAAAACCCATTTACTTCGCAATGTTTTCTACAAATTAACTTCATCATCATCATCATCTTCTTCTTCTTCTTCTTCATCCTCTTCTTCTTCTTCCTCAATTCCCTTATGCTCTCTCCCCATTTTTTTTACATTCCACTCTATTCTCACACAGTCTCTCCATTTCCACAATTGTTTTTCCATGTCTTTGTCCCAGTTTCTCAACCCTGCCCTCCCATGTGATCTGAGGTCCTTTTCATCAAATTCTTGTTTAGCTTTTCTTTTCTCTCCCATTCTCTTAACACATGCATACTACTTCAACTGATAATCCTCAGATATAATGTTCATTGCTTTCTTCTATCCAGTCTCTTCTCAAATTCTTTCAGTTCTAACTTGACATCTTCTAAGCTTTCCTCTGCTTTCCTCACAAATTTCATTTTTGTCTCAGTGATCTTACTTAGCTGTTTCTCTTGCAGTGCCATGTAAGGGATGTAGTGGACCACATGAGAAACCACTGTAATCAGCCACCTGAGAATTGCTAGGAAAACAGTACCTAAATTTGTAAGGAGGAAATTTCTTGCACAAACCTCAACTACTTTGCAATAATGGCAAATAGGAATGTTTGTTATAAAGCCATATGAGAAGTAATAATACACTGTAAACAGGGCTCACTATTTGTAGGTGTAAACATATTTTCTTCGAAAAATGTCAATGCCATCAAGTAAAAATCAATCTACTAATAGCAGATAAACAGCAATCGTATAGTAAAACTGAGAAGACAGCTGCTGTTTTCAGAGTAGCAGATTTCTTACTAATTTACTTCATTATATTTAGTTGGTATGGGGTAAGAGTGGAAGGAGTGAAGCAGTGGGATGAATGTAAGAGTTCAAGTTTTCCATCTGTTTGTTTTTAATTGTTGGTTCCAAATTGTCTCATCAGATGGTGCTCATCTGTTGCACTTGCTGTTCCATCTTGATTACTAAAACTCTTGTTGTTAGGTAAGGAGAGAACACAATTAATATTCGTTCTTAAAAGGTAAGAACTCTTCACAGAAAACAGTTCAACCATTTTTCTAATATTCATTATTTAGAGTGATCTGAAAATGTGAATTAGGATGTGGGATAGTTGATTATGCTCACGAAACAGCAAATATAATTTGGTAAGTTTTTAGGTTATGCTTCGACTGTTATGTGTTGGAGTGCTCCTAAGGGAGAAATGGGCCATCCTGTCTTGGGAGGAATGGGACAGTGTCTCATTTCTCCCAGCACCAGCACTTTGAGAGTTACTGTTTTTATACACTGACTGTGTAGTCTTTACAGGACAAACTGCACCATAAGTGGGTCAGGAAGTTCCGTGAAAGGATGGCTGTGGCTAAGAGTCTCCTTTTAGAGGCTTTAATATAAGTCGACAAGGGATATAGCATAAAAAAGGTAGCAAAAGCATTTGGGCTCTCCAGGTCAGCTCTTCAGTGACATCTTCAGAAATATTCCCAGGCTACTGATAAGGGGAGCATTGCCTTTCAGTGCAGTTTTTATGTGGTTTGATGTTTTCTAAACATCAGGAGTCGGCACTGGTGAGTACTTTTTGACTGCCAGTAGAAAGCATTATGGATTAAGTGAAATTTGGGTGAAAATTCCTGGTTATCAGTGTGCTTGTGCTTTACATAGCAAAATGCTAAATCTTGGGAAGCAAAAATATAAAAAATAAATAAAAAAAATCACAGGACATGACTAGTTCAAAGACTTTGTAGGATGACACAAGGAACTATCATTGAGGACCCCAGAACCAACCAGTTTTAACTCATCAAATGCTGATCTCTTCTCATAATCTGAAGTCTATTTATGAAAAATATGAACTTACACCAAATCACGTATTCACTTGTGATGAAGCAAGAATATCTACAGTCAATATATCACCTAAGATTGTTGCAAAGCATGGTGAGAAATAAGTGGGTCAGCAGAAAGAGGGGAGCAAATTATTAGGAACATTTTACCTGCAGCTTTTATATTTCTGAGAGTTAGGTGGAAACATTTCCTTCTAACAAGTGCTATTCCAGGTACTCTTACACTGACTAGCAGTACAGGATATATGTTGAGCATACTTTTTGAACAGTATTTGCAGCACATAAGTGATCAGACCAAATGCAGCAAGAACCAACCAATACTACTAATCTTGGATAATCATGAGAGCAATGTTGGTGCGGATGTTATCATTACAGCTAAAGAAAAGGGCGTCATTTTGTTAATTGTTTCACCACATCATTGCCCATTGACTCCAGCCTCTTGACATGTAAGTGTTTGGTTCATTTAAAAGCCACTATAATATTTGTAATGACTGGTTACTAAACCACTGAGAAAAAACTATTTCCATCTCTTTCACAGGTGAGCTGGTTGGACAAGCATATCCTTTGAGTGTCACACAAAACAATATTCTTTCTGGCTTTAGGAAATCTGGCATTTATCCTTATAACAATGAGCTCTTCATTGTAGCAGAATCTTTCATGTCATCTGTAACTGATTCCTTTCTCTCATCTCCATAAGTTTCCCTTGCATCAAATGAACAACAATGTACTTCATCTATAGAATCCATTCAGTTCAATGTGTCTTCACAAGTTTCTTCTGTTGTAGATGGAAAAGGTTCCATAGAATCCAACCCTTCAATGGTGCAAGCAGGAAGTCCTGAACAGGTTCATCCTTTTCTGAAAGCAGAACCATGAAAAGATGGTCACAAAGGGAGGAAGAGGGGATTATAACATGCATACCAGAAAAGGCCAATGAAGAAAGATTAGCACCTGAATGGCAAACCAAGCATTCAGAAAAATCAAGTAGGTGTAAGCCTAAAGCCATCAGAAATATATTTAAAAAGAAAGCACTTGGTGATGATTCTGATTCATGAAAGGCTGCCAAATATGGAGACACTGATGATGATCTTGACATGTTCTTGAGCTCTGAGGAGGATGAAATAGAAGAAATGGATTGGGAATGCCATCAAACAAAGATTAAGGAAAGTGACTTTATTCTTGTTAAGTTTTTTATGAAATAATGTGTTCCATTATTTTGGAAGAATAATTAAGTGTGATCTAAATGATTAAGTCAAAATTACATTTATGTAGAAAGAAGTAGAATTTCTAAATTCTACTTTCCAGTTGAAAAATATGTGAGCATTGTGCAAAAAAAAAAAAGAAAAAAAAAAAAAACAGATATTTTAATGAAGTTACCAGTCCCATTATATTCTGAAAGGACTGAACATATGAAATCTTTGCATACATTTTCTGTAAATCTTTCAGTGTATAATATACAGCAGTGTTGTGGAGACCAGTACCAGTTATATGTTCAATTGAATGTTGACAGACTACCTCTGTGTCATACTATCTCTCATACCTCCCTAGTTCATCTCATACCTCCCTAGTTCTGTCCCAGCCCTCCCTTAGATATGGCAGGTATGGGACATTTGCATCATCTTACAGCACACTTCACAATTCATTGTTGAAGTGAACTGTGCTGTTCACTTTCTTGAATTTATGTATATCAAAGATGAATGTGCCTTAATATGTCATTAAATTTGTTGTAGAGGCTAGTGGAAATAAGTGAAACTGAATTTTTCAAAAAGTGTCACACACCTCTCACTCTTCCCTTGTATGTGAAGAGCACAGTGTATTGTTGTTTGTACAGCATGAAGATTAAGTTCTTATGATTTCTTTGTGTCACATTAATGCATACTTTGACCTGTTCCACATCCTTGAAGCTTCTCATTCTTGTTGGGATGTGCAGAACAAGATGAATGAATGAATAGAAGACTTAGAACAGCTTTGATGTGTAATGCACTGCCTTCATGTGACTGTAAAGGTTTGAGTTAGATTTTTTTCTGTGCAGGTGCTGGAACTTGTCATGTTAATGAAACAAATATTTCCAAACAAGCAAGATTAGTTAATGGAAAAGAAATGGATACCACTGTCACACTACCATGTATAACTAGTGATGGCTGTAAAAGACAGCTGTGAAAAGACATTGCGTAAAAGAGCTGTTGTTATATTAAATGTTGGATACCAACATTGCAATGTATAATGGTCTACAGAACTCTTCATCAGTTCTCAAAATTTGCTGTTGTTTAGGAAGACACCAAAGAACTTACACCTTACTGTTGCACTGTATGATGGATGTCAACTGTCTTACAGTGTTGTTTACCAAAAAGAAAGATAAAATATTATTATGTACTTTGGTCTACAATTCCAAGTAACTTATACTAATTATCTGTGGTATCTCTTATCAAATATCAATTATCAAAATGAAAACAACTGAAATACTGATTTAAGGTAACCAACTAAAATAGTGATTTAAAGTAACCAACTAAAGAAAAAAAATAAAGTGATATCCAAATTTTACCCTGTTCCCTCATCAGCAGAATAAGGAAAGAAAATAATGTAGGACACACAGAAGCTGTGATTTATACTTTCCAGGAGGAATAAAAAGTTGTAGTAAACCATACATTCAAAGAGACACATGGAATAGGAAAGGAGTTGTAAGGAACAATTTCCTGAAATATGGTGATACTTTTACTTCCATCTAGTAAGTATGTATCTTACCTTTATTTTTCTTCTCACTTTTTCTTCTACATGCTAGTGGAAGCACTTAAAAATTACAGTTTTTTGATCTTTTAGCATTGCTACACTTGTTCTCATTTTTTCAGTTCTTGTGTACTTACCCATCACATTTTCCAGACATATTTTTTTCAAATCTCATCTGGTGCAGTCCCTAACAATCAGTCTTTCCTTCTCATCCCATCTGGTAGGTCTCCCATGACCCAGTGTTCTAGATGGCTTTTCCTAAACCTCATCAGCCTTTCCTTCACCCCTCTTACTTCCCCTTCAGCTGTTCTCCCAGAAGAATGAGCACTAGGTCTGAAAGTTTGCAAACTTTAATACCATCTACATGTACATTCTTTTGCTACCATTTGTTGAGTAGATTTTTTTTATCTTCCCACTTACGTTATATTATTAAAAAAGAAGAGGTATCCAGAACAAGATGATTATCATCTTTTCTATAATCTGGCAAGGAAGATGCAGTTATTGTCAGCCTCTTCCACAATACTTTATCCAACCACAGCTTATGTTCATATATTTGACACCAGCTGGAATTTCTAGTTTTGATGTGTTTAAAAATCTACTTCTCCCAGCCATGACAAGTTCTTCCCGTTTGTTTCTTCCCAGAAACTCTTCAGTTAAATAATATTCTCAGGATCCTGCAGGGAATGTTTCTCTACATACATCCATACCTCTGTAACTGTTTTTCTTCAAGAATCTTCAGCAGACCCCTTCCCAATCCTAGCTGTTGTCAGAAATCTTCATTTGTTAAATGATTTCACTTTTTTTTTTTTTTTTTAGACAGTGACAGAAGAACTCCATTTCTGTTGCCTGGAGATGAATCTACATTGGTCCAATTATTGTTGCTGTTTCTGATATGTGTATAAATATAGACACAAAATATCTAAACAAGCTGATATTGGAAATCTGTGGAAATATTCATAATCAGACATACTATGTGCTATATTTTGGAAGTATTCTGTACTGAATTATGAGTCTAATGGTGTACCGTATTATTCACAGAGATAACCCTGTTTAACAGTCTAACTCACCCATATTCTATTTTTTTCTTTTCATCTCAGATTTGTACAGGGACTTTCAGAAGATGTATACTAAAATTTAAAAATACTGCTTGCTTTGCCTGATTTTTATTTCCACTGACATAAATTCCTCATGCCAGAGATCTAGTTTCAGTTGTACTTCCACTTCTGTCTCTCTGCACGCCATTAAAACATGTCAAAAACTAAGGTATCATATGTTAGATTCCTTAGTATGATAACTTTTAAATTTCATTTCTATTATGATTAAGGAGAATGGTGAGGGACATTTGACTTGTTGGACCTTGTGCTCAAATCTGAACCAAAATGCAAGTTCATTGTGAAGGTTTTCACAGCTCCTGTTCACATAATGACCATGCTCTTGTATTAATGCTGGCAAGCACATGACAATAGATCCTCCTCTAGTACTGATCTAGGACACTTGGAGCTACTAATGTCAAACTTTGGTTTGTTCCCAAAAGTATCAGCCCCAACAACAGCAGAATGACATTGTGAAATAATTAATCATAGTTTATTTGGAAATCCAGCTAACCTTTGTGAAATAGATGTACAAATGTACAATTTCACACTGGCTCACAGGACCATACCAAAAGGGTGCCAAGGATGTAAGCACAAAGAATGTGCAAAAACTGACTGAAAAGAAAAACAAAAATGAAGAATGGTGCAAGAATTAACTCAAAGTTGTGTATGAGTGCTTCTGCTGCACTTGTTCCCATCTTCTGCCTGTGAGACCAAGTCTTTCACTCAGAACACAGCTGTAAACACATGCTGTTGTTACACTGTCATTTCTACAGTTAATTTCAATCATATACCATCAGAAAAAAATGACTTTATTGAATAGACATCAATTACTTGGCAATAGCATGGCAACACATGGCAATAGTATGCTTGGTTCATACAGGTGCCACCAACACAAATAGCTCGTGTTCATCAGTGAAACGATTGCAGCTACTTCACTGTGATATTACATAATATAAAGGTTGGGGAGTGGATGCTGAAGTACATATGCTATTTGAGGAAAGTCTTCTTAGTTTACTGATTTTTCCCAACAGGAAAATGGAGCAAGTTGCAACAGTGGAGAAAATAAGCAAAAAAGGTGGAGAGGATATGTATTTTACTTATCCTCCTGTCAGTACTTCTGCTGATCTCAAAGCAATCTTGCTAAATGCATGCAGCATACAATCAAAACCTCATTGCCATGCATCCCATGGAAGTGTTAGTTATAATGGTCACTTTGTTTGGGAACATGTTGCAGTTTTCCAACTACTTTGGCAGCTCTACTATGATTATGGAGACTTTAATTTATTGCTTTAAAATGAAGAGAGACTGCAATAAAGGATGTTCCTCTAGGTGTCAAGCAGTGACAGCTTTCCACAATTTATCATTTAAACCAAGGTGTTACAAGATATGGCCAATAGTGACAAATAAACCACTGAAACAGCAGCATTTTCTAAGATACTTCTCTGAAACAAAAGAAATGACTATGTATTTATGTACTTTTTAGAGATTTAGTCTGACATATTAATAAAACCGAACTGTACTAAGAAATCACTGCAAGGAAGGAAGCTATTCTAAATGAAATAAGATAGTCATGTGCTTAGGCAAAATATTATTAACAAGCTATGTGAAGAAGCAATGCAGAAATATGTAGCTAAAGCCAAGGATGCTTGTGATTCAATATACATCCAAGGCAGTGTTGCAGTTCAAAGGTAAAGAGGATGTCTGGAGACATGACTGTATGTGAGGCACACATGATTTGTGCCAAAACTCTGTGTGAGTGCTTCAATGTATTTAACAGAATAATAAGTGAAATGGAAGCCAGATTTCACATTGCAACGTCTCAGCAGACCTTAATTTTAAGGCAGGAAACACTTTAATTAAAAGCTCTGTATCTTATTTTTAGAAGCATGCAGCTGAGTTTCATGCCAAATATATTAGAGATATTGCTAGAAGGGAAATAGTTAAAAAAAAAAAATAGCTGTGTTGGAGTACTCCCACAGCTGCTATTCAGTTCCAGGTGAAAGAACTGATGAAAAATATTCACACAGATTCCCACATGGGTATTTTGCAGTTTTTTTTAGTCTCCAAATCATGGGTTCAGAAAGGCCTTTCCAACCATAAAAATAGGGTTGAAGATATTTATCATAATGCCTGTGACTGTACCTTCTTGTGAACAAAGTTTCAGTAAATTAAAGATAGTAAAAAAAGCTGCTTAAGATCATGTCTTGGCAGAAGCAGGCTGTCAAATTTAGCCATCTTGCCAACAGAATATGACACAGCTGCAGAAGTTGATTTCAGTGACATAATCAATGGCTTTTCTTCCCTGAAAGTGAGAAAATGTAAAGTTAAATTACAATAAAAGCGTCCCCTGGAAAGGGATACCATTTCAACTATTAATTATAACCCTATTTCTTATATTTTGAATTAATGATTTATTAGGAGGAAATAAAATTTATTTTTTATTATAAATCTACTACAACCAATGTAAACTAGTTGGCATAAACATAAGATATATGGATTTAGTCATATTATAAAAGTATTAGAAAGTTTATACAATTTGTAATTTGTTTGCTATGACGATACATTAAAGTCTTGTCTGAAATACTTATCATCAATTTTAGATGATTTAAGGAAAATTTTTCAGTAGTGCTTCAATTTTAATAAATTTGGTTTAAAAAAGGACAGAGCAAATTTGGTATTTCTTCAATGGGTACTGGATCACTTCAGTGGCTCTGATGACTCAGTAACACAACTCAGAGAGAATTTACGGGATGAAGACTAAGAAGAATTTACCACAAAAGTTATTTACTGCAGAGAACTAGCTCAGTACACACAAATACACTGCAAGTAGTCTTCATAATCAAAATTATTTAAGTGTTTAGCAATCTTTATTGCCCTCTCATTTTCTGAGTTCATGATGATAGGTTGCTTTCACTAAAATATGAACATTAGCAAAGTCTTTATATTGTTAGGATGACTTTAGGCTGCTGGTGACATGGCTGCCTTCCCTCAGTGATAAAACACAAAGTGCCATTCATGTCACACCCTCCAGCCACTTGTACACTAGTTAATGCTTCCATCAACCATGATATTGTCATTGAATAGCTAAAACTCACCATTAAGTGTGAGAAATATATGAAATACTGTCCTTAAAATAACAAAATTTTGACTGTGTCCTACAGTGTGCAACTAGTTGACAGAATACAGCAGCAAGAAGACTGCAATGCTGCATCAGCAGATTTTACAAGAACACACCTTTAACAAATTCTCTGAAGGCTTAAATTCTTATGAAAAATTACTCTGGTGGCATTTCCTGTGATTATGCTTTTTAATACTTGGGTGAAACTGCCTAATAGGAGTATTTGTGAGAGTAATGCTTAAACTGTCAGCTGTGAATCACTTGTAGACTCACTCAGCAATTACCTGAGTTGTGTCTATTAAGATCTTGTTTGGGCCCTTGATTATTATGCTTGTGACATCCATAAACTTTATAGTCTCTGTGCCATATTTTAAAAGCACTGGAAGGCTATGTTTGTAGGTTGATAACAAAAGTGGTCCCAGTACCAATCCCTATAGCACCACACAAGCTATTTTCCTCCAATCTGAGATTAGTTTCACACCTGTGACTCATCTGTCGAGACCATCTGCTTTCTGTTATGATCGTAAGACTATATCCATGCATATCCGTATTGCCATAACACTTAGTTTACCATGTACCATTTTGAAACTCTCATAATGAAAGGCTTTGTTAAGGTCATGGCTTATACTAACAGGGCATTTTTTCATATTTAATTCTCCTAGCAGTTCATTTGTGAAGTCTTGTATCAGTTTCTCTCTGGAAAAACCTTTACAAAAGTGAAACTGAGAGTTGGTTAACAAGTTTAACTCTGTTAAATGAGTCAGCATTCTATCAAAAATACTACATTGTGGCAGATAGGTGTTACTAGAGGCTATTTAAGTCTGTCAGGAAGTAAGCCCTGAGTCTCTGATTGATTACGAAGGTAGCCAAATGGCAATCCTATTGATTCAGCATAAGATTTTAATATTCTACTAGATTGTAGACAGCAGAACTGCTGTTTTAGTAATCTTATGAATTTTTTAATGTCACATAGCTTAGAAATGTTATACTTTCTTAATGACTGACTGCAGGATTTGGGAATACTGGTGGTAATGGGCTTTCAATTCTAGACTGCAGCTCATCCTCTGAATTAGGTAGAGCTCTCTCTTCCTAGAACAGGCACCTTAATTCAAAGAATTATCCATCCCTTGTCCATGATGCTGTTTGATTTTGTCCTGAATTGTTTTAGAGGAAAACAAGACTCAACTTTCTGTAGGAATATGTTTAAGAAATAATTAACATCTCCATCTGCACTTTCTTTTTTATAAATTTCTCCTCAGTATCCTTTCTATAATTTGTCTGTGACTGAATCATTGTTTATTATTATGCAATGCAGTGCTGTTCCTTAATGATCTATACCTAACTAGTGAGTACATTTTATTGTTAAAATTTCATCATCATGGTCAGATAAACCACAGCGTGTTGTTGGGTCTAAAAACATACTGTCAATAGCTGTAGTGCAATGTCCTCAAACCTCATAGGGAACTTTGCTGTGAAAATTAATATAAAGTTGGACATCAGCAACTCTAGATGTCCTTATCCAGTTGCACAAATCATGATTCTCAAATTATACTCCATAAGCCTGATCAAGTATTGTGGCATCCCATTCACAAAGCTGTTTAACACAAAAATTGCTTAATACCACACACAGCTGTACTTTTCTCAATAAACACTGTTATAGTACCAACACAGGAAATGTAGCATCCATATGATTTCCTTGTTCATGGCTTCTAGAATGTTAAATGAGAAAATTGAATGCTGGCTTTTGCATGATTGAAGTTTTCAAAATCCATGCTAGTTGGTATGAGGAAAGTCATTCTGTTTGACAAGCTCTTTATGTCATTGGGAAGTCATTGTTCATGGTGATTTCAGTATTGGTATCATGAAAAGAACTGATTCAGGGCATTTAAAGTTAATGGTATCCAGTTTTCAGTTGTTCCTCACTGTAGCACTTCAAATAAAAATATTCATAACATCACAGAACTTGAAATGCATTTCTAAATCGTACTGTCATTCATAAAGTGCATGTGAGCACTATAATAAATGGTATGTACAATCATGATTGCAAAATGGCGGCAATAAATAATCCTTACCGACAAGATTTATGTAAGAAAGGAGAAGTACTGCTTCACAGAATTATAAGTGCACATTCAGGCACACTGTTCATTGAAAATTTTAAGTAAGAAAATTGAGAAGAAATGTAGCAAGGATACACAGCCAAAAAGAAATCAAATGCTTTACTAAAATACTATTACAATTCTTAAAGCAATTCTCTTCATATCCTACATTACAGTTTAGTGGGGATTCAAGTAACCAGCCTGACTAGATCACAATGTGCAGCCCAGATAACTGAATTGCACCAAGGAATTATTAGTGCAACAATCTGCTACAGATTGTACTACAAAATAAACAAAAATAGATTTTTTTCTGTAGCTGATGAGGTCTTCATGTGAATAATGAGGTGTATATAATTGTTCACTACAGAAAGTTATCATGGGTATTCACACATGTGGGATCATATTCATGCACTCCATCAAATAATTAAATCTGTTTTATATGTATTTTGACCAACATTTTCCTTTCTTTTACAAAGCAAATTTTCTGGCATACGTACATTGCTGTAATCCTATAGTGTGAGCGTGTAATCAAACACCACACAAAACAAGTGCCTCCAAAGCTGGCATAAGGAGATTGCCTCACAGGAAGAACAGATGACACAGCAAGCACTGTGCTGTGTGCTCAGTAGCCCAATATAAGCCAGCACACCAAGCCCTCGGACAGACGTATGCTGACTTGTTGCATGCTCACCTGCAAGGCTGTATATGATATGTTTTATAGTTGTAAGACTTTATATTGCTCTATACTTCATTTAGTGCTACTGCGAATCTCTTTATTTGGAAAGAGAATGAAACTTGGTTGGTGTTACTTCTGAACAAAATTTCTGATATTGTGTCTGTACAATGTTGTAAGGTATTTGGTGAAAAGTATGCTATTCTACTCCATGCATTTTGTTTCTTAATTTGATATACAGCCAATACATCAGTGAAAGAAATTCTTAAACCTCTTGTTGAAACTGAGTGAGGTAGCGCAGTGGACTCGCATTCGGGAGGACAATGGTTCAATCCCGCGTCGAGCCATCCAGATTTAGGTTTTCTGTGATTTCCCTAAATCGCTCCAGGCAATTGCTGGGATGGTTACTTTGAAAGGGCACGGGAGACTTCCTTTCCCATCCTTCCCTAATGTGATGAGACTGATGACCTCGCTGTTTGGTCTCTTCCCCCAAACAATCCAATCCAATCCAATCCAAATCTTGTTGAACAACAGCAAGCTCTCCCTCACCATTAGCAGGCTCTCTCCTCAGCACTAAACAATTTCAAACCTTCACTGATGCACCAGGTTTCACCACCACTGACACAGCCCCCACCATTTCCCTTGTATGAGGATTCTGCAGAAGATAGGGATGCATATTAAAAACACATTCGGCAAAATTACCAAAATTTCAGAGTCATTGATGCCAACCTGTGTAAGGCTTTATTTTTATCATGGATTTCTCCTTGTGTTTATCACATTTTGTGTCAGCAAGCTTCTCTTCAGGAATCTACCAGTCTCTCTTTTGATGACGTGTTTCAGTTTCTTTCTAATTATCATTGCAAACATACTCATGTTATTGCTACATATATTGAGTTTTACTGTTATTGAATGCAGCCACAACGTTTGTACAGAGCTTGGGGAGTGGAACTTCGTGGGTTTTGCCATCATTATAAAGTTCGTTACTGAGGCCCACTGGGACTCATATGCTGATTAAATGGTTTGTGTTGCTATAATATGCCTGGCCCCTGATAAAGAAGTTTGTGAATGTGCTTTAAAATGTGAAAATCCTTCTCTCACAGATGTTCTGAACATTGCTTAGTCTTTTGAAGTATCTGGGACACCATAAAATCAGACAGAAGGATGGTGAGAAGTAGCCATCATTGCTTGCTCTCCTTCTTAGTCAGTGTCAGTTAACTCATGGGGGGAAGATGATGTTGCAGCTGCATAACTGCAGCCTCCATGCCATATGTGGCAGCACTATACTAAGCAGCAGCAGCAATAACCAGCATCACAACAGTGGCCATGTGTCTCTCTTCTGCCGTGCCCTTATTGTTTTGTTCAACATGAGCAGGCCATGTGCCCAAAGTGTGTGGTCCATTCATTGTAAAAAAAAAAGGAACATATTGCATCTGTGTGCAGCTCTCAACCTCCTTTACCAGATATGAACATGGATGTGAACAGTGTTTCCCAAGTGATGGTGTCTCAAACAAACTTGACATTGAAGTACATGTGACGGACAAGCAGTTAAAACTGCAAGTGGACATGGGTGCAGCAGTGACTTTGTTAAATTATGAAACCTATGTGGATCTTGGATCACTGGCATTATCCCCTGTCTCTTGTCAGTTGATGAGTTTCAACAACAACAACAAATACCCGTATTGGAACATTTTTTTGCTTTTGTAGTGTACAATGCAGTTGCTCAGCCTTTGACCTTTCTAGTAGTGGATGACGCCAACATGGAAAACTTATTTGGGTAAGACACCTTCAGAATTTTTGGGTTCTCTATTTCTGATGAACTGGATCTGATATCAGAAACTGGACATGCTATGCTCAGAATATTCCTCCCCATTTCCAAAGGCTTAGAGTGTGCTACCAATTTCAAGGCTCATATCACAACAAAACGATAGGTGCCCCCCCCCCCCCCCCATTTTTTTCATGTCCACCTAGTCCCAATAGTCTTACAGGAGACAGTCATATTGGAACTAGATTGACCTATGTTTTTGGGTGTTATCATACTTGTCTCCTCTAACAAATGGTCTACTCCATAGGCAGTTGGCAAAAAACCTAATGGCGACCTTCTGCTCTGTGGAGATTTCAAGAAGTCTGTAAATCCACAGTCTGTTGTTGATACCTATCCCTTCCTTTGTCAGAATGAACTCCTACCACAGCTTTCTGGGGACCAATATTTTTTGAAAATAGACTTTTCAGAAGCCTACTTACAACTGCCTCCAGATGATGTTTCCAAACATGTCCTCATAGTAAATACCCTCTTCAGGTTATATAAATACCAGCGCCTGCCATTCAGTGTGGCTAGTGCACCAGTCATTTTCCAACAATTTTTGGAGTAACTCACAGCATGCTCAGCCATGCGCTGGAGTGCCCTCTGTTTCTGCAGTAACCTCCACCATCTGTGCTGGCCCTTGTTGTGCAGTCCATGTCTCCTCTGGCTCTGCCACTCCTGGGCATAGTAGTGAGCACCATGCCACCTCCATCTGTGCAACCCCTGTTGCCATTGCTGCTGCTGCTGCCACTGTCACTGTCATTTTCATTGCTGTCTCCATCGCTGAGTGCCTGCCCAGATGTGGACATGGATACAGCACCCCTATGACCAGTGCTCTCATGGGTGTATGGGCCTCATTTCTGTTTGCACCAGCACCATTTTAGATTATAATCTCCAGTGATAACACAAGACCTGTTCGAGCAGTCATCACATACCGATGAAGACATGGTCATCTCCCCAGGGAACACTCTTCCTAAAGTGGAAAGGTGTCTTGTAACCCCGTAGTGTGAGTACATAATCAAACAGCACATGGTACAAGTGCCTTCACAGCCGGTGTAGAGAGGTCATCTTGCAACCAGGCACAGCAAGTCCTGTTCTGTGTGCAGAACAGCCCAATGCAAGCCTGTGCAATGGGTCTTAGGCCACACTTATGTTTACTTACTTGTTGTAGGCTCACCTCCAAGACTGTATTGATGTGTTCTATAGTTATAAGACTTTGTACTGTTCTATAAATTATTCAGTGTTATCATGAATCTCTTCTTGTGGAAGCAGAATAAAACTCATTTCATTTACTTCTGTACAATGTTACAAGATACATTATCTAAAAATGAAAGAAATCAATTATTGATAAAATTATATAATTGAATAAACAAAAAAATCTAGCCACCGAGCAATGGCAGAACACACACATAACAGACTGTTGTGATTGGCAAGCATTCAGAGCCAGTAGCTCCCTCTTCAGGCAGTAGGGTTGAAGGGGATGGAGGAAGGGTGACGGAAAGGACTGGAGAGGTCTAGAAAAAGGTGTAGATTTCGGGAAAGTCACCCAGAATGATGGGTCAGTGGAGGCTTACCATACAGGATGAAAAGGAAAATAAATCATGAAGATTTGAAATACACTAGTGGACCCTCAACCTGTGGGGAGGAGCAGATGATATCTCACTTACACAACTGCCATTTGTGCCTTTCGTCATGTACTGAAGAAGATCTAATGGAATGAATGTAGCCTGTTTTTGATCAAAAACAATTTAATTTAATTTTTATGACAGTTTACTCGTGTATAAATATTTACAGCTGTATGCTAACTTTAATGCATGAAAGTGTTTTAGTGGGTGAAAGTAATTTAACTACTGTCCTGTTTGTCTTTTTCCATGTTTTAATGTGTTAACATCTCAGTCCATGTACATATGTCCACAACTGTTAAATTTTTTTGTTGATTCCCCTGTAATTGATGTCTTTGACAGGAATTTAAAAAAAATCTATTGTAGGTTAATGAACCATGGATGAGGTAGTTGGAAATGCTACTGCCACTTGCCAGTCTCTGGAACAACAGTATTTGTAGAGATTTGGAAGTGTAGCAAAAAAAAGTAGACAAAATACAATTAAAATCAAAGCACTTGTTTTACCACAGAGCACAGAATGACAATAAATTTTAGAATCCATTGTAAACAATGAAATTAAAAAATTACAAATATCACTGAAATATCTGGGAAAATAGTAGAGTTAAATTTAAAAATTAACAAACGGATTCTATGTAAATCATTTAAGTTTAAGCACCACTGCCCTCACATTCTGATGAAAAGGTAGAGAAGCTCTATGAAGAGCTGGAAAATGTCAAAGAACCCCACTGCAGGATGATAATTGGGGTCTTTAATGAAAAAGCAGACGATAACAGTTAAATAATTCTTCAATGACCTACTGCAAATATGAACCAGAATTGACAGAGATCAGATGTTGTCATAATTTTCCAAAAAATAACAACATATTTGCATTTAACGCAACACAGGAACGTGGTATCCAATGAGAACAATATCAGTGATTCACACCTGGAATCAATTAACTAATACAAATACTTGGGAGTAACAATTTGTGTGCATACAAAGTGGAATGATCAAATAGGGTCCATCATACAAATGTGAACTGGCAGATGCTTGAAGTTTGGGTGACCCATCTATGTATGCTGTCTTAGTAATATATTGAGAGCCCAAAAGTACATATCCAAGTGCACACTTTCCATTGACATACTTGATGTTTTGTTCAGAGTCCATTTGATGTCTGAGGTGATACTGAAGTTTGAATAACAAACAAACAATATATCTGAATCACTATAATATGGACAACATTAGGGTTCTCTCTGCACTATTATTCAGACTGAAAATACAGTGTCATCATAAGTGACACACTTACTCTCAGGCCAACCACTGTCATTGCCTGCCATTGCCAATACTCTGTTCCACCTTCAGCTGAGATGAATTCTTTTGTAATGATGGTTTGTAATAACATTTTTATGGTGTCAACCATGCTATATTTCATAATTACAATACATCTTTTAATTCAAATAATGTTTTAAAAAATTTTAATTGAGTTCAAGGTGGTATCAACAAAGATGCTGTGCATCGTAATAAAAATTAAGGTCTCCCAAAGATAGCTTGTTCTGTTCACAGGTGAATGATGTTTATAGTATATTGATTGAACTGGATTGACATGAAGATAAACAGGTTAAAAATTTTAAAAAGCAAAACCACTAGAAAAATATAAAATAAAAATTGAAAGCATGTTGTCATATAGGTCAAATTATTTCAAATGATTAGGAGAGCATGAATCTGAAATCAGATTTTGTTAACACAAAGTATGTTTGACATTATCTTTTAGGTAAAAATGATTACCTGAAGTGAGGTACAAAAAAAGTAGAAACTGCAAAAATAGGAATTGCAACCATCCATTGTTAATAATTCTATGTAATTTATTAAAAACAAATAGCATTGTTACCAGTCACAAGACAACAAGGTCATCTTGAAAAGACTGTTCACATTTAAAACCCACTGAGGTGATAAAAGTCATGAGAGAACAATATATACATATACACATGGCAGTAGTACTGTGAGCAGAAGGTGTAAATGGGTGGTACATTGGTGGAGCTGCCATTTGTACTCAGGCGATGCATGTAAAAAGGTTTCTGAAGTGATTATAGCTGCCAACAGGAATCAACAGATTTTGACACAATGATAGTTGGAGCTAGATGCATGGGACATTCCATTTCAGAAATCATTAGAGAATTCAATGTTCTGAGAGTGCCGAGAATACCAAATTTCAGGCATTACCTCTCACCACAGACAATGCAGTGGCACTTAATGATTGAGATCAGTGGCATTTATGAAGAATTGTCATTACAAGTAGACAAGCAGCACTGTGCAAAATAACTGCATAGACTGATGTGTGATGTATGCTGAGTGTTTCTGTTAGGACATTGTGGCAAAATTTGGCATTAGTGGGCTGTGGCAGCAGATGATCAATGCATGTGCTGCATGACAGGATAAGCATGCTTTTGAGCATATCAGCTGGACCCTAGATGACTGGGAACTGAACTTGGTCAGATGAGTCCAGATTTCAATTGGTAAGAGCTGATAGTAGGGTTCGAGAGTGGCTCAGACAACAAAAAGCAACTGACCCAAGTTGACAACAAGGCACCATGCAAGTTCGTGCTGACCCAAGTTGGCAACAAGGCACCGTGCAAGTTGGTGGTGGCTCCATAACGATATGGACTGTTTCCAGAATGAGATTTTCACTCTGCAGCGGAGTGTGTGCTGATATTAAATTCCTGGCAGATTAAAACTGTGTGCCCGACCGAGACTCGAACTCGGGACCTTTGCCTTTCGCGGCTAAGTGCTCTACCAACTGAGCTACCGAAGCACGACTCACGACCGGTACTCACAGCTTTACTTCTGCCAATACCTCGTCTCCTACCTTCCAAACTTTACAGAAGCTCTCCTGCGAACCTGCAGGCTTCAGCTATAAGCTATATTATGGGAATGAGTGAAATTCTGTGGAATGAGTTCAGTGTAACCAGATTGCCAGAGAGGGTGAATTTTTATCTGTTAAGTTAAACCAAATGCAGATGATGATCATGTGAATGTAGTTGACATAATCCTAAACAAAATGGCAAAGCATAGTCTGTTGAAATGAAATCAGTGCCTGACAGAACTGTGACCGCATGATTTAAATGTTCGCAGGAGAGCTTCTGTAAAGTTTGGAAGGTAGGAGACGAGGTACTGGCAGAAGTAAAGCTGTGAGTACCGGGCGTGAGTCGTGCTTCGGTAGCTCAGTTGGTAGAGCACTTGCCCGCGAAAGGCAAAGGTCCCAAATTTGAGTCTTGGTTGGGCACACAGTTTTAATCTGCCAGGAAGTTTGATATGGACTGTGTTTAAATGAAATGAACTGGGTACTCTGGTCAAATTGAACCAACAAATGACTGAAAATGATTATGTTCAGTTACCTGGAGGCTATTCGTAGCCATTCATGGACTTCATGTTCCCAAACAATGATGTCATTGGCCACAATTGTTCATGATTGGTTTGAAGAACATTCTGGATAATTTGAATGATTTGACCACCCAGATAATGTGAAACGAATCCCATCAAACATTTATGGGACATAATTGAGAGGTCAGTTTGTGCACAGCATCCTGCACCAGTAACTCTTTCGCAATTATGGATGACTATAGAGGCAGTGTGGCTCAGTATATCTGCAGGATACTACCAACAATTTGTTGAGTTCATGTCATCTTCAGTTGCTGCACTACACTGGGCAAACACAGGTCTGCCACAATATTAAGAGTTATCCCTTGACTTTTGTTACCACAGTGTATATTGAGGAATTATTGATGGCTATAGAGGCAGTGTGGCTCAGTATATCAGCAGGAGACTACCAACAATTTGTTGAGTTCATGTCATCTTCAGTTGCTGCACTACGCTGGGCAAACACAGGTCTGCCACAATATTAAGAGTTATCCCTTGACTTTTGTTACCACAGTGTATATTGAGCTTATTCTGTACAGGCAGTTTTGGTTCTTTCTCTTTGTGACAAAAGTAACTTGGGGTGATTGTGCTCTAAATAAAAAATTATGTAAGAAAAAATATAAATCTGCTGTAATTGGACTAAAGAGTGAACTAAAAAAACACAAAAAACTTTCTAAAAAAAGTGAAATACTTTAGTGTGACTTACATGAAAACTCCTGCATCTTTTTACAGTGCCATTAACATATTTTGAACAAGATTTTATGATTTTCAATGGAACTATTGTAACACAGAACTAACCATCAGCAAAAGGAACAAGTTCACTTTAGAAATGGAGAGATAACACAATGCAAGTTGTTGGCAAAACTATAAAACAAAGCAATGAATATGAAT
Source organism: Schistocerca serialis cubense (assembly GCF_023864345.2). Classification (NCBI taxonomy): domain Eukaryota; kingdom Metazoa; phylum Arthropoda; class Insecta; order Orthoptera; family Acrididae; genus Schistocerca; species Schistocerca serialis. Next base: position 151,121,367 of record NC_064638.1, on the reverse strand, counting down.
CACCATTTTGGCTGAGATACATAGATTTTGACAAAGCTGCTGGCTCAATTTCAATAAAGGCTGAATTAACAACTCTTGAGAAACAGATCTTTGAGTCAAACAGTGTTAGCACACTGAAGATAACATTTGCAAGTGCAGCAGATTCTTTTGGACTTCATCAGGATAACAGAAAAAATTCAGAATTGAAAGATGAGTCAGTATGGTTGTTATAACTAGAAACTTCCTTGAATATTTTCTAGATAAGAACTGGGAGTCCATAGTTACACAGCTCGTAAGAATATATTAGTAGCTACAATTACTGCTCAACCACTGTTTGGGGCAATATATAGGAGCAGAGAGAAACAAGTATCAAAGCAAAGAGATAATATCAGATCAAAGAGAATATCAGTTGTTCATAGTTCAACAAGTAGAATTAGAGAAAGTTAGCAAATCCACTACAGGGAGACATTGCCTCATCATGGGCAACTTTATTGCTGGGGGGATGGGTTTGCTCACCTCCATGAAGCTGAGGACTATGCGGTAGTGTAGCTATTGGTAGGGACAAGCAAACCAGAAAAGTTTTAGCCTTAGTTGACATCAGTGGGTGGTAACCAAAGCTCCTGTTCTGTGTCATTGTATCCACATGTTGTCACTGGAGTATGGTCCAGACATGATCCACATCGTGTTGAAACCAGTCACCACTTATGAAAAAAAGTGTGTTTCTGCATCCAAGACTGTTCTGTATAATATTTTTAGTTCATTGTGACTGCTGCTGCTCCCAAAATGTTTACAAAGATTGTTGTAGCAGAGGGGCTTGATGAAGTGTGTTCCACACCTTAGAGTGGGGAGGGAAGGGATCATCTAGCTAAACTGGGATGTGGCATCCAGACCAAGCACTCAGAGACAGAAGGCAAACACCACATCTCTTAAACTGCATCCCTTAAACTGCAGTTTTAAGAAAACTTCGAGAAGAAAAGACAGATAGACCATAATTTGATAGCCTTTGGACTGAAATGGACAGTGAGAACTGGACCCTCAATGGGATTGTAAAACTGTAACGAGCCATAGCAGGCTTCAGCTATAAGCTATACTATGGGAATGAGTGAAATTCTGTGGAATGAGTTTAGTGTAACCAGATTGCCAGAGAGGGTGAATTTTTATCTGTTAAGTTAAACCAAATGCAGATGATGATCATGTGAATGTTGTTGACATAATCCTAAACAAAATGGTAAAGCATAGTCTGTTGAAATGAACTCAGTGCCTGACAGAACTGTGACAGCATGATTTAAATGTCAGATTTGGGATGGAACTGTCAGGCAATGGTGTGATCCAACTGAATAAGCAGAGATAGACATAAAACCACTTCTATATTGAACTAAAAGTAGCACTTGAAGGTGTGAAATGAGACATTGTCATTGTTATGGGAGACTTAAGTGTAAAAGTAGGTGTAGGAAAATCTGGAACACATAACGGGAAGACATGAAGTTCAAGAGGCAAATTCAAGCAGTGAACTGTTTATAGAATTTTGTGCTAACAACAGCATAAGAGGAATACTGTGGCTGAATACAAAATTCCATAAAATATCATGCGTGTCACTCAACCACAGGATACAAAATCACACCAATCATTTTGCTATGATTGTGAAATGGAAATGATCATTGCAAGATTTGAGAAATAAAATGGAAACCAGAATGTAGACTAGAACTGCGAAATAAATATGAAGTACTCAACTTGATTGAGGGTGTACTAAATCAGCAATGGCAGAAAGTCAAGGGAGTGATTCTTAAAACTGTCAAAAAGGACAGTTGGATTCAGTGACAGTAAAAGAAAAGACTATATGAGGAACACTTGGAAGAAACTGGGAGAAAACAATTGAAAGAAAAGATGGAAAGCACAGAGACCTTGAGGCAAAGATTGAGCTCCATGTAGAGTACACCAGAGTAGATTAAGATGTGAAAAGGAGCTTGAGATTAGACAAGAGGAAATGGACAAATAAGCTGGCAACTCGACCTGAGAGGGCCACAAGAAAAGGAGATGCGAAGGAGCTGTACCATACCACTAGAATGCTTTGGAGGAAGAAGGAACCAATAACCCACCCAGTGAAAAGCAAGTGACAAATGGAACTGAACAAGTGGAAAGATGGCCCCCACATTTTGAAGAGGTTCTATGTAGGTAGGCACAGACAGAGGAAGCACAACAGGTTGTAGAAGAGCAGGAGTATGTAGCTGAAGATGGGAATGCTTATGAATCTGAGATAACTGCAAGAATCAAGAGTGCAGTGACTAGCAGAGAGAAGATCAGAGTCACCCTAAAGCAAATTGAATGTAGTAAGGCTTCAGGTCCAGACAATATTCTACCAGAACTGCTAAAAGAAAACCTATCAAAGACAGTAAATGTTCTATATTCACTGTTCAATAATATCTGGAGTTGGGAAGAAATGCTAGAAGAACAGAGGAGAGACATCTTAAAAAATAAAGACTTGATAAATTGTGATAATGGCAGAGGGATAATGTTGCTATCCATCCCTAATAAGATGGCTGAAGTTAATTGTGTGAGAAGCTCAGTAATATGTTGCTACCAGTTCAAGTTTTCATTAATATGTACACCCAAAAATTTGAAGCATTCTACCCTACTTACTGACTCCTGCTCGTGTGCTACAGCAATTGCTGGTATAACTCTATCTGATGTACAGAACTGAATGTAGTGTGTTTTATCAAGACATAAGCAGAGTCCATTTTCAGAAAATAACTTAATACTTCTTGGGAAAATATCATTAATTAACTCTTCTGATGCTTTATTCCTAATGAGATTTATTAAACACTAGTATCATCCGCAAAAAGTACCAATTTTGCTGGTTGAATGTCAAGAGGAAGGTAATTCACATTGACTGACAGAAAAAAAATCATAATACCAAAAAATAAATAATTGAAAGTACTGAAATTTTGGGAAGACGGTTGACTAGGTAACATATTTAAGTGATTGACAATGCAAGATCACAGATTAATGTGAGTGTGAGATAAGCCATTGCAAACGTGAAACGCTGGTACATTATAAACCAGTGTAACCACGAGAGTAAACATGCATTCATGCATGCATTGTGTTTAACAGGTATTGGACGTCAGTTTACGGAATGGACTTCCGTGCCTGTTGCACTTGGTCGGTCAACACAGGGGTGGTTAATGCTGTTAGTGGAAGACACTATAGTTGTTTTCCAATGATGTCCAATATGTACTATATTGTAGACGGATCTGGTGATCAAGAAAGCTAAGGCAATATGTCGACAGTCTGTAGAGCATGTTGACGTACAACAGCGGTATGTGGGCGAATGTTATCCTGCTGGAAAACACCTCATGTAACGCTGTTCATGAATAGCTGCACCAGACTGACATACAGATTTGCAGTCATGGTGCATGGGATAACCGCGAGAGTGCTCCTGCTGCCATAGAAAATCGCACCCCAGACGATGACTCCAGGCGTAGGTCCAGGGTGTCTGCCACACAAACAGATTGGTTTCAGGCTCTCAACTGCTCTCCTTCTAAACAGCATATGGTCATCACTGGCACCGATGCAGAGCCAGCTTTCATCAGAAAACATAACAGAATTCCACTCTGCCCTTGCTCTCGCTTGACGCCAATGAAGTTGCAAATGGCGATGGTTTGGGTTCAGTGGAATGCACGTTACAGGGCGTCTCGCTTGGTGCTGTCCTTGAAGTAACAAATTTGCAAGAGTTCGTTGCGTCACTGTGGTGCCAACTGCTGCTCAAATTGCTGCTGCAGTTAAAGTATGATGTGGCCGAGATATATGCTGATCAAGAGCCTAGTCTTCTTGTGATTGTACATTCTCGTGACCACCTCTACCAGTAATCATGTGCAGAGGGTGCATTCGTGCCAAGTCTTTCTGCAATGTCGCAGAAGGAACCGTTAGTTTCTTGCAACCCTATTAGGCCCTACACGACCTCGTTCAAACTTGTGAGGTGTTGATGACTGCGTCTTTGTCGCCTTGAAGGCATTCTTGACTAACATCAACTCACCGCGTCCAATCTTGAAGGTACCTAACGCTCACGACTACTGCAGCATGTATTGAAAGCAGACCTGATCAGCATCTTCATAGTGGCACTTTAGCGTCACTGTTGTGCGAATGGCGCGGAATTTGAACATACATCATCTTTCAGATGCAGGAACATGCTTAGCAAGTTTCATGTCGCACAACTCCTTCTTGGGGTTGGCGATTTTTTTTCCGTCGATGTATGTAAGGAACAGGAGCGGACTCAAAACTGAACTATGACTAATGAAAGTTGATTGGAGGGGAACAGGACATGTAGCCAGCCTAATGGATGGTAAATAAACTAAGAAAGTTCTTTTCTGGTTTCTCGTGCGTCTGATCCTGGCGAAGGTTCGAGTCCTCCCTCGGGCATGGGTGTGTGTGTTTGTCCTTAGGATAATTTAGGTTAAGTAGTGTATAAGCTTAGGGACTGCTGACCTTAGCAGTTAAGTCCCATAAGATTTCACACACATTTGAACACATTTTGCTGGTTTTGTAAAAACAAGATATTAGCGAAGCCACGTCCCCGAGTTATTTGACATAGTCAGAACTGCTACAGAACACCTCCAGAGCAATGAAAGCTATTGTAAGTAAGCATTCCAGTCAAACTACAATTCGCACACTATCTGAAGTCCGCCAGTAACAATCAGTTTGCAAAGCAAACATTGTAAACTAGGCTGATATGTCGATTGGCGCGCGCTTCACTCACTGCATTACAGTTCACTTAGACGGGCCCTGTTGTCTTATATACAGGATATTTATAGGGTGCTCCTCGTGACAAGCACTATACGGATAGTTGCACCAATATGGATGACAGTTACATTGCAACAGCTAATCAGTGACATCAGGTGGTGCCACTACAGCCTGATTCCAAGATAATACACTCCTGGAAATGGAAAAAAGAACACATTGACACCGGTGTGTCAGACCCACCATACTTGCTCCGGACACTGCGAGAGGGCTGTACAAGCAATGTTCACACGCACGGCACAGCGGACACACCAGGAACCGCGGTGTTGGCCGTCGAATGGCGCTAGCTGCGCAGCATTTGTGCACCGCCGCCGTCAGTGTCAGCCAGTTTGCCGTGGCATACGGAGCTCCATCGCAGTCTTTAACACTGGTAGCATGCCGCGACAGCATGGACGTGAACCGTATGTGCAGTTGACGGACTTTGAGCGAGGGCGTATAGTGGGCATGCAGGAGGCCGGGTGGACGTACCGCCGAATTGCTCAACACGTGGGGCGTGAGGTCTCCACAGTACATCGATGTTGTCGCCAGTGGTCGGCGGAAGGTGCACGTGCCCGTCGACCTGGGACCGGACCGCAGCGACGCACGGATGCACGCCAAGACCGTAGGATACTACGCAGTGCCGTAGGGGACCGCACCGCCACTTCCCAGCAAATTAGGGACACTGTTGCTCCTGGGGTATCGGCGAGGACCATTCGCAACCGTCTCCATGAAGCTGGGCTACGGTCCCGCACACCGTTAGGCCGTCTTCCGCTCACGCCCCAACATCGTGCAGCCCGCCTCCAGTGGTGTCGCGACAGGCGTGAATGGAGGGACGAATGGAGACGTGTCGTCTTCAGCGATGAGAGTCGCTTCTGCCTTGGTGCCAATGATAGTCGTATGCGTGTTTGGCGCCGTGCAGGTGAGCGCCACAATCAGGACTGCATACGACCGAGACACACCGGGCCAACACCCGGCATCATGGTGTGGGGAGCGATCTCCTACACTGGCCGTACACCACTGGTGATCGTCGAGGGGACACTGAATAGTGCACGGTACACCCAAACCGTCATCGAACCCATCGTTCTACCATTTCTAGACCGGCAAGGGAACTTGCTGTTCCAACAGGACAATGCACGTCCGCATGTATCCCGTGCCACCCAACGTGCTCTAGAAGGTGTAAGTCAACTACCCTGGCCAGCAAGATCTCCGGATCTGTCCCCCATTGAGCATGTTTGGGACTGGATGAAGCGTCGTCTCACGCGGTCTGCACGTACAGCACGAACGCTGGTCCAACTGAGGCGCCAGGTGGAAATGGCATGGCAAGCCGTTCCACAGGACTACATCCAGCATCTCTACGATCGTCTCCATGGGAGAATAGCAGCCTGCATTGCTGCGAAAGGTGGATATACACTGTACTAGTGCCGACATTGTGCAGGCTCTGTTGCCTGTGTCTATGTGCCTGTGGTTCTGTCAGTGTGATCATGTGATGTATCTGACCCCAGGAATGTGTCAATAAAGTTTCCCCTTCCTGGGACAATGAATTCACGGTGTTCTTATTTCAATTTCCAGGAGTGTATGTCAATACATACGTTTCCCTCTTCCTACCCCTGCCCGCACCAGCAATGACCACTAGTAGAGAGAAACATACGTGGTGCATGGTGTATAGGAGCTGTCACTGCGAGGAGCAACGATCGGATCGATGTCAATGGGCGCCGCTGTTGAAGGCTGGGGCAGGATGAGGCTCAATGGAAGTTGCAGGGTCGTAGGAGATGTCTCGGGACCAAGGGTCTGCCAGGAAAGGGAAGGACGGAACCCATCCGCAAGGAAGACGCCTCAACAACGACATGCGCGAGTGGCAGCGATAGAGTCATTACACTACTGGCCATCAAAATTGCTGCACCACGAAGATCACGTGCTACAGACGCGAAATTTATCCGACAGGAACAAGGTGCTGTGATTTGCAAACGATTAGCTTTTCAGAGCATTCACACAAGGTTGGCGCCGGTGGCGACACCTACAACGTACTGACATGAGGAAAGTTTCCAACTGATTTCTCATACACAAACAGCAGTTGTCCGGCGTTGCCAGGTGAAACGTTGTTGTGATGCCTCGTGTAAGGAGGAGAAATGCGTACCATCACGTTTCCGACTTTGATAAAGGTCGGATTGTAGCCTATCTCGATTGCGGTTTATCGTATCGCGACATTGCTTCTCGCGTTGGTCGAGATCCAATGACTGTTAGCAGAATATAGAATCGGTGGGTTCAGGAGGGTAATGCCGAACGTCGTGCTGGATCCCAACGGCCTCGTATCACTATCAGTCGAGATGACAGGCATCTTATCCGCATGGCTGTAACGGATCGAGCAGCCACGTCTCGATCCCTGAGTCAACAGATGGGGACGTTTGCAAGACAACAACCATCTGCACAAACAGTTACACGACGTATGCAGCAGCATGAACTATCAGCTCTGAGACCATGTCTGCGGTTACCCTTGACGCTGCATCACAGACAGGAGCGCCTGCGATGGTGTACTCAACGACGAACCTGGGTGCACGAATGGCAAAACGTCATTTTTTCGGATGAATCCAGGTTCTGTTTACAGCATCATGATGGTCGCATCCGTGTTTGGCGACATCGCGGTGAACGCACATTGGAAGTGTGTATTCGTCATCGCCATAATGGCGTATCACCCGGCGTGATGGTATGGGGTGCCATTGGTTACACGTCCCGGTCACCTCTTGTTCGCATTGCCGGCACTTTGAACAGTGGACGTTAAATTTCAGATGTGTTACGACCCGTGGCTCTACCCTCCATTCGATCTCTGCGAAACCCTACATTTCAGCAGGATAATGGCCGACCGCATATTGCAGGTCCTGTACGGGCCTTTCTGGATACAGAAAATGTTCGACTGCAGCACTGGCCAGCACATTCTCCAGATCTCTCACCAATTGAAAACGTCTAGTCAATGGTGGCCGAGCAAATGGCTACTCACAATATGCCAGTCACTACTCTTGATGAACTGTGGTATTGTGTTGAAGCTGCATGGGCAGCTGTACCTGTACACCCTTATCCAAGCTCTGTTTGACTCAATGCCCAGGCGTATCAAGGCCGTTATTACGGCCAGAGGTAGTTGTTCTGGGTACTGATTTCTCAGGATCTATGCACCCAAATTGCGTGAAAATGTAATCACATATCAGTTCCAGTATAATATATTTGTACAATGAATACCCGTTTATCATCTGCATTTCTTTTTGGTGTAGCGATTTTAATGGTCAGTAGTGTATGATGTACGAGGTGCGTCCAAAAAGCAAGGTGACTTTATATTTTTATGAAAAAATATTTATTTATTAATCAATACTCATGTTGTCCCTTTAAAGTAATTCTTCTCCCATACAATACACTTGTGCCAACGCTTCTTCCAATGCTCGAAGCACTTCTCACAAGCACTTTTTGGTACAGCCTTGAGTACTTCCAGCTATGCAGTTTTATTTCTTCAGTCGTTGAAAATCTTCGTCATTTCATAGGTCTCTTCAGTTTTGGAAAGAGGAAAAAGTCGCAGGGGACCAAATCTGGTGAATATGGTGGTTGATGCGTGATTGTCATGTTGTTTTTGGCCAAAAAACTCTCACTAGCAACGATGAATGAGCAGCTGCATTGATATGATGCAACAGTGATGAGCTGTTTTTCCACAATTGCGGATGTTTTTTGCGTATTGCTTCACGCAAACGGTGCATAACGTCAACGCAATACTCCATGGTAACTGAAAAAAAAAAACAGTGTGTAAAACTTTGATATTTTATCGATCTTGGCATGGTTTTTTTTCTGTCTTGGCTCTCCGGGACACTTCTATTGGCACGACTGGGTTTTGGATTAGACGTCATAACCGTAACCCCATGTTTCGTCACTAGTTATGATCTTTTTGAGGAAATCAGGGTCATCATTGACGTCATTCAAGAGCTCCTGAGCGATGCTCATGCGACGGTTCTTCTGATTAAAATTGAGAAGTTTTGGAACGAACTTCGCTGACACACGTCTCATGCCCAAAACACCCGAGTAAATTAGATGACGCGAGCCGACCGATATACCAACATCCACAGAAACTTCTCTTACTGTAATTCGACAATTTTACAAAACAATTTTCTACGCAGCTTCGACATAATCTTCTGTAGTAGTTGATGTGCTGGGGCGTCCAGGGCGAGGTTCGTCATTGGCATCTTTTTTTTTTTGTTTACTTAGAGCCGACTCACCGTATGCCACTGTCAACATTTCAAATGTTTTAGAGCACTCGATTCCATTTTCAATACAAAATTTGATGCAAATTCTTTGCTCCTTGTTTTTTTTATAATAATCGAAAATCATCTAATCTTTCTATCTGTCAAAAACAGACGAAGTATGCTGTACACTTGAAACTGTGGACATACGTCCGGGACATGTGTACCAACATAATGAAAAAAAAGATCGATAATTGAATATATGTTTCCCGTGCAATTTGAAAAGTCACCTTACTTTTCGAACAGCCCTCGTATTGAGCACTAGGTAAGCTTTTGATACTGCATCCGAGGGAGTTTAAAAATATGTCTCTCTGTGGTCAGTTCTACTGAATAAAGCATCGTGGCTTAATTTTGTAAATAGTCCATCTGGAGTCATAATGCATAAGCTTCCACTTCAAATAGTGCGTTGATCTTTATTTTCAAATCAGCACAAGGTCTTAAAGTGATGTTGGGTTTGCGTGCTGTTACCAGTGGAGTGGCTCATTGAATGTGGGAATTTGTGTAACACTTTTTTGTGAATGAGTCTGTCCAGTTCTGGTTTGGAGCCAGGAGCACTGGGCATGCTTTCAACAAGCGCAGGTCAGCCATTGCATTGAGAGTGTCGTGACCTCAGAAACTAGTGGGATACCCTAACCCAGATGAGAAGATTTGAGCATATCTGTCACAGAGAGTCTCTGGGAACCCTGCAAGGTAATTCAGATTCAATGTTGAGTACCGTTTCATGAACCATAACTCCAAAAACGTGGATCCAGTCTTTCCCAAAAACGTTGTCCACTGCGGTATTAGATACCACAAGAAAATTTACTGGACGAGTGACTTAGACATAAGTGAGTAAAACAGAAAGTTTCCTTAGTAAGTGCATGTTATGCTGCCCGTGTGGCGAAAGGTTTGTTTCGGCTGTCTGCAAGGGCAGCAAGGAAGCAGAAGCACCAATGTCAAGGAGCAGCTTCACTGAACGTTTGCCTACGAATGCATCCAAGGACATTTGGTGGAGTCCATTCTGTGGAACCTGCTTTTGCGTGAAGTTATCACTCGCTTGCTTCACTTCCACAGATTTGGGTGTATTCGCATCAGAACATATTAGTCGTCACGGAAAAATCCTATTTCCATATGTGGTTCCTGACTTAACGAATAGGGGTAAGGTGCGTAAAAACGTCCCTGTTAGAGAGCCTGCGTAGTTCTGCCCACACAAACATTTTAGATGGTAATTTCTACTTAACCCTTGTAGATAGGCGGCCCTGTCTGCATAAGATTGATTGTGGCCTTTTTTTCAGCAGCGAAAACTCCTACCTGGCTGCAATAACATGTTTCTTGTTGAAAAATATTGTTGTTGCAAAGAATATGTTCTAGGCAATTCAATTGCTTCCGGATTTGTTAACGACTCTAGTTTCTGCACTAGGTAATACAGATATTTTTACGAGTCGGAGATTTGGCAAGCCATAAAGTGTAACTGCCATCGTTGACAGTAAGCGTCCCACTCTTCACTTTGTTTGTTAAATGATGCGAAATCCGAAAGCAAAGTGTAACGAATAATGAGGGTTAAATGCACCCGCCGGCCGGCGTGGCCGAGCGGTTCTAGGCGCTACAGCCTGGAACGGCGCGACCGCTACGGTCGCAGGTTCGAATCCTGCCTCGGGCATGGGTATGTGTGATGTCCTTAGGTTCGTTAGGTTTAAGTAGTTCCAAGTTCTAGGGAACTGATGACCTCAGAAGTTGAGTAATATAGTGCTCAGAGCCATTTGAACCATTTTGTTAAATGCATCCAATTAAAATTAACCGCTGTTTAACGACGTTTTTCCCGCACAAGTGGTGCCAAGCGTAATGACTAATATAGGGGTTGCATTTTCTTCGCCGGCCGCGGTGGCTAAGCGGTTCTAGGCGCTGCAGTCCGGAACCGCGCGGCTGCTACGGTTGCAGGTTCGAATCCTGCCGCGGGAGTGGATGTGTGTGATGTCCTTATTTCAGTTAGGTTTAAGTAGTTCTAAGTTCTAGGGGACTGATGACCTCAGATGTTAAGTCCCATAGTGCTCAAAGCCATTTTTGCATTTCTTCAAAATATTGTCCGCAACATTATTTACGCATCCACGCACAGGGATGGCAAGTGTAACGAATATGCGGATTTTAGGCGATGTGAGAAAAGATAAGTCTGGCAGCCAGTGTTCAAACTATCAGCAATTTCACGGAAAATGAAAACTGTAACCCTCATATTCCACGCGGTAAGTTCGCGAGTGTAGCACTTTCCAGGTGCAACAAAAACGGTGGATTTCAGACTGTAATATCGGCATCCAATTCTCCTGGCATAAGTGAACTTGCCAACCTCTTGGCTTATAAAAATTACTTGTAGCCGTCAGCACGAAGGGTTTCTTCCCCACCGGCGTGGAGCGCTAACATGCATGCAATAAACAGTGCATAACGAAGTGACAGAAGGAATTGATCTCAGTGCTACTGAAAATGATATTACGAAATATTGGGACGCCATTTGTGAAGTGTTGGCGGAAGAGCCAACACCGTTTTGCTAGAGGAGGCCGAAATGCATGCTATTAGCTCACGCAGACTGGCGTAAGGTCTGGAACAGTTAAAAGGAAATGAGAACTTAGAAAAACGGACGGAGTTGCTGTAATACTTAACTTTAATCCATAATTGTAGAACATCGGTCTGACGGTGCAGGCATCATAAGATAAATATCTATTGATAATGGCGCCTTGCTAGGTCGTAGCAAATGACGTAGCTGAAGGCTATGCTAACTATCGTCTCGGCAAATGAGAGCGTCCTTTGTCAGTTAACCGTCGCTAGCAAAGTCGGCTGTACAACTGGTGCGAGTGCTAGGAAGTCTCTCTAGACCTGCCGTGTGGCGGCGCTCGGTCTGCAATCACTGACAGTGGCGACACGCGGGTCCGGCGTATACTAATGGACCGCGGCCGATTTAAGGGCTACGACCTAGCAAGCGTGGTGTCTGGCGGTGACACCACAATTTGTTTTTATTTTATTCATATAACTGAAAATCAAGAAAACGGTTCCTGGAGCTAGTCTACCGTTAATACTCACAGTAAAGTTTCCGGATACTAAATATTTTCCGAGCACCGTGTAGGTGACAACAAAACGCTCGACAAGATCTTAGAATTTGCACCAGATAGCGTGTACCACATGTGTTTCCCAAGAAACTATTCTAATTATTCGTTCCATCTTTATGCGAAATCGCACTTCGTACATTAAATCACTTGTTGCCTCACCGGAAACTGATCGTAGTGTCGCTAGCTTAACGTAATATCGCACAAGTACGTCATCCGAGGGAAAGTGAATAAATTTGTCTGTCTTTACGCTAGATCACATTTTATACACTCATTCATGTACTTATATAGTATACTAGTACTGAGCAATTTTAACAGCTCGACGCCCAGGGCGTGCTTGTTACTGTTTCTCGGTATCTACCGATGCCTAGCAATAGTAACTGAAATTTGTAATTAGTGTCTGAATGCGATATGAAAGTTACAGAAGTTATTAACAAGTTCTCAGTGCAAGTAACATCAGAAGCACGGTTGGAGCCGCACGTTAACATTTAAACATTAAATATTAAGAAAAGCACTCCGACTTCAGGCCACAAGTGGCCTACCGGGACCTCCGACCGCCGCTCAAAACGGCTCTGAGAACTATGGGACTTTACTTCTGAGGTCAACAGTCTTCTAGAACTTAGAACTACTTAAACCTAACTAACCTAAGGACATCACACACATCCATGCCCGAGGCAGGATTCGAACCTGCGACCGTAGCGGTCGCGCGGTTCCAGACTGCAGCGCCTAGAACCGCTCGGCCACCAACGGCCGGCCCGACAGCCGTGTCATCCTCAAAGAAGGATGCGGATAAGAAGGGCGTGGGGTCAGCACACCGCTCTCCCGGTCGTTATGATGGTATTCTTGAGCGAAGCCGCTACTATTCGGTCGAGTAGCTCCTCAGTTGGCATCACGCGGCTGAGTGCACCCCGAAAAATGGCAACAGCGCATGGCGCCCTGGATGGTCACCCATCCAAATGCCGACCACGCCCGACAGCGCTTAACGTCGGTGAACTCAAGGGAATCGGTGTATCCACTGCGGCAAAACCGTTGCCGTTAATTACAAAGAAAGAATTAATACAAATAAAGAAAGATACGCTTTTTGGTGAACAGCCTCGTAAGTGAATTGCCTCTGTCTCTCTGTGGTCCGGCACTATACAGGTTCCATTCACCGCACAGGCTACAAGACCACCTGGCACGTAAGGGGGTGGATACGTCGAATGATCCTATCTTCTTGCTAGCTTAAAGCGGCGAAAATCTTTCTATGCTGTACAGGTACTTTAAAACGTAACGTTATAAAATGTAGGCACAGATATGACATATATCCCAAAACAAAAATGTTGTCTTAAAGATTTTCTGCTTTTGTTAAAAATAAAAAAAAGAAAAGAAAAGCTCCAACCCTACTGTACTGTTTTGTATATCAGTATTTCAAAATTGCTTTAAATTGTAAGGTGCTCGTTCCTACTTTCGAAAAACAGTGACTATTCGTATGAAGACTCTTTCTCTCCTAATACAATCTTACAATCGATTAAGATTTTTTTTAAAACATCCGAATAATAGATTTATTTATCAACATTCGCAACACAACCATATGATGTCCGTTTATTTGTTTTCTGTGGTTACTTGCCGAGTCATCTGCTGATCCACAGATCGCTTTTGTTGTTCAGAAGACAGGTAGCACAGAAGACTTACGAGTTACTCCTCCACGGTTGGAAAAAAAATCGTAAACCAAACCAAACAAATATGCCGGTCGGTCCGCACATTACTAATTGCATTACATTAATGTACGCACCGACTACGTTCGACGTCAGTGTGCAACAGCCACTTATAGTTGGCAGGTGGCAGCACTACCAGCGGTGGGTATATAAACCGTGTGGGGGAGGGGCACAGTGGAAAACATTGCCGTCGTTGTCGTAATGCGGAAACGAAGCAATTTACCTGGCGTCCAGTAGGGCACGATTATTGGCTTTCGAGATAAGGGTGAATTCATCTCCGAAACATCTAAGTTTGTAAACTGTTCGCGTGCTTCCGTGGTTTACGTACAGGGTGTTTCAAAAATGACCGGTATATTTGAAACGGCAATAAAAACTAAACGAGCAGCGATAGAAATACACCGTTTGTTGCAATATGCTTAGGACAACAGTACATTTTCAGGCAGACAAACTTTCGAAATTATAGTAGTTACAATTTTCAACAGATGGCGCTGCGGTCTGGGAAACTCTATAGTACGATATTTTCCACATATCCACCATGCGTAGCAATAATATGGCGTAGTCTCTGAATGAAATTACCCGAAACCTTTGACAACGTGTCTGGCGGAATGGCTTCACATGCAGATGAGATGTACTGCTTCAGCTGTTCAATTGTTTCTGCATTCTGGGTGTACACCTGCTCTTTCAAGTGTCCCCACAGTAAGAAGTCACAGGGGTTCATGTCTGGCGGATAGGGAGGCCAATCCACGCCGCCTCCTGTATGTTTCGGATAGCCCAAAGCAATCACACGATCATCGAAATATTCATTCAGGAAATTAAAGACGTCGGCCGTGCGATGTGGCCGGGCACCATCTTGCATAAACCACGAGGCGTTCGCAGTGTGGTCTAAGTCAGTTTGTACCGCCACAAATTCAGGAAGAATGTCCAGATAGCGTGATGCAGTAATCGTTTCGGATCTGAAAAATGGGCCAATGATTCCTTTGGAAGAAATGGCGGCCCAGACCAGTACTTTTTGAAGATGCAGGGACGATGGGACTGCAACATGGGGCTTTTCGGTTCCCCATATGCGCCAGTTCTGTTTATTGACGAAGCCGTCCAGGTAAAAATAAGCTTCGTCAGTAAACCAAATGCTGCCCACATGCATATCGCCGTCATCAATCCTGTGCACTAAATCGTTAGCGAATGTCTCTCGTGCAGCAATGGTAGTGGCGCTGAGGGGTTGCCGCGTTTGAATTTTGTATGGATAGATGTGTAAACTCTGGCGCATGAGACGATACGTGGACGTTGGCGTCATTTGGACCGCAGCTGCAACACGGCGAACGGAAACCCGAGGCCGCTGTTGGATCACCTGCTGCACTAGCTGCGCGTTGCCCTCTGTGGTTGCTGTATGCGGTCGCCCTACCTTTCCAGCACGTTCATCCGTCACGTTCCCAGTCAGTTGAAATTTTTCAAACAGATCCTTTATTGTATCGCTTTTCGGTCCTTTGGTTACATTAAACCTCCGTTGAAAACTTCGTCGTGTTGCAACAACACTGTGTTCTAGGCGGTGGAATTCCAACACCAGAAAAATCCTCTGTTCTAAGGAATAAACCATGTTGTCTACAGCACACTTGCACGTTGTGAACAGCACACGCTTACAGCAGAAAGACGACGTACAGAATGGCGCACCCACAGACTGCGTTGTCTTCTATATCGTTCACATCACTTGCAGCGCCATCTGTTGTTGAAAATTGTAACTACTGTAATTTCGAAAGTTTGTCCGCCTGAAAATGTACTGTTGTCCCAAGCATATTGCAACAAACGGTGTATTTCTATCGCTGCTCGTTTAGTTTTTATTGCCGTTTCAAATATACCGGTCATTTTTGAAACACCCTGTATATAGTGCATGGCAAAATGACTCTATTCAAAATCGGCGCCGACTCTATTGTGGTGCACCATGGGCCATAGATGGCGGCTGCGGAGATGTGTACGGACGAATAGACGTGCAACTGTTGAGCAACTGGTCACCCATATGAACCCAGGGGCTACCAACAGTGTCTCAACGACAGTTCAGTGAAAGTTATTGTTTATAGGCCTGCGTAGCATGCAACTGGTTCTAGCACCCATGGCAGATGCTGTACACCAGCGACGAAGGCTGAAATTTGCACACGAATATCGCAACTGAACGTCTACTGAGTGGCGATAGCTGATCTTTTCAAATGAATCACGTTTAATACACCATTGGACATTTCACAGCGTGAAACGTTGGAATGTAATCACCCTGCGACAATCATCGGAATGGTTCTGGCCGGAGAGCATTCCCTGGGTGATATCGACATTCTGGAAGGCACAGTGGGTCAGCACAAGTGTGCATCTATCTGTGGGCACCATGTCCACAATTGCACGCAGTTTGTGCATCCTCTGCACAAAAGAATATTGAAAGGTGGTCACATAGTAAGATAACATAAAAATGTTCGATTTTTTTAAATGTGGTGGGAGGATTATGAGAGACGGACATATACAGTATAGGTGAACTGGACATTTAGTTGCAGATAGTTTCAGAATGAGTGTAAATTTCATGTTACGAGAGCGAAGTGGTCGCGGGTGGCATCTGTGGAATAGTCGACTTACAGCAGTGACAGTAGTATCTCAGAACAAGTTTATCTTTGGTTTAGTTGTAGAGTGGAGAGTAGTCGAATGTTGGACATGGAGTAATCTGGCAGAACTTTTAGCGTAGTGCATATTACAGGTGGATTTTGCTGAAGAAAATTGTTAGAAATTATTAATCTCATGGGAGGACTTATGAACCGGAGAGAATGGATTTGCATTATGGATATGTTTTTAAGGTAACAATTTTTGTTGGCACGTACTGATTAGGTTAGCGATTCTCGCAATAGAACCTTCAACTTCCCCACCTCAATTTAGATCATTTCAGTTGGCATACTCGCTAAAAAATAAATAAATAAATAAAATAAAAATAAAACAACAGTTACAAGGACAGGTGCAATTTGAGAAGCAATAATTCGACTTCTTATTCTGTATATAGACATCGTTTTGGAAACCGCAATAAATGTAATAACAACCATAACAATAATTACAGACATTCATAAAATCAGCAATGTAATCAGTCAGGTCAAAACAACACCTGGCATAACCAACGAAATTCAGGTAACAACGAATAATATCAGAATAACAGTCAGCAAAACAAGTCTGTGCGGCAGAACTCTTAGTAGATCGTCACCACGGTGGCAAGTAGAGGTAGTCAAAGTTCGATTACCGACGCCTAATGACGTTCAGTGATAGCGTAAAAAGAATAAAGAATGACTTCAGGTCTCGGCAGCTGAAGGGAAAAGGCAACAAACGTATGACTCTGCTGCCTAACTACTAACTTTAAGGAATTCGAAGATACTGCGGACATTCTGCTCCAGAAAAATGAAGTTCGGCCAAAACAAACTGAGCACCCTGTAATTGACATTTGCATTGCTAATAATGATTTTACCGGAGTTTTGAACTCACGTAACGCAATATCAGTTATCAGTGACCCAGCGTACAATAAATATACAAAATACTTTGTCCAACACTACCTGTCTACCTGTCAGAAAAATTAAAATACAAGGTACCATTTCGGGAGGTACTGTTGATGTTACAAATGAGACCCTCCTGGAATTTTCTTCTCAGGGCTACTGTTTTTCTGGTTCAAATGGCTCTGAGCACTATGCGACTGAACTTCTGAGGTCATCAGTCGCCTACAACTTAGAACTAATTGAACCTAACTAACCTAAGGGGATCACACACATCCATGCCCGAGGCAGGATTCGAACCTGCAACCGTAGCGGTCGCTCGGCTCCAGACTGTAGCGCCCAGAACCGCACGGCCACTCCGGCCGGCTACTGTTTTTCTATTAACTTTCTAAAATTACTTCAAGTAATTTTAGATGTCAATTTCTTTAATCAGTACAAAGCAGTAATGAACTTTAATGATGCAGTAATTAATCTAACCATTTCGGATCAACATGTCGTTTTAAAATTTGAATATTGATTAAGTTCACAAGAAGAAGTGATCAGCCGCCTATGTTTCCTGTATAATGATTCTTTTAAACTGTCACCCAAGTCTGTTGACAGTAAAAACGGCTTATCATCGTTCAAACAACAACAGTAACGATCAGGTAATCAATTGACGTACACCAATTCAGCAACAGATCGAAGAAGCAGAAAACTCTGATGAACATGACAGGAAAGAACCAAGTGAAATTTAGAATAACGTGCGGCACCATCAAGTGATTTCAGTACCAGTTTCAGGTTAGAGAGCACAACAAATTCTGTGTGTGACCTTACGTAATTCTCTTTCATTATCGAGAAAACGTGAAGGCTAAGATATAGTCTATGTTAGAAAACGGCTTTACTGCACCAACTGCCAGCTCCTACAACAGTCCATTGCACATCGCTGAAGAAAGAGATGGTTCAATTAGGTTGGTCTTGAACTCGCATCAGCGCTATCATTCTTCTGGAAACAGAGAAACCATAGACACTTGACGAATGGTTATAAAATTTCTATGGCACATACAGTTATTGTCATCTATAGATTTACACTCGAGTTTTTGGTAAATAGAGTTATATCCTGACTGCAGGAAGTACATGACTTTTTTATGCTTTTGGACATGTAAATATTCCTGTCATCTGCCTTTTAGTTTAACTATCAGCAGCATTTATTTGTGGACTAAAAACTATTTTTTCCAGACGATCTAGAGAGACACAAGACCACCTACATCAATGATAGTTTGACAGCAGAACTAACATACTCAACACATAACAAAATCTTAAAAAAATTACTGGACATTTTTGAAGAATCAAGGTTGATAGTAAACTTAGAAACATCACGTTTTGGTAAAACGAGTGTCAAATTTTTAGGCCATATCATTTCACCAGAAGGTATTTCACCCAACCCTGAAAAACTAGAAGCAGTCAGAACAGTCCCACCACTTACTACTAAACGACAAGTCAGAAGCTTATTGGAAGTAGTAAATTTTCACTGCGGATTTGTGGAATAGAAAATGTTGACTACACCAACATTATGTTCATTGACAGGCAATAAACACCGCCTGTTACTGGAATGATCAAGCACAGTTAGAGTTTCATACGCTGAAAGAGGCACTGCTCATTGCACCTTTGTTAGCTCATCCTGATCCCTCAAAAGATTTTTGCTTATCTACAGATTCTTCCAAAATAGGACTCATAGCTCATCTTTTCAAAAGCACATTGTGAACGGAATCATTGACCAAAAGAGCTTTGAATTTGCGAAAAGAATGTTAAGTAAATCAGAAAGAAATTACTGAATCACAGAATTACCGGTAAAGGCCTTAGCCATTGTTTGGGTGTTTACCAAATACTTAGAGGAATATAATTTGCTATCTGTTACATTCCAGGAAAAGACTACATCATTGCTGATGCTTTATCTCATAGCTCAGTTGGTTATGCTGATAACAAAACAGATACTTTACAGAAAACAAATTTTAGCTTCCTTTATCTACAAAAAGTAGCTTTCGAAAACTTTATCTCAAATTCATTTCCCAACATAGAAGAAGAAAAAAAAATATCCTATCTGGAATGGAAAGTCAGGAGAAATAATAGCTAGCAGACAGTTTCATTTGGTCAGAAATGGTATCCTCTTTAAACATAGCACTGTAAATGGTACACTTTGGGTGGTGTGTATTCCAAAGGAATCTGTCAATAAGTTCATATGGTACACGCTCTTCAGCTACGCACATGGAAGTGTTTCCACGAATTTTGGACCATGTGCGATTTGAACAGCATGGAGACGAGAATACAAAAAGTGCTTGCGAAGTATAAACTCTGTCAAAAACCCAAACCTGCTACCATCTCACACTGTGCCCCACTGTTACCAATCATAGCATCTAAGCTTATAGAATTAGCAGCTGTAGATTTACTAGGACCACTAGTTAGATCCAGAAATGGCTCTTCTTATGTTTTCGTCACAGTGGAGTTGACATCGAAATTTATATCACTCACGCCTTTGCCTAAGACTACAGCTAAAACAGTGTCCAAAGCTTTCATTAAGAACTTTTTATATTATGTAGGACATGTAGACAAGGTGAAAACAGATAACAGCCTCAGTTTCGATCCAAAATTTGGCTATGTATTAAAGAGATACAAGATCCAGCCCACATTTATTTCATTATATTCTCCACATTCAAACCCATCAGAACGTGCACTCCTGGAAATTGAAATAAGAACACCGTGAATTCATTGTCCCAGGAAGGGGAAACTTTATTGACACATTCCTGGGGTCAGATACATCACATGATCACACTGACAGAACCACAGGCACATAGACACAGGCAACAGAGCATGCACAATGTCGGCACTAGTACAGTGTATATCCACCTTTCGCAGCAATGCAGGCTGCTATTCTCCCATGGAGACGATCGTAGAGATGCTGGATGTAGTCCTGTGGAACGGCTTGCCATGCCATTTCCACCTGGCGCCTCAGTTGGACCAGCGTTCGTGCTGGACGTGCAGACCGCGTGAGACGACGCTTCATCCAGTCCCAAACATGCTCAATGGGGGACAGATCCGGAGATCTTGCTGGCCAGGGTAGTTGACTTACACCTTCTAGAGCACGTTGGGTGGCACGGGATACATGCGGACGTGCATTGTCCTGTTGGAACAGCAAGTTCCCTTGCCGATCTAGGAATGGTAGAACGATGGGTTCGATGACGGTTTGGATGTACCGTGCACTATTCAGTGTCCCCTCGACGATCACCAGTGGTGTACGGCCAGTGTAGGAGATCGCTCCCCACACCACGATGCCGGGTGTTGGCCCTGTGTGCCTCGGTCGTATGCAGTCCTGATTGTGGCGCTCACCTGCACGGCGCCAAACACGCATACGACCATCATTGGCACCAAGGCAGAAGCGACTCTCATCGCTGAAGACAACACGTCTCCATTCGTCCCTCCATTCACGCCTGTCGCGACACCACTGGAGGCGGGCTGCACGATGTTGGGGCGTGAGCGGAAGACGGCCTAACGGTGTGCGGGACCGTAGCCCAGCTTCATGGAGACGGTTGCGAATGGTCCTCGCCGATACCCCAGGAGCAACAGTGTCCCTAATTTGCTGGGAAGTGGCGGTGCGGTCCCCTACGGCACTGCGTAGGATCCTACGGTCTTGGCGTGCATCCGTGCGTCGCTGCGGTCCGGTCCCAGGTCGACGGGCACGTGCACCTTCCACCGACCACTGGCGACAACATCGATGTACTGTGGAGACCTCACGCCCCACGTGTTGAGCAATTCGGCGGTACGTCCACCCGGCCTCCCGCATGCCCACTATACGCCCTCGCTCAAAGTCCGTCAACTGAACATACGGTTCACGTCCACGCTGTCGCGGCATGCTACCAGTGTTAAAGACTGCGATGGAGCTCCGTATGCCACGGCAAACTGGCTGACACTGACGGCGGCGGTGCACAAATGCTGCGCAGCTAGCGCCATTCGACGGCCAACACCGCGGTTCCTGGTGTGTCCGCTGTGCCGTGCGTGTGATCATTGCTTGTACAGCCCTCTCGCAGTGTCCGGAGCAAGTATGGTGGGTCTGACACACCGGTGTCAATGTGTTCTTTTTTCCATTTCCAGGAGTGTATAATGAAAGATATAACAAGTTGTGCAGACTCCACTACCACCGTTGACACAGAAACTGGGATACACATATCACTTTATTACAAGGTATCTTAAATGAGCTTCCTCATGACTCAACTTCTTTGACATCAGTCTTAGTATGAAAGAAACACCAGCCATCAGACAAAATCAAAGAACTCGTACAATTTCCTTACACCAGAAAATTGCGGCACGAAGATATCATACAACTAGCCTTAACAATTATCAAACACAGCTGAAAAACGTAGGAATTCTAATATGAAGACACAAGTCAGTAAATTCCACGTAAGGCCAAAAGTTTTTCTAATCTCTTCTGGTATCAATATGATTTGCCACTTAGTTTGTTTTTACTGACGACCAGTACCACATTCTTTGTGAATGATATTTTGTGAGCATGATGGCAGTATTTCTTGGAAATTTTCTTTGACCCTTTTGTTAACTTAAAAATTGTTTTACCACTTCGTACTAAACTTTAACCTCTCCTGTTCACCAGGCCTCTTGAAAGTACGTGACGAGGAATTTTACTGAAAAATGTTCACATTCTGAAAGATCATTGGGAGAGACTTATTCAAAAACTACAAGAAATGAGAGAGGGAATGTGTCACAAAAAGAGTAAAATAATAATTGATAACAGTCTTTTTCAATAAACAGGTTTAACTTACCATATAACTCATATTTAGCATATGCAGTACCAAGCTACACCAATATAAGTAAGCTAGTGTAGAGAATCATATATTTATTCTTGATTTATGTTTCAATGTAATTTCTCTACACTTGACAGGCTGATTGATTTATATTGGTATGCAATACATTTTGCACTGGCTAAACCAATTTTTGCTAGCATGTGATACACTGTTGCACATGCTATAACAACTTACTTTTCTCTGATTTTGCGTTTTCGATGTTTCTTGGTGTGCTATTAGATTAGACAGAATTTCTTTTAAGATGTCATGTTCCATAGTTTGCTTGGCTCTTCTTTTGCTTGTAGTTGGATGCTTTTCTATGTTGTGTGAATGAGTGTGATATACTTTAGAGAGATGTGCTTTAGCAGGATATAGATACTTTAAGTAAAATATGTAAGGTAGAAATTCATGAGTTAGTAATACATTACGTAGGATAGATGTTAAGATGATGGTTAACCATGGTTAAGAAAATGAAAGTTAAAAAAAAAAAAAAAGATCTTAAGTGATCATGTGATGTATAAGGTTTGATAAAAGAATATGGTTTTATATAAGGTGGTGATCTGAGAAGTTCATGGTTGAGAAAAAAGGTTTTGAGTTTATGGTTTTAATAATGTTGGTAGGCTGAAGTTAAGGTACGGAGTTTGAGCGGTATTTGAGGTATAATTTGAGTACTATGGAAGTTATATGATTGAAAGATGAAATTTTTGGAAAATGTAGGTGATGAATAAGAGATTTCGGAAGTAAGTTCTGGTAGATTTAAGAAATTGATCTATGGAAATAATTTGAGGACTTTTCTAAGGATAGGTGATGAAATACGTATTTGATGCATGCATGAGGATATTTCACAATTTTGGGTGAACACTTCTTGTTGACGCATGACTCTGTGACAGCTCTCTTTTCCTTCCTTTAGCAAATGATCATGAATCCAAGGCAGATATATGACATTTGAAAGTAGTGATGATTCTGGTACCAAAAAATATATGTTCCTAGTGATAGATATTTTTATTTGCTTTTCTTGGTTTAAATTTAAAGATGCCAGTTTATAATATGTTTTCAGTTTCTTCAGGACATACATGAATTTGTTCTTATTACACTACTATGCTTCTTATTTTGTAGGTTAATTATGTGTATCTTATGTGATTTCTTTGCTTGTCCAATATTTCATACCTTTTGCTTCGTAACGAATAATTTACTCGGAATGTTTGAATTTTCGTAAGTATTCTTACCTATGTTCATGTAACACTTTTTGTGCATATAATTCTCTACATGTGATAGTTGAAAATTTGTGGCTAACCTCCCCCTCCGACCCCCTGTATGGATTCAGTGGTCGCATACAGATTAATTGTACAGAGTCCAGTTCCCCACACGAGCCAGTTGCGAGCTGGCACGACGCAAGCGACGGGCGGCCTGTGACGGACGGAGCAGCAGTGAGTGACGGCGAGTCGGGCGTCGCACGCGAGTTATGGCGGAGCGGAGTGCAGCGCGGCCGGCGAGTGACAAGCGACGCTCGAGTGAGCGCGTAACGAGCCGGAACAGCCGTCCGGGGCAGCGGCCAGGTGTGGAGAACAGCAGAGCAGCGCAGCGCAGCACGTGCCGACACGCTCCGACGCCGCCGCGCGCAGCACGCTGTGCACACCGCACCACAACACACCGCGGGCCGTTACGTAACAGCGCGCCACGTTAAGGGCTGCCAACCGTGAAAGGCGCGCGACGCTACCTGGACGCGTCACAGCTCAGTGTTTGTCACGGTGCCCATGCATACGTTCATTAATCCTACCCCTTTCCTTGAAAAAGCTGTATACATCAAGAGCGCCCATACGGTAGTTTATAGGGGGGAGGACGGAAGTGTGGGCGGGGGAGGGGAGGGGGGCAAGCCGGCCGGAGTGGCCGAGCGGTTCTAGGCGCTACAGTCTGGAGCCGCGCGACCGCTACGGTCGCAGGTTCGAATCCTGCCTCGGGCATGGATGTGTGTGATGTCCTTAGGTTAGTTAGGTTTAAGTAGCTCTAAGTTCTAGGGGATTGATGACCTCAGAAGTTAAGTCCCATAGTGCTCAGAGCAATCTGAATCGGAGGGGGGCAAACCGGAGGGTACGAAGTATTGTCAATATTTTGGGAGACGAATAGCAGCTTGGAAGTAGCCAAGAAAAGTTCTACTTCCAACCCTGTCAAAAACCTGCGTAATACCGACTTTTAAATCATTTTCTTGAAAGAAAAACACTGCTTACACTACATTTTTTTCCCCTTTCCCGAGAGGTGGAGAAGGGGACCGCGGCCGCCCCTTGCCCCCGGGTATGCGCGCCCCAGGTACATATCCGCTCTTATAAACAACGGGAAATTCATGATGTAATGCAACAATATTATGAGAACCATAGTTGCTAGTCACTATATAGCGGAGATGCTGAGTCGCAGATAGGCACGGCAAAAAGGCTGTCAGAAAGTGAAAAAGCGACGCCCGACTCGCTGTCACTCACTGCTGCTCCGTCCGTCACAGGCCGCCCGTCGCTTGCTTCGTGCCAGTTTGGCTCGTGCGGGGAACTGGACTCTGTACAATTAATCTGTATGCGACCACTGAATCCATACGGAAGGGGGGAGGGGTAGCTACAAATTTTCAACTATCACATGTAGAGAATGAACTTACGCTAATTAATATTTTATTTGTTTACAGGTGCGAGTCTTCAGTTCTTTTACTGACAGAAACCCCGGCGTCACACTGCTGCTGAATGCAGGCCATCGATAAAGTTGAGTACCGTGTGGTACAGTGGCGGGTGCTGTTTAAGAGCACGTGAACACTTTAACTTTTGACACCTTGCTTGTTCGTTATTTTTCTTTGAATGCTATTAAACGTAACTTAGATGCTGTAATCCGAAATACACGGCACTAAATCTACAGCGCTGATATTGCTACCTTTCTAGATTTCGTGAAACTTGGAATCAGGGTCGCGAGCACATCTTCAGTTGTCCACGTTTGAAGGAGGTTTTGCGCATGCGGAACTGGCGTGACGTAATTGCCGTACGGGACAAATGTGTAAGGATTTGATAAACATCGTGCATGGTTCACGGCATGCATAGCTAGCTCTTACCACTAAACTACAAGTTTATGTCGATGTCACCAGGTGGTAGCACACTGCAGCAGACTTCTATCCATGGAGGTAAGAATAGAGGGAGACGTCGTGACGTCACAGCTGTGAAGCTATGTGAAGCCGAGGGTAGCCATCTCAATCCGACCAAAACATTGCTGCTGTAGGCTTGTGTGCATAGGCTTGTCGCTCGCTTTTGGAAGGATTTTGCGCTATTATGGTGACTTGTGTGGTGTTCGGATGCACGAATCGTTC
Organism: Schistocerca serialis cubense; assembly: GCF_023864345.2. Classification (NCBI taxonomy): domain Eukaryota; kingdom Metazoa; phylum Arthropoda; class Insecta; order Orthoptera; family Acrididae; genus Schistocerca; species Schistocerca serialis. Next base: position 151,095,931 of record NC_064638.1, on the reverse strand, counting down.
TGACTGTGATGCGAAATCGACGGGAATAACATTTCATGTGTAAGTTGTCTCGTTAAGTGTGATCTTACAACTTCAGTGTGAATGAACGTGTGCTACATCGGTACTTGTACTATAGCGTGTTTTTCTCCTGTATGATTTTAGATTTCCTAAAAATGAAAGTCGGAAAGCTCTGTGGAAGAATGTCGTGAGGAGGAAGAATTGGCGTGCGTCTAAATGGAGCACTATATGTTCTCAGCATTTCCGAGAAGAGGACATAGACCGAACTTCCCTTTCAACAGTAAGGCTCCGAGAAAATGCTGTACCATCAGTTTTCCCTACACACCCAAAACATTTGCAAAAGGTATGTTAATTCAAAGAATTAAATACTCAATTTTCAAGTTTACGATTCAGTATAATACGTACGTATCGTCGATAATCGAAGTGTTGAGTAACTCACTTTGTCTTCATCATGTACCAAATTAAAAGCTAACACTACATTAACTGGCGTAAAGTATAGGCCTAAACAGGACACTGTGTAGATTTGCCATTCGATGTACCGTATTTCAGTAAATATTGGTGGTAATGAACAGTGTTTCCCAGTAGTGTAACGCAACTGAAATGTCCCAGTACGTATTACAAACAAGATGTATTTATGGGGCTTTGGAGGGAGGGTATAGCTAACTCAGTTTTCAGTTTCTATTATTTAGTTTGTGATACACGTTTATTACTGAATTAACAAAATTGTATCGTTTACATTGAAGGCTAGCTATTCGTAATATTACATTAAAAACTATTTTTAATCAGAAGAAACGCGGAATTTCGCCTTTACCAGAATTTATTTTAAACAAAAACTTTGAAACAACCAATCTGATGATGTTACATGCGTATATGGTGCAATTAGCGACTGTAATACACGCAGCACTATAGCACACTGGCAGTGTTTTGGTCAGAGTGTCATGGCAGCGAGCCACGCCCCCATGGCTTCAAAACGTAGTACGGCTGGGATATGTAGCGCCATCTCCCCTTATTCTTACCTCCATGCTTCTATCCCTGTCCGCTTGGTATAAATCGCGGTAAATGGTAACACACTCCTCAGATATGCCAATTCGATCACTATATAGTAAAACTAGATGGGGCGTCAGTATATGTTACAGTTATTATACTGATAGAAAAACAATTTCGTGGGTCTGTGAATGAGTTATAGTATATTCATTTTTGGATTTTATCATACAGTAATTCTTTTGAGACAGTGCGAAGCATAAGGGTCCAAAGCACTTATGCATCGATCGTGAGGTTGTAGCATTTATTCATCTTCTGGCATCTGTTGACCTTATGGTGAGTCAGGTTTATCTGTCTTGTAGGCCCACGTTGTATATATGAACATTCATGAAAAGCTGTTTCACTGGTAGATCTATATTCACTTAATGTGGGATCGACAAAGTCGTGCTTTGGCCCATACTGTTCTCAGCGCCTCATTTGTATTATAGTAAAGTGACCTTGTTCGTAGACTGTACTACTTGAATTTAATCATTTTCACAAACGGCTGTTTGTGTTCGGAGTTGGAAGTTTGTTTACTGGGCAGCAATCGGCTCTCATATGCAGTGTCAGGATGAATTCTATTGAATCTGTTTTTAAGTTCAAGATGGTTCAAATGGCTCTGAGCACTATGGGACTTAACATCTGAGCTCATCAGCCTCCTAGAACTTAGAACTACTTAAACCTAACTAACCTAAAGGTATCACAAATATCCATGCCCGAGGCAGGATTCGAAACTGCGACCGTAGCAGCCGCGCGGTTCCAGACTGAAGCGCCTAGAACCGCTCGGCCACACCAGGCGGCTGTTATTAAGTGCTAACAGAAAAGAAAATCACCAAGAAAAGTTAACCGCAAAGGGACTAGGATTTGGCAGACCAGATCCATTGATGGAGAAAGTGACGAAATCAAATAAACGTCAGTACGAGCGAACATTTAACAAAGAAGTGTACAATAGAACAGTTCTGTAGGTGCAAGGTAAGAATTTCTGAATTTCAACCTGTAAGTTAATTCGTGGATTAATACATGTGTTACGCATCTTGTACATACGTCTGATTAAATAAAAATGCACGAAAACTATCACCTACCCAAAAATTTGAATCGGAGAGTAGCGAAAGCTAACTCATTATTTCGTTCCTGCTCTAAACTGTACCAAACAACAAAATTCGGCAAAAAATTCTTTCTTTTGTTAGATAAGTTATGCATGTTATTATTATTACTGTTATTATTGTTATAGGCAGTGGCTGTTGTTGTGTAAACTTATTGATAAGCGTAACTGTTACACAGCAGATACTCTTAATTTCGCACTCTAAAATTTATCTGAATCTAAAAATTTGTGAACACGCAGAATGTAAAGCTTCCTGGCAGATTAAAACTGTGAGCCAGACTGAGACTCAAACTCGGGACCTTGGCCTTTCGCGGGAAAGTGCTTTACCACTGGATCAGCGAGATCCGCAGGAGAGCTTCTGTGAAGTTTGGAAGGTAGGAGACGAGGTACTGGCAGAATTAAAGCTGTGGGGATGGGTCGCGAGTCGTGATTGATTAGCTCAGTCGATAGAGCACTTGCCCGCGAAAGGAATAGGTCCTGAGGTCGAGTCTCAGTACGGCATGCAGCTTCAACCCACCAAGAAGTTTCATATAAGTGCACACTCTGCTGCAGAGCGAAAATTTCATTCTGGACCAGGAATGTATACTCACGAGCCACCACTGGTGCGGTAATTCGTTTTCTGCAATTGAAGGGGAACAACGCTGTGACAATCAATGCTGAGTTGGTAGATGGTACGGCAACAGTGCACCATACAGAGAGTGCAATGGAAACGTTGCAGCTGTGTCTGGCCTAGTCACCATGGGCAAGTATTGGTTGTGCCATTGTGACGATGCGGCAAATGAGGAAAACAAGTAGTAGAAAAATGTTAAGAACGTAGAGATCCAATCATCATCGGGCAAGACGATGCTGAATTCTTCTTGGGACTGCCATGACGTCGTGCTGACAGATTATGCTCCTAAGAGGCCAACAGTCATAGAACCGAACTACCGAAAATTCCTGTGAAAGTTATAGGAGTCTCTCAAGACAAAGAGCAATGGGAAACTATCCATGGTCTTGTATTACTCCACAAGAATACCACAGTCTTCTCTGCACAGATCGTAGTCAAATATACTGCTTCTTTGTGTTATCAAATTTTTGCGCACCATCCTTACTCTTCTAACACAAGAATGACTTCTTCCTCTCCCTTAAGACGAAGAAAACATTGCCTGATAATCATTTCGAGAAAGATAACTAGTTCATCTTCAGGGTAAAACGTTAACTGTACAGCCAAAATGCAATTTTACGATCGCCACCTCTGCCAAGTAATTCATCAGTTGAAAAATATTCCGCATTGAAGGATAGTTACGCAGAAAAAGACTGACACCATCTCCAAGTTTTGTGCAAGACCGCTAGTTCAGAAGGAACTGTGGCAGCGGAGAGATCTGATTTGCAAAAATTTTCGTTATCTGCCTTTCAGCACCAGTTTACATAGGAGTCCTGCTTAGAGCTGGCTAACCACACAGTCGCTCTGCAAGCTGTTCACTTGAATACCATTTAACTATCCATGGGAAAAAATGTCTCAGTGTTGTCACTTCTCCCTAGATGGCTACTGTTCCTGCCTGCATCCGTTAGTTGTTCACAGTCCAAAACTGGCAACACATCTGTGAGTTATCAGGGATCTGCTTACGCCATCTCGATTGTTGTGGGTGTTGTGTTGGTAGAAGTGCCAACACCGTGTTACTAGAGGAGGACGAAATGCACGCGTTTTAGCTCACGCAGGCTGGCGTGAGGAGGGAAGGACTATATTGACGTGAGGTCCGGAACATGACAAGGAATTAGAATTCAGAAAGCGGACGTAATTAGTTTGATACTTAACTTTAATCCATTAATGATGAGCGTCGCTCTTGACGGTACATGATTCACAATATTATCAGTTCAGAATAGTAACTGAATATGGCGCCTTGCTAGGTCGTAGCAAATGACGTAGCTGAAGGCTATGCTGAACTGTCGTCTCGGCAAATGAGAGTGTATGTAGACAGTGAACCATCGCTAGCAAAGTCGGCTGTACAACTGGGGCGAGTGCTAGGGAGTCTATAGACTAGATCTGCCGTGTGGCGGCGCTCGGTCTGCAATCACTGATAGTGGCGACACGCGGGTCCGACGTATACTAACGGACCGCGGCCGATTTATAGGCTACCACCAGTGGGTGTGGCTTTTACGTCAAATCAGTGTTTGGAGCAGTATTACTGAGAGCTAAAGGACTTTTTCATTTAGTTTATACCGTTGATGAGACCAGTTTTCACCACCATAGTGCGACTGATTCAGCTCCGATTTTAAGCGTAATGTACCGCTCATCTCTTGTATTCAAGATAGAGACTGTGCACAGTGATTGGAGAAAGCACAAGTCACACACATATACAAGAGTAGTGGCAAAAGTGATCCTCTCTCCCTGACAGACCTCTTCTGACTCAAACATAGTGAGATACGCCAAACAGAATGACCTCCTCCATGCCAAACAACACGGTTCCCTAAAACATCAATCACACTCTTTTCTCACATGTTACTCCGAAAGCTATAGATAAAGGAAATTAGGAAGGTGCACTGTTTCTTGACTTCTAATGAGTATTTGACTCAGTAACACACCAATGGTTATTTTAGGAGTATGACTGTATGGGGTATTAAATAGAATGAATTCAGGATTTCTATCTCGGATGAATATTCATTGACGGAAGTGGAAGTAACTTAGGGTATGCCACAAAAACATTTGTTGGGGCCCTTCTTTCTCATATGGTATGTTAACGACCTGGCAGAAGATATTAACAGTAACTTCAAGCTTTTCGCAGGTTATGCAGTTATCTATAATGAAATACTACATAAGAAAAAGTTGTACAAATATCCCTTTACATCTTGATGAGACTTCAGATTGATGTAAAAATTGGCAACTTGTTTTAAATTCTCAGAAATGTAAAACTGTGCACTTCACAAAATGCATAAAAGTAGTAATACCTATGACAACAACATCGACGAGTCACACTGGGAACCAGTTTATTCATACAAATATCTGGGCGTAACAGTTTGTAGGGACATCAAACGGAATGGTAACATAGAATTAATTGTAGGTAAAATAAGTGGCAGACTGCAGTCCATTGACAGGATACTGCAAAATGCAGCCAGTCCAGGAAGATAGAAAGATTGCTTACAAATCACTTGTGCGTCCATCTTAGAAAGTTATTCAAGTGCGTGGTACCTGTATCAAATAGCAACAACACAGGATGCACAACGTATATAAGGTTTCATTTATTTGTGGGAGTGGTTTGCAGGAATGTCGAGCAACGTGAATGGCAGATGCTTGAAGATAGACCTCAGTTACTCCGCAAAAGCCCATTTACAAAGTTTCGAGAGCCAGTATTAAGTGAGAAACCAAGAGATATGTTCCAGCCCGTTATATATCGGTGCTATAGCTGTCTTGTTCCCAGCATTTTTTACACGATTGATCATGAGGAACCACTGACACATTCTATTAAGCTAAATACTCTCCGCCCTGCACGTCAAAACGGTCTGCAGAGTATGTATGCACATTTAGATCAGCTCCAAAGAATGAGCAGTCAGTTTCATTGGCTGGAAAGTTTTCATGGTGTGAATGGCGTCATAAACGTTGACTTCTGAGAGAAATGAAAACCAATCACCACACAATTCTTCAGTGAGAAATGGGATGGCTTAGAGAAGAAATTAAAGGAAAAACCGATTCGTCTGGTGAAGACGAAAGAGAGAGCACTCCTGTCAGCACTACTAATGGGTTGGGTTGTTTGGGGGAAGAGTCCAGACTCCGAGGTCATCGGTCTCATGAGATTAGGGAAGTCGACCGTGTCCTTTCAAAGGAACCATCCCGGCTTTTGCCTGAAGGGATTTGGGGAAATCACTCAGAACTTAAATCAAGATGTCCAGACGCGGGATTGAACCGTCGTCCTTCCGAATGCGAGTCCAGTGTGCTAACCACTGCGCCACCTCGCTCGGTTCACGACTAACGAAATAGTCTTGTGTAACATGTGACTGGCATGTCTTAGAGTCTACAACAGTAGTCGGAATAACAGTATAGTGTTAGGTGGCCGAAACCATCGATATCATATCACCAAGTCATTGGTGTCCGATATATAGGAGACCATATCTCAGTGGTCGTGCAGGTAGTGAGGTGTTCATGTAGCGCAGTATCCAAGGTGTACCGTAGCACTTCGATTTGAAGAAAACCATTGCCACCAAATGTAATAGCTCTGAACAAGAAAACGTTGATCTTATGAATCGCCACCGAAAATCGTGAATTGTAATAGGGAATAAACAGGCCACAGTGCAGCAGTGGTGGACAGCGACAATAGGTGAGCACCCATAACATCCAGGACCAACTTCTCTGCTGTACAGTGTACTTCTACCTAACAAACGTCATAAGGCACAGAGGCGAACACGGACCAAGGAACACCACTGTGCATGCGGCCACTTGTTTGGAGGAATGGGAACGTTTTGATGGGTTTTCGAATTATTAAAGTTTCTTTCTCTTACGCTCAGAGTTGTCGTATGCTCGCGGGACTGTTTCCACGATTGTAGTACTAGAATGGGCGATGTTGCATGCCTGCAGTAGTTCAAACCAGATAGAAACTGTCAACTAGAGGCGACATCCACCAATCAGGAGTATGGAAAGATAGTGACGTGAGGAACTGGCGCTACAAGCAGTGTCAGTCCAACATAGGGATCCTACTCCCACTCCTGACTTCAGTCCGTTGTAACTTACCCTTGATGACTCTTCCTAGTCAGACTTCTGTCCACTGTATTTTGGCTGCGATCACTTTTCCTAAGCACTGGTAACCTGCTCACTTCTTGTAAGTGTGCCATAATTCAGGAAATGTAAGAGACCATGTATTTACCAAATTCATCTGTTATCATTTCAGACTGCATGTCCTGCATATCCACTCTCTCGACGTATCCTATCGACCAGTTCACCGCCATTGGAGGCTAAAAGCCTGGGTAAAGGTCAACTGGACTGATGAGTCAGAGGCCACATTAGTACCAGATAGTGGAAGAGTACAACTACATTGAATTGCATGACACTCACTGACAAGTCTTCGTTCACCTATGTAGGAAGTTGCCTACTTGAGGTAAAATGAGTTCTCCACCATTTTCCTCCCTTTCTGCCTTTTTTTTTTTTTCTTAATCATCGGTCTTCTGACCGGTTTTGATGCTACCGACTATGAATTCCTCTCCTGCACCAAACTATTCATCTCAGAGTACCACTTGAACCCTATGACTGCGGTTATTTGCCAGATGTATTCCAATCTCCGTCCTTCCCTACATTTTTCACACTCGACAGTTCTCTCTAGTACCATGAAGCTCATTCCCTGCTGTCTTAATACACGTCCTATAATCCTGTTCCTTCCTCTTGTCATTATTTTCCATACATTCCTTTCTTCGCCAATTTTGTGAAGAACATCCTCACTCATTATCTTATCATTCCATCCTAATTTTCAACATTCTTCTGTAGCACATCTCAAATGCTTCAACTCTCTTCTGTTCAGGCATTCCCATTGTCCATGATTCACTACCATACAATGCCGTGCGTCTAATGTACTATCTGATAAATTTCTTCTTGAAAGAAGTCCTATCAGTAGACTTCTCCTGGCCAAGAATGCCTCTTTGTCTGTATTAGTCTGTTTTTTATGTCCTCCTTGCTTCATCTGTCTTGCCGGGCGCGGTGGTCTCGCGGTTCTAGGCGCTCAGTCCGGAACCGCGCGACTGCTACGGTCGCAGGTTCGAATCCTGCCTCGGGCATGGATGTGTGTGATGTCCTTAGGTTAGTTAGGTTTAAGTAGTTCTAAGTTCTAGGGGACTGATGACCACAGATGTTAAGTCCCATAGTACTCAGAGACATTTGAACCATTCATCTGTCTTGCGGTATTTGGATTCCAAGATAGAAGAATTCTTTAACTTCGTCTACTTCGTGACTGCAATCTGAATGTTAAGTTTATAGCTATTCGCATTTCAGCTACTTCTCAGTGCATTTTTCTTTTTCCTGTTTACTCTCAATCCATATTCCTTGCTCATTAGCAGTTGAGTCCCATAGTGCTCAGAGCCATTTGAGCCATTTTTGAGCTCATTAGACTCTTCATTCCAGTCAACAGATCCTGTAATTTTTCTTTACTTACACTGAGAACAGCAATGTCATCAGAGTCTTATTATTAGTATCCTTGCATCCTGAATTTTAATCCCGCACTCGAACCTTTCTTTTATTTACGTCACTGCATCATCGATGTATAGATTGAGCAACCAGTGCGAAACACTACATCCCTGTCTTACCGTCTTTTTAATCTGGGCACTTCGTCCTTGGTCTTCCAGTCTTATTATTCCTTTAAGTACTGTACATTGCCCGTATTTCGTTGAAGCTTACTTCAAGGCGCTTCAGTCCGGAGCCGCGCTGCTGCTACGGTCGCAGGTTCGAATCCTGCCTCGGGCATGGATGTGTGTGATGTCCTTAGGTTAGTTAGGTTTAAGTAGTTCTAAGTCTATGCGACTGATGACCTCGGATGTTAAGTCCCATAGGGCTTAGAGCCATTTACTGAAGCTTACTTCTATCGTTCTCAGAATTTCGAAATCTTGGACCATTCTACAGTGTCGAACGTTTTTCTAGATCGACAAGTCCTTTGAAAGAGGCTTGATTTTTCTTAAGTCTTATTTCTATTATCAAGGGCAACGTCATAGCTTCTTCTTTGGCTCATTTACCTTTCCTAAGGCCAAAATGATCGTTATGTAGGAAATCCTCAGTTTTCCTTCCCATTCTTCAATAAGTTATTCTTGTAAGGATGCACGAGCTGTTAAGCAGATCGTGCGATAGCCCTCGCACTTATCTGCTCTTGCTATCTTCAGAATTGTGTGATGATACTGTAGGAAAATGCTGATGATACATCACCAGTCCAGCAGTTGTACACATCAACTCGAATAATCGTTTGGTTGCCGCTTCTCCCAATGACTGTAGATATCTATCCCTTCTGCCTTATTTAACATTGAGTCTTCCACAGCTCTTTTAAATTATGATTTTAATATTGGACTCCCATTTCGTCTTCTATCGTGTTACCAGAAAAGTGCTTCCTCTCAAGAGAGATTCAATGTACTCTTTTCACCTACCCGTTCTTTCCTCTGCATTTAACGGTGGAATTCCCGCTGCACTATTAGTGTTACCGTCCTTGCTTTTAATTTCATCGAAGGTTGTTTCGACTCTTCTATAGGCTGAGTCAGTCCTTGAAGACAACCGTATCTTTTTCGATTTCTTCATATTTTTTCTGCAGTAATTTTTACCTGGCTGCCCTGTACTTCCTGTTTATTTCATTCCTGAGTGGTTTACATTGCTATATTCCTGTCTTTCCATGAACAGTTTTGTACCTACTTCTTTCAGGGATAAACTGAAGTCTTTCTTCTGTTACCCAAGAATTTTTCGCAGCTGCCTTCCCTGTAAACTCTCTTTGAATGTCCAACAGTTGTGCTCGCTCTTTTGAGAGATGTCCACCCCTATTCAACTGAACTGCCTGATGTACTCTTTCTACGGGGTCAATCAATAAACTATTCTCCCAACCAATTTCAGTAACAAGCGACAAACAGTTACCTTTAACGGTAATGATAAGGGAAAGGATTAATATGCCCCGACGATTCACTTTAGATTTTGCATTTATTGTCACACCCTTCAGTGTAAACCACAGAACAAGCAAGTGTAACAATGAGAGAATACTTGCACTCGTAATATTTGCTATATAACTTAAGAATTACTTAATAAAAAATAGGAATCTAAAATTAGTCCTTTTTAACAAACATTTTAAGACCATAAACAATAAAGATCAACTGTTAATAAAGTCCCATAAACTTGAGCAAGGATTGCCTTTTCAGTCTCTGAATGAAGTCAGTAGGTGACATAGGGGACAATCAGACGTACATTAAATATTACACCATAAAGGGCGATCACTAATTAGGAATTATAACCATAAGTTACAGAAGATTCATTTACAGCAATTAATATCAATAGCAAATAATTAAGCCTTAGCAAATTCATCAAAACAAAGTATTTCAGTTCAGTAACAATGTTGGATCGTGAAATACGCCGGATTACCGACACAGAAAGCTAAATTTTACCAAACAGCAATTTCTCCAAACATACAACTACCTTAATAGTGTACAATACTTAGGTTATCCAGAATTACTCTAATTCGCCTTTCTTGAGCATAACGGTGGAGTAGATAATTAACCTCTTATTTCATTCTCCTGGAACATTGAGCGGCAATAGACACTCGGGCAAATCTTACCCCAGCGTGGCTCGGGAAAGAGAATGGCTCCACCAGGAGGAGGAAACATTTACCCGAACTGGAAATGGAACTCGTTGGCGATTTTTTAATCATTAACCAAAGCTTGCTGGCCAGCGGGTGAAAATTACAGAGGAAAAGGTAGCTTTATTTGTGCTCACAAGAACTGATAACTTCTGCAAATGAGATTCCAGCAGAACTACCGCCGTAGTTTCAATACGGGACTTCGGAGCTGAGGAGAGCAAGTCAACTACGGTCTCCACCCAATAGCCCCAACATTTCAGACAGACCGAGCAACCGACAACAGTCGTGGCTAGGCGGATTACCAAATAGAAACTCTAGCACTACCTTAAGTATAATTAAATAGAGCACTTAAATGCCACAGGGACTAAACTCCTTAACACACAAATATATACACAATAACGATTAAAGTTAGATATGCCTACGTACTAAAACACAACAGATATTGGTGAACATTAACATAATCTCGCATTTCAGACATCAATAAAATTAATTGGCTCTCTCTCTCCGCCGCACATGCAAGGTTATTTAACATTTTACAACGTGCTTATCCAAGTAGTGAGCTACACCGTCCATGGGAAAACAACGGCTAGCAGAAGGTCCACAGACAAAAAAAAAATTTTCTTTTTTGTTACTTGACGAAACGCGCCTTAAGTCAGTATGGCGTACAAATGCACAATTATGCAAGGGGGCAGTAGCACACACGCAAGGCAATTTACGATAACAAACTCAAAGCAGAGAAACGTTGCCACGCAGTTATTAATAGCTCCCACAACACCGGAAGACTGGACCCGCCAGACGGCGGCCGTTGCATTAACTAGATGAAAAATCTAACTTTCATTGACGACACCAGATTCCGGATGTACTTCCGCAGACGGACTTCATAACTTCCCCAGCCCATGAACGGAAACCAAACGTTGTCCACAGATTTACGGCCTCTTGTGTCCTCACGCCCCGGCTTTTTGGGCCCATCCAGGCTTAGCTTAGAGGGACCGAGCGTCCCGCTGCAAAACGGTCGTCCAGGGCCAAACACTCGTCTCAACTGCCTCCTCCGCCCTGGGCACGGCAACGCTCTCTAGGAAAGCGCAGAAACTCCAAACAGGAGTAAACCAAGGGAAAACAGGAACCGTGGCAAACGACACGGTTCACTGCCTACTCTATTATTCCTTATCCCAGTATCCACATCTTTAGGAAATTTCAAACACGTCTCGTCATTATTCAGCATTTCAATATCCTACTTCCTTCCACAATGCTTCTTCAGCACGATTGTCTTAAACTTCAGTCTACACTTCATTATCACTAAATTGTGATCTGAGTTTATACTTGCTTCCGGGACACTTTACAATCCAGTATCCGATTTCAAAACCTCTGTCTGACCACGATGTAAAACAGCTGGAATCTTCGCCATGTCTTTCCCGAGTACGCCTCTTCTTCTTATGAGTCTTGAACAGAGTATTTGCCATTACCACCTGCAATGTATGCAGGACCCCGTTAATTTTTCTTCTGCAAATTCCTTATCCTCCCACAATCCTTTCTTCTATTCCTTTCTCTGTAACTGCGTTCGAATCCCCCATGATTATTACATTATCATCTCTCTTTACATAATGCATTACCTGCTCAGTATCCTCATACACTTTCTACATCTCTTCATCTTCTGCTTTTGACATCGGCATGTATATCTGAATTACTGGTGTCGGCGTTGGTTAGCTGTCAAATCTGACGACAACACCACTATCACAGAACTGTTGACAGTAGCTCACTCTCCGGTCCCACTTTACTATTCATAGCGAATCCTACGCCCATCATACCATTTTATGCTGCTGTTGATATTATCAAATGGTTCAAATGGCTCTGAGCACTATGGGACTTAAAATCTGAGGTCATCAGTCCCGTAGAACTTAGAACTACTTAAACCTAACTAACCTAAGGTCATCACACACATCCATGCCCGTTGATATTATCCTGTATTTTTCTAACCAGAAATCGTGATCTTCTTTCGATTTCACTTCACTCACCCCCAATATATCAAGGTTGAGCCTTTATCTTTTCCAGTTTTCCTACCACTTCCATGTTCCGACTCATAGAATTTTATCTTTTCGATGACCAGAACGGGAGACTAACGCGGAATCTTTTGTCAATGGAGAGATCATCATGATCTTTTTTCATTTACAGGCCACATGTCCTGTGGATACATAATATGTGTCTTTAATGCATCGGTTTCGATTGCCTTCTGCATCCTCATGTCGTTAATCATATAGTCAAGTCTAACAGGCCACTGACCTTCCTCTTCTGTGCTAGGGGCACACGCATTGCCCGAACTCTTACGGGACTCGGTAAGATTGTCTGCCGCGAGTAATGAGTGTAATGGGCAGGGGCACTACGAATGTAGTGTGTGGACATTAGGTTGGGAATGTGGGTATCACGGGGGAGCGTGCAAGGGATAAATCCCTGCAGACGCACTGTCCTCAGTGCCCTCAATGGCTCAGATGGATAGAGCGTCTGCCATGTGAGTTGGAGATCCCGGATTCGAGTCTCGGTCGTGGCACACATTTTCAATTGTCCCCGTTGATGTATATCAACGCCTGTCGACAGCTTAGGGTCTTGATTTAATTATCATTTCATTCTAAGAGAGCTGCGTGGTCACCGATGATATCTGTTCTTTCGGACAGAACAAATACCGTTTTCATATATATTTGAAAATATGTTCGTAACGCGACCACTTTTACAAGTAATTTACTAGGCGTGACCTAGTACATTACTTGTCTTACGATTCCACGCATTAGTAACCAGAGAAACTTATCGTGTACTCATTGACGTGTTGTCTTCCACGTGACGCAGTACGGCCTCTTTCACTTCGGGTGTTCGCGTTCTCCTTGGAGCATCATGGTCACACCGACTAACTGACGGTATACCTTTCTCGAAGTCGTTTCATAACTGCTGCGAAAACGGTATGGATGAAGTCATACATTGTGGATAATGATCATGATAAAGGCGACGAGCAACTCTTCCATTACCGTGAGCTTCGCCATACAGAACGATCTTGTCAATGTATTTTGCAAATGTATTCCCAACCATGTTGCTCTAACAATCGCAGACATGTGAATGAGGGCCGAACCAGGTCGCAGAGGTAGGACACAGGTTGGATAGGCGTCAAATTACATCAGCTAATCCGACGTAAGTGCCTTCCACCATGATTACCCTGTTGCATACCCATATAGCACGGAAATGGTACGTTTCCAGACATGGATTCCTGTTCATAATATTGTCTACTCAGTCCTCGCTACTAGTACGTGAAGTTTGTCACGGGAATTTCTGGAGACCCTGTATTAATGTTATAGAACTCTTAGTTTATCCTATTATAAGCAATTTGTAAGTTTTGACTGGTTTATATGCATCAGTGCGTCATATATTTAATCTATATACTAATATTATTTATGTTAGAATTCCAAGTATTACCCCTCAACGCGAACTGGAGATCTGCCCAGGTCACAAATGGAGCGAGAGAATTATGACTGTATTAATGTTATAGAACTCTTAGTCTATCCTATTATAAGCAATTTGTAAGTTTTGACTCGTTTATAAGTATCAGTGCGTCATATATGTAATCTATAGCCGGCCGCGGTGGCCGTGCGGTTCTAGGCGCTGCAGTCCGGAACCGCGGAACTGCTACGGTCGCAGGTTCGAATCCTGCCTCGGGCATGGATGTGTGTGATGTCCTTAGGTTAGTTAGGTTTAAGTAGTTCTAAGTTCTAGGGGACTGATGACCTAAGATGTTAAGTTCCATAGTGCTCAGAGCTATTTGAACCATTTAATCTATATACTAATATTAGTTATGTTAGAATTCCAAGTATTACCCCTCAACGCGAACTGGAGATCTGCCCAGGTCACAAATGGAGCGAGAGAAACGTGACTATCTACAAACCGTCGAACGAGCCCTAATTTCTCTTGTCTTTGCTTCGCGGTACTTCCGCGAAATGTACGTTGGCAAAAGTGGAATCGTTCTGAAATCAGCTGAAAATGCCGATTCCCTAGATTTCCCCAATAGTGCCCGGCGAAAAGAACGTCCCATTTGCGTTCGCGTGTTGATCGGACCTACCGGTAACAAACCCAATGACATTGCTCTAAATTGGTTAGATGTTTTCCACGCATCCTACCTACTTGGGATCCCAAACAGTAGAGCAGTAGCCAAGAATGGGTTGCACTAGTGTTCCATACGTGGTCTTTCCTACAATTATTCCAATAAATCAAAGTCGACTGTTTACCTTCCCTACTACCAATTTATGTGATCGTTCCATTTCGTATCGCTTTGCAGCGCTATGCTTGGACATTAATCGACTTGACAGTGTCAGCAAGCACACCCCTAATACTGTATTCGAACATTACAATACTGATTTTGTTGTTTGAGGCTTTCCCGACGGACTAGTTGTAAATACGGTTGTCGGGCGAGATGTCGGGCGTCGTTGCACTCTAGTCAGCGGTGTTGAAACCGATGTGCTTTTCTCGATATGTGGAGCACGAGCCATATCGTATTCTGACAGTTCGTCTGTTGAGCTAATCCACGTCCGTACCATGTTTTTAGAGAACTGATATTCTAAACCGGAGGTTCGCCGTGCCTTACATCTGGCGAGTGTTACAGAAAGGGTGGAGCTGGAAGAAAGTGATGAACAAAGAGGAATGATCATTTTGCTGTAAACCAGCGGTATTTCTTTGAAAATAGGAAGATTATTGGAGAAACATACAGTTAAATGCGTCTTTCGTCCGCCAACGGAACTCGGAGCTCTTTTAGGCTCAGTGAAGGACGATTGATTATAAGAAGGCCTGGGGTCTGTAAGATTGGCTGTAGCTGCTGGATATAATACACCGGACAGACTTGTCGCACTGAGGAGGAAAGATGTGCCGAACATCGACGACACACACCTCTGGACCAGCCAGGGAAATCTGCAGTGACCGTGCAATGCCTCAGTGGAGGGCATTGAAAGGAAAACGAAAACACCGAAATTCTATCGTCGACGTCTTCGTATTGGGACAGCATTATAAAAAGAAGCAGTGGAAATTCGCAGCTCGATTAATTTGCTTAACAGGGACACAGGATACCAACTCAGCACGGCAAGGGATCCAGCGCTGGCCACGCTAATATCACAGTGAACACAAGAGAGAACTGACGGTCGTACGAGGGATGACGCTGCGGTGGCGACATAAGATGTCCGGTCCACAACGGCGAAGAGGGGCGTAGGCTAGCGCGGACACGTATTTTGGCAGACAGGCTCCCGACAGGGGACGCTGGGGCGGCCGATGGCAGCGCATATTACGACGTGACACGCCTCTGCTCTTGCTTTCATCGTCCGACAGGTGGCGTAGCCGTCTCTCCCGCTACCGATCTGCATATTGGTCACCGAAATTTGGCGCGTTCACGCCTGTGCAGTTTCTTCTCTGATCGTCATAAATAGGAGGCTTTGGTCACAGACTGGGCAAGGCTCTGTCCTCTCCCCTCTCCTTTATCTCTTGTACACCGCCGACATGCCCGAGCCATCCTCAACTGTACACCTCCTCCACTATGCTGTTGACCTTCCTGACTCTCTATCCTATCCCTCAACGGTCCAAACGAACCCGCCAAACCTACCAGTTCACCACTTGGTTCAACCAGTGGTTCCATCGTATCAATACCTCCAAGACCCAGGAAATGATCACAGGCTGAACCACCTGCTCCTTCCATCTCCACGATTTCTACCTCACCATATATGGTCGGCCCATCCATCCATCCATCTCACCCTGAGGTACATTGGCCTCACTCTCGCCCGTCAACTCACCTGGACGCATCTCCTGACCATCCAGCAGAAAGCTCATACTCACCTCTGCCTCCTGAAACTCCCATCTGGCTAGTAATGGGGATTGTTTCCTTCCACCACACCTACAAATTCCTCATCCATCCTATCCCTCCATTATGCCAGCATTGACTGGATCGCTGCTCCCCCCCCCCCCCTCCTTTTTATAAGGCCCTCCAAATCCTTCAACGCCACGCACTCTGCCTTGCCTTCTGTATCTGCCTTCCTGCTCCCACACAGCTCCTGTATGACCTCATCTCTTTCTCCCACCTCCTCCTTTTCCTCCAACATACCCACATCCTTTACACTGTCTGCAGGCTTGATCGCCCCCACTCCCTGATGACCTCCTTCCTCTTCACCTCCTACCCATTGTCATGACTCTATCACTGTATCCCATCCTCTCTCCACCTCCACACCCTCCATATCCTTCATCAGGGTAATGTCCAGCACCTCCTCGTTCCAGATGATTAACTTCACCATAACGTCTACCCTCCCTACCAACTGTAGCCCAGCCTTGTTTCCACCCTCCCCACGCCCCCCCCCCTGTCCCCTCACCTTCCCCCAGAGCAGATTTTCCACCTTCCCCCCTCCCCAAGGCTATGCAGTCCCTCCTCGGCTGTTTCCTCTCCCATCCTTCCCTCCCTAGCTCTCTTCAGCGCGCCTCCACCCCATCCTCCTTTCTCTCCCCTGCTACTAACCTCACTTTCCCTTCTCCCTTGTATCCCCACCCCTAGCATATCCCCCCCCCCCCAGGTTTTTATTCATCATCGAGTGTGCTGCATCAGTGTTGTGTACAGTGTCATTCTACAGTCTTATAAAGTGATGTGGTTTTAATTCTGTGCTCGACCTGTATATGGTTTTGCTGTCCATGAGTGTTCTGTGCTATGCCACTTATCGCATGGCTGTTTTAATCGTTCTGCACCTTTTTATGGTCTGGCTGTACTTCACCTTCTGTCTTCTAATCCTTACAGTGTGTGGATTTTTGTGTTAAATGCTTTTTTAGATTTTTGTTTCCGTTTTACAGTCACCCCTTTTGTATGCTTTCTTCCATTATGTTCCCCCTTTTTATATCTATGTTCCGCCATGTTTTCTCCTTTATATTGTTTTAAATGTCTTCCTGTCTACTTGTAATGTCTTACGAATGAAGAGCAGCGTCTATGCAGCTGCCGGTCCACCACTGACGGGGAACTGAAAATACAATAAAGGGAAAAAAAAACAACCTGAGCAGTGTGTTCGCCGCAATTGAAGATGTCGATCAGTTACGACGATGAAATATTGTGCAATGTTCACAACAACATCCGATGTTTTGTCCGACAACCACATTTACAAGATTAATTTTTTTAATGTTCTTCATTACTCAAGATTTTTCTGCATTTAGAGAAAACTGTCATTCATCACACTAAATAGAAATTCTGTCTCGCACATCATCCTGTACCTCCTAGTCTTCACGCGTTCAGAATGTGCGGACTGCGGGCAGGCAAAGCACGGCCTGTTCCGGCTTTGCTCGGTCCTTCTCGGAAGTACCCGGAAAAGCGCGACGTCTCATTTAGTACTGCAACGCGGCATTATTTGGTCGGTACAGCTCTCTTAAGTTCGGCAAAATCGTGGAGTCAGCGTTATTTACTCTTCGCTATTTGTTCCTGGTATGGAGGACGTTCACTGGTCCAGTGGCTGATTGCCCAAAAAGTGGCAGCTATCCATCTACCGTCACAGGCCTTTAAAATGAATGGGAATGATAGGAGAGAGGGACGAGGATTCTCAGTATACATTATGTAGTCGAATATGCGACGGGCACTGCAAATTTGCTATGAAACTACTTTACAATACCACGCAGAATGAATTTAAGCATTTAGTTGGCAACGAAAGTGCCAAAATTTACAACGATCGAGAGGTGGGATTCGCTGTTCTCTATGTCAAGAAGCACGTTGTGGTAAATTTCAAGCCACAGATCACGTGAAGAAACTGGTGGTAGGAACAGAAAATTTCTGAAGTAGCACGCATAATTCCCCTCTAAGTTGCTACAGTTTTCAATGGAAATGACCGAAGAGTATGGAGATTTTATATATTACTGCAAAGTACGTTGGTAAAGTCAAGGCCCATGCCTGGAATAATTTTTAGCTTTAAAACTCACTGTTGTCGAACTCATGAAGAAAAAAGGAGTGCAGGAACGAAAGTTAGAACAGCCGGAATGGGCTGCAGACCTGGTATTTTAAGCAGTCTTGACTGGACACTGGCCATAGTAGGACTTTGCAAGAACAGAAACAACTTGTTGTTTGTTTATTGGGGATTCATTTAAAGGGAAAATCGTGTTGTAAAAGGGACACATCGTCCCTTAGGACTTAGGGACAAACATAGTCCAGTTCCCTGACCTCACTGGAGTTAAAAAAAAATAATAAACGCAAGGTTTGAAGAATTCATCGTGGCATTGAAAAAGTTACCAGTTTTGTTCGCTTTTGAGGACACTGCCATCCTTACGTCTGTTTTTGAGACAGTTTGCCATCACTTGAAACCGTGCCTGTGCATGTGCCGATGTAAGTTAATTGATCTGCAAGGTATGTCCTGTTTTAAAGACAAATACCTTTAACGTTAACAATGTCCAGGACGTCTACACTGCTTTCCTCGGGCAGAGTTTCCACGTCTACATAATGAGACTGCAAAATCTGCTTCAATATTTCGCTTAACAAGTGCCTGTGAAAGAAGTTTTTTTTCGATTATGGAAGTAAATAAGTCACGATTATGTGACAACTTGAGTGCTAAAATCTGTGAAATTGTCTGCCTCCGTATACCGACAGTTTGTACAAATGAAATTTGCATGTCTTCAGTGCGCCAAAACCAATTAAATAATACTGAAAACTTGTTTTGCTTTTTGCGTGTGTTGTTGGAAAATATGAAATCTAGAATCAACTCTTACTCAGTGTGACTGCATTGCCGTTTAAATACGGCGAGTTCGCAGTTCCCCCCATGCTCACACTCAGAAAGTTTGGCGTAGCAGTGGGGGGAAAGGTGCCAGCTGAGACTACTGATACAGGGTGTAGAAAAATATCCACTACCAGTCACAATAAAACATCATTTATGTGCCACACTACCCGTTTCGGGCTTGCGCCCATCCTCAGGTGTTTATACATTGATTTACATGTTTATACTGTTGGAGATCACTGTATAAATACAAAAAATTATTTGCTGGTGACTACACAGATACAAGTGGGACAGTTGTAAGTGGTAAGGCAGCATTTGACGAAAATATATCTGTACTTACAAAAAGATGAAGCACCATTATTACAGTTATGCTGTGTGACAGTTTTGCCACTTAGTTACATACCCCAGCATAGCTGTAATAATTGTTCTTCATCTTTTTGTAAGTACAGATATATTTTCGTCAAATGCTGCCTTACCACTTTCCGTGCGAGGCAGCAACACGCCATGTTTCGTACCGGAATGCGGCTGTACCTAGTCACGTGATCAAGTTGTTAGGGCTGTGTCTACTGTTTGCGTTATTGAGTGATAGAAAAAGGTACAGAAATACTGTATTCAGTTTAGTAATAACACTTTAGCCGGCCGGAGTGGCCGAGCGGTTCTAGGCGCTACAGTCTGGAACCGTACGATCCCTACGGTCGCAGGTTCGAATCCTGCCTCGGGCATGGATGTGTGTGATGTCCTTAGGTTAGTTAGGTTTAAGTAGTTCTAAGTTCTAGGGGACTGATGACCTCAGAAGTTAAGTCCCATAGTGCTCAGAGCCATTTGAACCATTTCAACACTTGAGAATATCTGAGAAATCTCTAAACAAGTTAGCTGTCCCGTCTGCGTGTTATGTATGGAAAGCTCATTCACTTCCTAGGGGACCATTTTATTGGCTTTTTTTTTTTAATTTACGCACTATTTTTGTGTTGCTGTTTATGTTTACCAGTCTATGTCCTATGTTTCTAACGCGTGTTGTTGTTGCTAATCTATTAAACTTGTTGTATCCGAAAGCCTTGATGTGTTAAGCTCGATAGTAATGCAAATTGTTTTGCAAGCAATATAAGTGAACGCTACATCTTACCAGTTAGCTGATCAGAAATGCCTGTACAGAGAGACACCGCCGATTCTGGGTGGTTCTTCGCTGTGCAGTCGGCATTGGTACGGCTGTCGCTACAGCGCTGTCACTTACGCGCCGACACAGAGGCTCCATCCCATTGTACTGTCTGCGCGTATCGCGCTCTCTAGACACACAGCCGTGGACGCAGCGACTACTGGGTTATGCGTCCGTGGTTTATAGCCACTGCCGATACAATGGGCAGGATCAGGCCACGGCCTTCTAGACCTTTAATCGCATAGGTGACTCTTGCGGGATTCCTGCATGCCAGACGAATGCATACGAGGGTCATTTCAGAAGTCCTGCACACTGCGCATGAGCGGCAGTTGCAGTATCGCGTTCAAGCTGAAATTCACGTCAGTTGTGGGCGAGACCTTAAGCCGTCGGCACACGGACCGTCCTGTCGAACGTTAACGTTGAGCGTGGCAAGTTCAACGTGCTGCTGAAAACTCAGGAACGATGCGACTTGTGCATACGGTACGTGGGCCCCAACGTGGTATACGCCATCGCAACGCACTCCAGCGGCAATTGAGGGATGTTTCTAGTTATTAAATCACACTGTTTACTCAACGGGCGAACGTAAAATTCCCACGTTAGCTCTATTAAAACGCACATTTCCTCCATCGTCCACGAAAAGGAAAGTACCATGTCCAATCAATAGGGACACAGGCTTATAAAAGTTCCATTACAGACAGTGCGGTACAAATTTGGAATGCTTCTCCGCATAAGATAAGCATTATTTAATCATTCCCACATTTTAGTAAAACCCCAAGGTCAGTCTTACTTGATCGCTGTTCCCGCCCAGTAGCGGAATCTTTGCAACGTGTGACTTACGAAGCGTAAAAGAAAAAGGAGCAAAATATCTTTAATCAAATAGCGCAAGCTGTCCTTTAAATTAAGCCAATCGAACAGTCATCCCTGGAAAATAGGTGAACTTATATTTACATAACATCAAATATAATAGTATATACTTATATTAAACTAATAATAAAGTATCAGAACCTAATAAAAACGCCAATGTTAGGAAAAAAATTGGCCGCTTCAAACCGCGAACCATCGCCCTAACATGTGATTAATAAAGAAATAGCGACGCTGCTCACCACGCTGAACCAACACCACACCATGCTCAACTAATCATAGTATGTTACCCCTGCAGGAAACCTTAATCATAGACATGTTACTAATTGAAATATAATTATAACAAATTGTACCAAGAGCAATGCGTTTTGGGTGGATTTTCAGTGTGTCGCTGCCTTCAAATAGCCTACTCTCATAATACGCAAGTTCCAATAATTCTTTGGCCACGAATATGATGTTTCTCATTATTTTTTTCTGGAACAAATCACACGGTTAACAACGGGTTCTCCAGTGATTCTCAATTTGCTGGTGCTCAGAAAAGGTATATACAGGGTGATTCAAAAAGAATACCACAACTTTAAAAATGTGTATTTAATGAAAGAAACATAATATAACCTTCTGTTATACATCATTACAAAGAGTATTTAAAAAGTTTTTTTTCACTCAAAAACAAGTTCAGAGATGTTCAATATGGCCCCCTCCAGACACTCGAGCAATATCAACCCGATACTCCAACTCGTTCCACACTCTCTGTAGCATATCAGGCATAACAGTTTGGATAGCTGCTGTTATTTCTCGTTTCAAATCATCAATGGTGGCTGGGAGAGGTGGCCGAAACACCATATCCTTAACATACCCCCATAAAAAAAAATCGCAGGGGTAAGATCAGGGCTTCTTGGAGGCCAGTGATGAAGTGCTCTGTCACGGGCTGACTGGCGGCCGATCCATCGCCTCGGGTAGTTGCACAAACACCCATTCTCTGTAAACTGTTTATACCAACGTTTAATACACCACCTATCAGGAGGTTTAACACCATACTTCGTTCGAAATGCACACTGAACAACTGTCGTCGATTCACTTCTGCCGTATTCAATAACACAAAAAGCTTTCTGTTGAGCGGTCGCCATCTTAGCATCAACTGACGCTGACGCCTAGTCAACAGCGCCTCAAGCGAACAAATGTACAACTAAATGAAACTTTATAGCTCCCTTAATTCGCCGACAGATAGTGCTTAGCTCTGCCTTTTGTCGTTGCAGAGTTTTAAATTCCTAAAGTTGTGGTATTCTTTTTGAATCACCCTGTATATACGTATAAGCTTGAAATGAATGCCAATATGGCGCCCCACAATTCTGTACTGAAGGGAGACGGCGTGCGTGTGACGTAGGTGGCGTTGTGCCATCTCATTGGTCAACGCTCAGACGCACGCTCAGAATATCTGACAAGCCAGATATTGCTCTGCACGTTCGGAAAGTGCACGGTTCGTGCGCCGACGGCTTTAGACGTGACGGTCGCATAAACAGAGGTGACATAATTCACTGGACAGCGTTATGCACATATACAGAGGACGGTCGTATCACGTACACACGGTATAAAAGGGCAGTGCATTGGCGGAGCTGTCGTTGGTGCTCAGGTGATTCATGTACGAGATTATTGCCGCACGGCGGGAAGTAACAGACTTTGAATACGGAATGGTTGTCAGAGCTAGGCGCATGGGACATTCCATTTGGGAAATCGTAGGGGATTCAGGATTCCGCGATCCATTTCTGAAATCGTTAGGGAATTCAATATACCGGGTCCCACAGTGTTAAGAGTGTTCCGAGAATACCAAATTTCAGGCATTATTTCTCACCACGGACACTGCAGTGGCCGACGTCCGTCACTAAACGACCGAGAGTAGCGGCGTTTGCATAGAGTTGTCAGTAGTAACAGACAAACAACACTGCGTTAAATAACGGTAGAAATCGATGTGGGACGTACGACGAACATATCCGAGAGGACAGTGCGGAAAGATTTGGCATTAATGGACTATCGCAGCAGACGACCGACGCGAGTGCATCGCTAATAGCGTGGCATCGCCTGCAGCGCCTCTCCTTGGCTCGTGTCTATATCGGTTGGTCCCTATACGACTGGCCGGACGGTGTGGCCGTGCGGTTCTAGGCTCTTCAGTCTGGAACTGCGTGACCGCCCAAACAACGATGCGAACTGTTATGGATGACAGTGCCGCACGTCACCGGTCCTGCAACTGTTCATTAATGATCCTGCCTCGGGCATGGATGTGTGTGCTGTCCTTAGGTTAGTCAGGTTTAAGTAGTTCTAAGTTCTAGGGGACTGATGACTTTAGAAGTTAAGTCCCATAGTGCTCAGAGCCCTATACGACTGGAAAACCATATCTTGGTCCGATGATTCCCGACAGTCGGCAAGAGCTTATGGTAGGGTTCGTGTGTGCCACAGATTCCACGAAGCCATGGAACCAAGTTGTCAACAAGGTACTATGTAAGCTGATGGTGGCTCCACAATGGTGTCGGCTGTGTTTACGAGGAATGCACTGGTTCCTCTTGTCTAACTGAACCAATCATTGACTAGAAATATGTTCGGCTCCTTAGAGACCATCTGCAGCCATTCATGAACTTCATGTCCCCAAACAACGATGCGAACTGTTATGGATGACAGTGCCGCACGTCACCGGTCCTGCAACTGTTCATTAATGATTTGAAGAGCATTCTGGACAGTTCGAGAGAATGATTGGCCTCTCATAGAACATTTATAGAACGTAATCGAGAGGTCATTTCGTGCACAAAATCCTGCACTGACAAAACTTTCTCAATTATGGACGACTATAGAGACAGCATGGCTCAGAATTTCTGCAGGGGACTTCCAACGACTTTTCGAGCCCATTCCATGCCACGTTGCTGCACTACGCCGGGCAGAAGGATGCTCGACACGATATTAGTACGTATCCCATGACGTTTGTTACTCGAGTATATGTTCGCGTGGCTGTGTATTGAGTAATTCAGTTCCAGAATGTATCTGTTCTTTCGGAAAGAGCAGATACGATCTTCATATATATAGTTAAGGCTAACCGGCCATTTGGACATCTTCTGTGCGGATGCAAAAACATTGCCCGAACTCTTACGGGAATCGGTAAAGCCGCGAGTAATGAGTGTAATGGGCAGGGGCACTACGAATATAGTGCGGGACAGTAAGCTGCGAAAGTAGGTCTCACGGGAGGCGTGCCACAGATAAGTCCCTGCAGTCGCACTATCCTCTGTGTCCTCGGTGGCTCAGATGGAGTGCGTGTTCGGCCAGAGGGCTGCGTGCTCCCTGTAACAAAAAAACTGAGGCAAGAAATCAACGGTCAGCTTGAACGGATGTCTTGTGACGTCCGCCCAGACCAAACGCAACGAACTATATCGAACAAAATGAAAGAAATGGTGGGTAGAGCATCTGCCATGTAAGCAGGAGATCCCGGGTTCGAGTCCCGGTCGGCGCACACATTTTCAACTGTCGTTGACGTATATCAACGCCTGTGTGCAGCTAAGGGTATTCATTTCATTATATTAATTTACCCGTAATGTCAACTTTTCTACTTCAAAATCGGAACCAACGGAAATTTACAAATCTCTGAAGGAGGTGTGCTGGAATAGTGTAGTGGGTCGTAACACAGTACCACGGTGGTCTGCTTGTTTGTGTGTAGGACGTGTAAGCACTGAGGATAACGCAAGGAAGGCGATCAACTGCAACAGACTATACCTCTCAGGTTATTGTTAATTGCATTTTAAGATAGGATCTACGAAAAACATGTGAGTAAACTGCATATGTGGTCAGAATATCTGTCACTTCAGTTTACAGAATCACAAATTAGAAGTTAAAAATGAGAAAGGTCGCTGTCAGATGGGTTCCGCATCATCTGCGGGAGAGCAGAAAGCAGAATCGCGGAAGAATTGCTACAACGTTATCGAACGGAAGAGGAACAGTTTGTGAAACGGATTGTTGGACTTGATGAAACGTAGACACGAGGTTTTGAGCCAGAACTGAAGTCTCGTGATAATGGAAAAGTTCTGACTCTCCACTCTCGAAAAAATTCCGCCGCCAACAATCAAAGGTGTTCTCTGTGTATGTCATGAATGGAATCATAAGTACAGATAGAGTGCTCCAGGGGTCTCTTGCAACAGACGCGTACTGCAAGCTGTAACTGTAAAATGTTTTTCACCCGAAAATTAGTCAAAGTATGCCTAAGATGCAGGCAACTGGTGTCCTCATTTTGCACGATAATGCAAGGCTGCATATTGCCCTATCGCTGAGGGAAACGCCTGACAAATATGGGTGGAAAATATTTCCCCACCGACAATACAGTCTTGAGGAAGCCCACAAGACTTTGATTTGTTTCCCAAATTTAAGGCACAACTCCGTCGAAAACGTTTGGTACAGCTGATGAAGCTTCCAGTGAGGTGACCCGAGTAATCAGACAGATCAACAGTGAAGGTGCTCTATCCGGAATACAGATATTGCCAAAATGTTAGGAAGCTGAGAATGACGTGTAGAGGTATTTTGTAAAATAAATTATATTCATCAATTCTGTCTTACAGTGTGCAGGACTCATGAAATGACTCTCGTAGACTACTAATATTTTGGGTCAAGTGATGTGGCACACAGTACGAGAAACTGGACTAATATTCTTGAGAAATAGTTTAATTTCTTCCGTTTTTTCTCTTGATTTCAGGCGAATGCTGTTGTTTCTTCAAAAAGTCTGTCGCAATTTATTTCTCCATCCTAGTCTGACCGAGTTAGTTTTCAGTTTCCATTTACTTCAGTCTTCATGTACCAACAAAAAGTAACCAGTAGCTTACTAACAGCACATACGTGTATTCATTAAAATTAAAACTGAAAAATCTGTGTATTAAACCTGCTATACCTATTTTCGCTCAACAGAATAACAGGCCTCGTCATTGTCTGACAGAAGAAGAAGAAGAGAAGGAATCGACTTAACTGTTGATTAGAAAAAAGCGCCCTAGTTTTCAGATTGTATGCCGAAAGGCTGAAGAAGGAGTGTTTCTGTCCAGGCATACACGTGTAAGGTGCAACCCTCTGTTAGCGTGAGATGTAAAGGGTAGCAAAACACAAGCCACCCGTGTATGCTATCATCTACTAACACAGTCAAAATTCGTATTCGGACTGCCTTTTGCCACCTTTGAGGCACAGAGAAGTTTGCATTTTTGTTGTTCTTGTACAGGTGTATTTTCTCTAGGCAGTTCACGTGATCAGCAGGTACGTCACATATAGACGTAGGAGGTACAATTTAATATTATTTGCAGCTTCGGCCGATATCGCACACCGGCCAGAATAGTGACACAACTGGAAAACATAATACTTGAGAAAAACGACTTAAAGATCTCTATAAAATTTATGTTAAAATACTATAGACGTCCTTTAAATTTCGGACGAATAATTTTGCCAGTAAATTTAATTATAATCTGTACTAGAGTAATATGTACATGTAGTTCTGAACTCGTCGATCGTGAGATGTTATCAGGTAATTATTAATTAATTCGTTGAGTTGTGTCGTTTTTCTTGACTTTCTACACACTTTTCCGTTCTTGTCATGGCCCGTCGTGTAATACTTCTGCCATTTTTCCAGCCCAAATAATATATTACTTACTGTAACATAATACGACATTCGAACCTCTATCAGGCAAAATTAGTACTTAAGTTAGAGTAAAAAATGAAAAATACGGTGAAATGCTTGTATGAGAGAAATGCAAAATATAAAATTGTAATTTATGAAAATTAATACACTTTAATAAGGAGTGTCGATTAGGTTCAATTCAAGGAACACAATTTACGAATATACAGAATCGTAAATTTTTTTGTATAATCTAGGAATACTGTTTGCTGAGAAAAGGGATTCAATGTAAACTTCCTTTATAGCAGAAATTACCATATTTCCCCGTAGTCAGGAACGCACGAAATTTCATAGTACTTACAACAGATGCAACTGTCAAGACAGTATTTGTTCCTTTCATTGCATGTATGTCTGGAGAACATTGTAATGTAAGACACAGAACCTGTGTAAAAGCATACATGGTAATAATCAGCGATACGAAAAATTACGTTCAAGTTACCTTACACATGAAAAATTTCACAACTAAGAATTTGCCGCTCTTCTAGAATGGTTCATGCACACTTTCCGTAGCAACTTCTGAAGCAAAAATAGTTCAAATGGCTCTGAGCACAATGGGACTTAACATCTGAGGTCATCATGCGGCGGCGCGGTTCTTTCCGTCCCTTTACGACGGACCTGTACCTACCTGTGAACATTGTCCCAGCAGATCATCAGTAGGAAAGCCGAGTGAAACCTTCTGTACTTCGACGTGAACCAGGCTGCAATTTAAGTCACTAATCTACGTTTCGGGAGAAACACGAAATGAAAGTTTGGAAATTTTGTCCTCAATTAATATATTCTGAAACTTAGGTGAACAAGTATCACGGCCAAGCCCGTGCTAGTCTTAACACAGTCACTCACAATCCCTTTCACTTACGTTAGCAAGTTTATGGTGTTGCATTTCCCGAAAACGTAATAGCTACCAAAATACTGATTGTTTTTGATTGATAATACTCGCCAAATATTAAGTCTGTCGGTACCAAATGCAGTCACAGGTTTTTAGCCACCGACCTGCTCAATACGCCACGCGGAATATATGTCTTTCTTCGTCACAAAATTCACTTAAAAATTTCGAAATTTCTACACACACATCGGAATAATTATGCCGTCACTTTCCAACAAATGGTTCAAATGGCTCTGAGCACTATGGGACTTAACATCTTAGGTCATCAGTCCCCTAGAACTTAGAACTACTTAAATCTAACTAACCAAGGACATCACACACATCCATGCCCGAGGGAGGACTCGAACCTGCGACCGTAGCAGTCCCGCTGTTCCGGACCGCAGCGCCTAGAACCGCATGGCCACCGGGGTCGGCTCTTCCCAACACTTTTGATGTATGAAACACTGCTAGATCCGGCAACTTATCGTTTCCATCGGAACTACTACTACACATGTCCGAACTGTTTTATGGCTAGGCATCGGCCCTCGCTAGAGTACTGTAAGTTTTCTCTACCAGCAGAGAAAGGCGCGCGAAGAATATTGCTTTACCATTGGTCAGTTTACTCAACAGTCAATAGCAAAACAAGACTCTCCCGCGTCAGTCCGCGCTTTTCATCCATAACCAATCGAAAAATAGTAAACCTCATGACTGCACTTTTTACCGACGTAATTATCTAATATGCTGAAGTTTTGCTTATGCATAAAGTTATTTACTGTTGTTACTTATACCTGAATTAACTTTCCCTTTACCATAAACTTACTTTACAAATCTATTCTACAAAAATCCCCTTTGTTCATATCCATACTTCTTCGAAATGCTCCAACACTAAATCCTACTACATAGCTCGTTAAACAATTATCTTCATATTAACCTTAAACCACGCACACGCATCATTCATACTGCTAAAACACATTATAACATTTTACGTACATAAAAAGACATATAATAACACTTTATGAAAATACTAGAACAGTTTATGAAAAACATTCTGTTACTTTAGTGCACTCTAGTGGGCACAATCGAAACTAAAATCGCAGTCCCCCTGTCCAATATTGTCCTCTATCGGCTGATACATAAACTACGTGCGCGTCCAGTCTCGCGTCACCATCTGTCACTATCCAGCTCTGAGACACACCTCCCACTTAACTGCCTCCAAGGCAGGATCGTTATACGGCGCTACGCCTCAATCAGTCCCCTAGAACTTAAAACTACTTAAACCTAACTAGCCTAAGGAAATCACACACATCCATGCTCGAGACGGGATTCGAACCTGCCGCCGTAGCAGTCGCGCAGTTCCGGAGTGAAGCGCCTAGAACCGCTCGGTCACACCGGCCGGCACTTCCGAAGCGACACTGTTCTTGCTGTGGCGAGTCGTGAAATAACCATCACCAAAACTGACACAACCGTCCTGAAGTGGACAAATTACGTGGTAGAAACGTCACGTTTCTCGTGCACGTTGGGGCGCTTCACACGTATTTTTCAGTAACGAAAACTAAAAATTGCCGTTTCTGGCTTGTGTCACAAGCGATATGCGATATGTTATCAGGACAGATAACAATCAGACGGAGCCTTAAAATGTGTTTACTTCACTTTCTTACTATGGAGTTTCGAATTTGAGAGAGAGAGAGAAAAAAAAACGGGTACAGTATTTCTTGCAAGATATGAATCAGTGTCGACGCTAAAGTTATGCACGCACCACCTGTGATTACAATCTTTTCAGCAGAAACATCGATGCTGTTTGAGGGGCCTCCCTGTTTATGACAGCCGCGACACGTGCGGCGTACACGGCTCTTCCCGTTTTATGGTGCCAGGCCCCACTGTTTATTGCCGCTTTGAAGCACAGCTTATACTCTCACCTCCTGGAACAACGGAAAGCTCTGCCCTTTGTCCGGAGCACACGCCTTCACGCCTCTCTTTCTTTTATATGTGTGTCTTTATAACACTGCTGTGGCACGGCGGAGACCTGCGTAAAAGTGTGCTAGTGTTTTCCATTATATCCCACAATTACTCTTCCACAATATTTGTAATTCCTTTCGTAACGTAGTTCGCTGTGTTGACTGAGGAAGGCTCTTTCTAAAAATCGTCTTCTTAAAAATTAAGGAGGTGCTCTAAAAGGTGTTCGGCAAAAACTGTCAACTCCTTTTTTATTTCCGTCTTGTTGGGCGGTGGCTCAGTGTCCATTATGGAACTTGAAAGACACAGTGAACAAAGAGTCAGAAGTTGCGAAACACAGATCAAGTAAAAATCGATGTAAGAAACATTGGCTGTCAGAATGAACATATCGCCTCACACGAAAACCTCTCCTTCCGGACAAGACACTGTTTACGAAAATGACACAGAATGCGTACTGTGGTAGCTGGTCAAGTGTGGAGAATTATTGGTGCTACAACTGAACATAAAAAAACGCAGTAACATCAAAATTAAAATGAAAACTTCGCAAGGTTCTCGATAGTAATTATGTCGCACGAAGCTGTCAGACTTCAAAACAGATGCTGCACAAAAGGGAAAATCACAGCCGCATCTGAAAGAAGAGGATACATACTAACATACAGATGCTGCAAAGCAACAATTCTTATAGATTCCGATCCCAAAGATCGCAAGCAAGATGCATCATAGATATAGGACGAACTCTTCCAAACTCCATGTGCTTTGATGTACACAATCCATATTACATCTTCTTCCTCTTCTTCTATCGATGCATATCCACACTGACGTGACAAAAGTCATGGGATACGTCCTAATTCGTGTCGGATCCCCTTTTTCCCGGCGTAGTGCAGGAACTCAACGTGCCATCGACTTAACAATTCGGTGGAAGTCCCTTGTAGTAACGTTGAGGGCCGGCCGCTGTTGTCGAGCGCTTCTAGGTGCTTCAGTCCGGAACCGTGCTACTGCTACGGTCGCAGATTCGAATCGTGCCTCGGGCATGGATGTGTGTGATATCCTTAGGTTAGTTAGGTTTACGTAGTTCTAAGTCTAGGGGACTGATGACCTCAGATGTTAAGTCCCATAGTGCTTAGAGTCATTTGAACCATTTTTTTTGTAACGTTACACCATGCTGCTTCTTAGCCGTCCACTATTGTGGGAATTTTGTGCACAAACTGACCCCATAGATGTTCGATGAGGTTCATGTCGATCGATCTCTACAGCCAAATCATTCGCTCGAATTGTCCAGAACGTTCTTCAAACCAATCGTAAACAATTGCGGCCCAAAGACATGGCACAGTCTCATCGTTTTTTGACAACAGGAAGTCCATGAATGACTGCAAATATGCTCCAAGTAGCCGGACATAACCATATCCAGTCAATAATCGGTTCAGCTGGACCAGAGTATCCAGTCTATTTCGTGTAAACACAGCCCAAACCAATGTGGAGCCACCACCAACTGGCACAGTGCCTGATCGGCAACGTGGGTCAATAGTTTCGTCGGGTCTGCACCTCACTTGAATCCTACCATCAGCTCTTACCAACTGAAATGTGGACTCATCTGGCCAGACATCGGTTTCCCAGTCGTATAGGGTCCAACCGATATGGTCACGAGCCCAGGAGGTTTGCAGCAGGCGATGTCGCGCTGTTCGCAAAGGCACTCGCTTCGGTCGTCTGCTGCCATAGCCATTTAACGCCAAATTTCCCCGCACTGTCCACATGGGTACGCTCGTCGTACGTCCCACATTGATTTCTGTAGTTATTTCACGCAATGTGCCTGTCTGTTAGCACTGACAACTCTATGCAGACGCCGTTGCTCTCGGTCGTTAAGTGAACACTGTCGGCCACTTCGTTGTTTCCGTACTGGGAGGTAACGCCTAAAATTTTGTATACCCGCCATACTCTTAAAACTGTGGATCTCGGAATATTGAATTCCCTAAACATTTCCGAAATGGAATTTCCCATGAGTCTAGCTCCAACTACCATTCCGCTTTCGGAGTCTGATAATTCCCGTCATGCGGCCATAATCACATCGGAAATCTTTTCACAGGAATCACCTTAGTACAAATGACAGCTCCGTCAAGGCATTGCCCTTTTACAACTTGTGTGTGCGGCACCACCGCCATCTATGTAGGTGCAAATCGTTATCCCATGACTTCTGTCACTTCAGTGTAAACTAAAGTTTCCCGCTGCAGTTTCTGTCTGTACGTTCAGGATAATCTCAGGAAATATTGCAGAAATTTCGATAGATTTCGCTGATAAATAGGGTGATTCACGGGGAAGGTTTGTGTGTGTGAGTTACAAAACTTTTAACCGAATTACCTGTACTATGAAGAATTAAAGTCACCTGCAACTGTGAAAACGATGCCATTGCCATCTAGCAGTGAAAGGCAGAACTCCCTGGAATCATACATATATATTCGCCGCCTGACTCTAGCACCACGCAGGTATGAGATATTGTTACCGGGAGGCCGTAACGAGCTACCGCTGACTTCCTAAGTGACTAGCGATTCAGCACATATCAGATACTATGCTGATAAGAACAGATTTTTTGGTATAGAGTTAAAATGTGAGGTGTGTGAAGGCCAATGCGAAATTGATGACGTGCAGTTACCTAACGATGTTGTCTGAATTTTAATCATTACACTACGCAGTGGCCTGTTGACAATATTTATCGCTATGTCAGACAAATGGTGCCGCCGTAGATACTTAGTTGTAACCGTGCGAAACTGGGGTCGCTAGTTGGTTATCTGTAACATGAATTTGCTTTTCTGTGATATAAATGTGTGAAATTTTATAATTTGTAGAATAAAATTTTGAAAAAAGTAAATCAATAAGTATGAGCAGTTAAGGGACAGACTATGGTTCAGATACCTAAGATTCGGTACACAATCAGTCCCAGGATTTCTCACTTACTATTCCTTCCACCTTTTACAGTGTTAGTTAACGTAAAACTGCTGATCTGCACCATCCACGTTAAACTGTAGCTCCCATTATAACTGGCTGGGTAAGTTAATTCAAAGGTCGGAGGATGGCAAAGGCGCACCACCTCCAAAAAGACCACATCTAGTGAAGCACTGTGGTGTTTAAACCAACCTCCAGGTCCATGACAGATTACATTTTTAATCCCACATCGAGAACGAGGTCGCTAGGGTTGCAGCACAACTATTGTCAGCCGATCGTTGAGGGAAGCGTGCTGTGGTTCAAGCTCTCAGCTCCACGCAGGATGAGCAGGGCACAGGGAAACATCTGGCAACACACTTTTAGCTTTCTGTACTTTCGCCGAGTCGCTCAAGACGAAATGTTGTAATGGCCTGTTCAAAATGACCACTGTCATTTTCAGTTCCCAGTTCTTTCCGATCTGAAGTTGTGCTCTCCCCGTCTTCGACAAGATATTAAAACTTCTCTATTTTTATTTTCTTACGGACAGCGGATTTTTCGCAATCACAAAAGTCCTTGGCATATTTAGATGAAAAGGAATCGGTATCTATTCTGCACTAGGGACTCGAAGAAGCAAAGTAGTAAGATAAATACCGAAGGTGTATATGTCACTGCCTAAACTCTGCAACCCTATTCCAATCGATATCCTGATTGAGAAATAAATTATTGAAACCTAAAAGTTAATCACTCAGATTTGAAAAATATCTCCCATCTCTCACGACAAACAGCTCGCTTTCTACAGGGTGTAACAAAAACGTACGGTATAAACTGCAGGACACATTCCTCACATGTAGGCGAAGAAATTAAGTTATATGAACATGGGTCGGGGACTCTTCGTTTCCATGCTGCAGCTCATTTTCTCCAACACATGGGGAATATGCACTCTTGGTGACGTCTGGTTATATCGTGCACCGCCAGCGTTTTGTTTTACATGTCCATGGAATCACGCGACGTACGTCATTGCTTGTTTACAGGTGACGTCAACTGTTCCAGCGATCAGGAAGACCGCTGCAAGCACACGGATTACTACGTAGAGTTAATTACAGACTTGCTCCGTACAATGCCAGTGTACACAAATGCAGAGATTGCAGATGTCTATTTGATGTACGTATTAACCGACGGCAATGGTGCTCGCACTCAACGTTTTTACCGGTAGCGATTCGTAAGACGAAAGTGCCACGAGAAGGAAACGTTTGAAGCCATTGATCGTCGACTTGGGGAACATGGGGCATTTGAGCCCGATACTCGCGACCGGGGGAGGCGTGAAAGGACGAGGACACCACAATGGGAGGCGGCAGCTCTTCATGCAGTTGACGACAGTCCTAGCGTCAGTACAAGACTCGTAGCTGTAATACTGAATGTTGACAACATGACTTTTCAGTGAATGTTACACGGGAACCAGCTGTATCCGTACCACCCAGAGCGTGTGCAGGCACTATCAGCACTATATGCCGGCAGCTGTGATCGTGCGGTTCTAGGCGCTTCACTACGGAACCACACTAGATGCCGGTTGCTGTGGCCAAGCGGTTCTAGGCGCTTCAGTCCCGAACCGCGCTGCTGCTGCGGTCGCAGGTTCAAATCCTGCCCCGGGCATGGATGTGTGTGATGTCCTTAGGTTAGTTAGGTTTCAGTAGTTCTAGGGGACTGACGACTTCAGATGTTAAGTCCCATAGTGCTTAGAGCCATTTGAACATTTTTTCAGCACTAGATTTTCCTGCACGGGTACCCTTCTGCGAATAGTTTATTCAACAAAGCGTTAACCTTAATTTTTGTGCAACAATGCAGTTCGCAGAAGAAGCGTCGTTTCAGCGAGATCACATTGTAGAGTTTCGCACTCGGCGTGTATGTGCAGACGCCAATCCTCATGCAACTGCTGAAGCAAGTCATGAACAAAGATTTTCTGTCAACTGTAGGTGACTATTTGGTAGGGCGTCGCTTTCTTCCATCCTGGCTCAACGGACCGTCGGCTTCTAAATAACGGGTTCGGTGGCAGACGAGCAGGTAGAGAAGAACCACTTGCCAGGTCTCCGCTCTCTCCGGACCTAAACCCACTGGAGTTTTGTTCGTGGGGGCATATGGAACCTCGTGTGTGTGAAACCCCAGTAGAAGACGTACAGAGTCTCTGTGATCGTATTACCATAATACTCCAGGGATACATCAGCGTATCCAAGATTCGCTACGACGGCGGGTTGATCCATGAATCAGTGACCACGGAGGGCATACTGAACATCTCCTGAGAGAAAGAATTGCGTGTCGTATGCTGGTGCATTCTGTTCGTGTGTATTTCCCATGATTAATCAGTTCTAGAAAATGAGTTGTAACATGGAAACAAAGAATTTCCAGACCCATGATCTCAACATCACAGCAACGTCCTAGTAATCCGCTCCCATGTCCACCTCACTTCCAATCCCCTCGGTACTTTAGTTTCTACTTACCCCAGACCCACTTTCCTTAATCTGATACTACTAAGGTACTACTGAAGCACGACATCTTCCTCAACACTATCCCCTCCCGAATCCAGACTCAACTCTTTTCTCCCAAACACTAATTTGTAACAATATCTGAAACTTTCGCCTTAATCACATATTTTCACAGCCTCACCACAACACCGGCGCGTTACCTTACGCCCTTCATGGAACGGACAATCAATTTCCAGAACCTGTGTAAGTTTGCACTGGCACCTGCGAGACACCTTCATCTGTTTGCAATCATTATATAATCAGAATGTCTAATCAAACACATTTCTGCCGTCTAAATTTCCAAATTTTTATTTTATATGTGAAAAATGTTCAAATGTGTGTGAAATCTTATGGGACTTAACTGCCAAGGTCATCAGACCCTAAGCTTACACACTACTTAATCTAAATCATCCTAAGGACAAACACACACAACCATGCCCGAGGGAGGACTCGAAACTCCGCCGCGGTCAGCCTTACAGTCCATGACTACAGCACCTAAGACCGCTCAGCTACTCCCGCGCGGCTTTTATTTTATGGGCTACCAGTTTCGGCGATATAGTATTACTCCATCTTCAGGCCCTCTGACTGACGTTTATGAAGATTCCCACTTTTGTTTCAATCAAAATAGGGGCCAGCATTCTATAATCATCCTCATAAACGCCTTAA
Source organism: Schistocerca serialis cubense (assembly GCF_023864345.2). Taxonomy (NCBI): domain Eukaryota; kingdom Metazoa; phylum Arthropoda; class Insecta; order Orthoptera; family Acrididae; genus Schistocerca; species Schistocerca serialis. Next base: position 151,060,203 of record NC_064638.1, on the reverse strand, counting down.
ACCAACCATATACCTAAGAGCCATAACAGTGGCAAGTTTCACCATTTACATCCGTTCTATCCATTCTGTTCGTAAAGTCATTGTTGCTAACAGAGAGAAGGCTACAGTATTTCCAGTGACCATAACATCTATAGGCACTTCCCCTATACCATACAATGAAGGCTTTCACGACCGGACGTTTCAGCTGCCGAGAAGTCTTCCGGGTTGTATGGCTGTGATCCTTGGAACTCTTATATCCCTGACGTTTCGTCCACAGCTACGTTGGATATCTTCGGAGGTGCTCCTGGTTGTGCTGAGTCTTGCCGACTGAGGGATAGAAGAGTTCCATGTGCCACGGCCATACAACCCGGAAGAATTCTCGGCAAATTTCCCTACATATTACGTCTAGACTTTTGCTTCCGCCGCGGCATATTGTAAAAAACAATAACTATGTAAAGTATTGGCCATCGCTGGCCACTAATTTCTCCTATCTTTTGGTCAGCATATGAATCCCGCGGCGGAAAAACTGGGCGTCTTTTGAGGAGATCCATGAATCGATCCAATTTCACACTTATTATATGACCGGAAGTGCTGGTGAGTCTGGCCGTATGCAACTGATCGAAAAAGGTGGTCCGGCCGCTGTGGCCGAGCGGTTCTAGGCGCTTCAGTCCGGAACCGCGCTGCTGCTACGGTCGCAGGTTCGAATCCTGCTTCGGGCATGGATGTGTGTGATGTCCTTAGGTTAGTTAGGTTTAAGTAGTTCTAAGTTCTAGGGGACTGATGACCTCAGATGTTAAGTCCCATAGTGCTCAGAGCCATTTGACAAAGGTGGCAGTCAGAGGGAGCAATGTCTAGATAATACGACAGATGGTGTGGGACTTCCCATCTGAACGTTTCCAAGTTTTGACATGACGTCGAGCAGCAAAATCAGCTTGTCATGTCTATCGTTGTATTGTGGCCGTTTGCACTTTAGCACTCGGCTCAAACTCATTAGTTGCTTTCCATAACGATCTCCTTAAAAGATGACCTAAATTTCCTACCTTAACAAACATGACTAGAAAGCAACTCAATCTCTTATGTCAATCCTTGCTTCACATGCCTTTCATTCTACTGAAAGTGTCATTTCTCCATTCTTTTAATCAAACTACCTACCATTCCCCAGTTGCACAACCAGATCACAACGTCTCTCTTAAAGCATCAGCTTGGATGATAACTGGGATTCCAAGTATAACGAAATTATGTCTAAAGCTCTATCTGTCTACATGCATACTGTAATGAACCCACCTTTAAATGTTCCACAATTATGCTTCGTAATAACATTGCTACGTGATGTTTTTTCATGTTCTAGCAGTTATTTCCTAAGTTAAGGATAGGATTGAGTACATTGCGATAAAAATTGTTAATTATCTGTTTAAGGTGGCTTCAGTGTCCGCTTCTCTTCTCCGGTAGCGTAACATTCTATAGAAGGAGCCCTGGGTGTTGTACATTAACTAAATCTGAAGAGTTAACAGTTCCAGTTTCACACAGCCATTTATTTTTATCACCCATATTTTCACAAATATTGCATAAGCTTCAAAAACAACACATTGAAAATGTATCTTGTTCGTTCGATCCAAAGACTATGGGCGAAAAATTATCCGATCATAAGCAGAGAGCAACATGAACCAAACTCTAAACATGCTTATCCCACTCTGATGAAGTCTAGTACAACCCTGACGCGCTTGATGCCAACAAACCGTATACTGTTACGATTCCAGCTTCCAGTGCCTTCTAGAGCCGGAAATAAATCAATTTCACATAGATTCCATTACTGAACGTGTTTGTCAGTTTTGATTTATAAATTTTGCTGTGGCAAAAATTATTTACGTCAATATTTATAGTCCTAGTGGTTAATAACAGAGGTTGTAGATTTTGAAAATAATAAAAATAGAAGCTTCCTGTTATTTTACAATATCGATTTCATTATCGATAGTAAAAGTAATGAAATTTTAAATGGGGACAGATATTTTGTTTACAGCTAAGAAAGAAAAATATAAATTATTGAATTTAACAGACTATTTTTCAGATCATATACTTTTAAAATTGTGGCTACTAATTTTCATGGTGTCAGATCGACACCTGATTAATATATTGAATGCAAATAGAGAAATATATATACGGAAAAATTGTGTTTGTCAGTTAGGAACCAACGTACTCTCCCGTCGATACGAAGTAAATAATTTACGTAATAAAGTCGACTCAAGTCTGGCTAAAATTTAAATGCTATGAAACATTTCATTACTTCAGCAGAAGTTGCAAGGGAGCTGGTCATCATTATACTACCCATTCAATTTATTCCCTCTACGACACATCCTTCCAAAGAGAACCCTACGTCACTATCGATGCATCCTTTCCTACAGGGACTGGAACATTCTCACATCTGTATATCCACAACCTCTTGCACGCAAAGCAAAATCCAGATCGGCGATAGATCCCAGATTGCGAACAGTGCAGCATTCCTTGATTTCCAACCATGCACATAGGCTTGTGAACAGCCTCTCTAGATCCATGTCCTTAACATCACCTCCTGGTATAAACACAGGTACCTAAAAAACAATCCCGTTTTTACGCAGGTCGTAATTTTAGGAAGCATCACCCGTCAGTTTGGTCACAAACATTGCAACTTAACTCTAAAATATGTTATTGGGATGGTGTCTAAGTTCGTAGCGTCTTTTTTTTATTTTTGCATGTTGGCATTCCGTTTACTATTCGTTTTATTTATCGATTATCGTATTTTATTTGTAGTTCACTGTTGCTATTTGAGTTTTTATGCTGTCATTTCGTCATCTGAAGATAGTGAATAGAGCTGTGGATGCTAGAAAATGGAGATCGAAATAGAAAAATCGGAACATTTCCGATATGTTCTTCTGTTTGAGTTCAATACCAATCGAGTGGTAACAGCAGCGGATGTAGCCAGAACATTTGCACCGTATATGGGGTAATGCAATTGCGCACAGCACGGCAAGAAAATGGTTTTCCCGTTTTAAGAAGAATCGTTTTGACACTAGTGACCCTTCACGTTCAGGAAGGCCCTCGACGTTTGATGATAAAATCATTTAAACGCTTTAATCCACAATGATCCAGGTCAGTGTACTCGAGAACTGGCAAATGTGATAAACTGTGATCATTCCACCAACGGGCTACATTTGCATGCAATGGGGAACGTTAAGAAACCGAGTGTGTGGGTACCGGATGCTATAAGAAAAAATCACAAAACTAAGCAGGTGGCCATGTATGCATCAGTGCGTGCTCGTCATAAATTGGTTCCTGAACAACACTGACTATTTCTATCCTGTACCGTTCTGGTGACAAGAAATGGTGTCTTTATGCTAACGTAAGGAAAAGAAAGTAATGGTTGAACCTAGGCAACGCAGCAGCTCTCTGTTCAAAGACCTGCTCGCATCCACAACACATAATTCTGTGCATTTGGTTGTACAGCGACAGTATGGTGAACTGCAAATTTCTTCCCCGAGGTGTCGCCATCATTACTGATATTTATTCTCAACGAAAGAGACGTCTTGCAAAGGCAATCCGAGAACAACGACCAGGAAGAATGCGTGAAGTGTTGCTACTTCATGATAATGCCCGTCCGCATTCTACTAGACAGACAAAAAACGCTGTACAGGAGTTGGGTTGGCAAGTCATTCCGCATCCACCTGATCTTGCGCTCACAGATTTTCACCTATTGCTCTCTCTATCGAATACCCTTAAAGGAACTTCATTTCCGGATGAAAATGAGCTCCGAGTATGATTAGATGAGTTCTTCGCCTCAAAACCAGTGATTTCTATAGTCACTGACTCGAAAAGTTACACCAGCGTTGGCAGACTGTTGTAAATAGCGAAGGAGAATGTACAGGGTATTTCATAATGAACATACCGGTTTTAAGGCGTTGGAGCATTAATTACGTTCAACTTACAATTATAAATAATGCACTAAATGAAAGAGCAGCTCAAACAGTTTTGTTTGTATACCTGCGCGCAATGGGAAGAGTGTGGAATGACAAAGAGTGACTGAACAACGTGTCGAACAAGTGCGAGTGTTTCACACTTAGCCCCGAGAAATATCCCCGCGAAAAGTTTATGGTCCTTTCTTTTCCGGTGAATCAACTGTAACTGATGTTTCTTATCTTGATGTGCAACAGCTATGACCAGTGCCACAGTGGGAAGAAGCTGGACAACACATCTTTATTTATTTGGGAGCAAGATGGTGCGCCGCATCACTGGCATAACTCAGAACGCGACCGGTTACTCGACGTTGTATCCGAGAAACAATTTATCTGATGGTTTAAATGCCTAGTTATCGTAGTTAAAACTGACTGTGACTTAGAAAACGAAACATTTTCACAGCATAGCATTTTCTCTCTCACAAATGGTTCTAACATACACTCCTGGAAATTGAAATAAGAACACCGTGAATGCATTGTCCCAGGAAGGGGAAACTTTATTGACACATTCCTGGGGTCAGATACATCACATGATCACACTGACAGAACCACAGGCACATAGACACAGGCAACAGAGCATGCACAATGTCGGCACTAGTACAGTGTATATCCACCTTTCGCAGCAATGCAGGCTGCTATTCTCCCATGGAGACGATCGTAGAGATGCTAGATGTAGTCCTGTGGAACGGCTTGTCATGCCATTTCCACCTGGTGCCTCAGTTGGACCAGCGTTCGTGCTGGACGTGCAGACCGCGTGAGACGACGCTTCATCCAGTCCCAAACATGCTCAATGGGGGACAGATCCGGAGATCTTGCTGGCCAGGGTAGTTGACTTAGACCTTCTAGAGCACGTTGGGTGGCAAGGGATACATGCAGACGTGCATTGTCCTGTTGGAACAGCAAGTTCCCTTGCCGGTCTAGGAATGGTAGAACGATGGGTTCGATGACGGTTTGGATGTACCGTGCACTATTCAGTGTCCCCTCGACGATCACCAGTGGTGTACGGCCAGTGTAGGAGATCGCTCCCCACACCATGATGCCGGGTGTTGGCCCTGTGTGCCTCGGTCGTATGCAGTCCTGATTGTGGCACTCACCTGCAAGGCGCCAAACACGCATACGACCATCATTGGCACCAAGGCAGAAGCGACTCTCATCGCTGAAGACGACACGTCTCCATTCGTCCCTCCATTCACGCCTGTCGCGACACCACTGGAGGCGGGCTGCACGATGTTGGGGCGTGAGCGGAAGACGGCCTAACGGTGTGCGGGACCGTAGCCCAGCTTCATGGAGAAGGTTGCGAATGGTCGTCGCCGATACCCCAGGAGCAACAGTGTCCCTAATTTGCTGGGAAGTGGCGGTGCGGTCCCCTACGGCACTGCGTAGGATCCTACGGTCTTGGCGTGCATCCGTGCGTCGCTGCGGTCCGGTCCCAGGTCGACGGGCACGTGCACCTTCCGCCGACCACTGGCGACAACATCGATGTACTGTGGAGACCTCACGCCCCACGTGTTGAGCAATTCGGCGGTACGTCCACCCGGCTTCCCGCATGCCCACTATACGCCCTCGCTCAAAGTCCGTCAACTGCACATATGGTTCACGTCCACGCTGTCGCGGCATGCTACCAGTGTTAAAGACTGCGATGGAGCTCCGTATGCGACGGCAAACTGGCTGACACTGACAGCGGCGGTGCACAAATGCTGCGCAGCTAGCGCCATTCGACGGCCAACACCGCGGTTCCTGGTGTGTCCGCTGTGCCGTGCGTGTGATCATTGCTTGTACAGCCCTCTCGCAGTGTCCGGAGCAAGTATGGTGGGTTTGACACACCGGTGTCAATGTGTTCTTTTTTCCATTTCCAGGAGTGTATATACAGGGTGCCCATTTATCTTGACCACCCTAAATAACTGTTTGCCCAGACGAAAATTACAAAATGTTTCAAGCAAATGTTCTTTAGCCGCCAGTGGGACATCAATCAGCATGATTGCCTACGTAGTAGCTTTGTTTTTTACAAAGATGTGAACAGCGGTATGACTTTTTTAAATGGCGCCCTGTATTTTTTATTCGGTAATTCATTTCCTCTCCTAAGGACCTATTCAAAAATGTATCACAGTGTGCCATTCACTGAAACACAACATTATTAATTACATAACACAACACCGACTTTGAGCCCGGGACCACAAACTCGTACACTTGCTGGAATTGTCATAAAAGAAATGAAACCAAGAAAAACATAACACAAAATGTACTTTGATTCTCCTGTACCATTGCCCAGGAGTAGAAAATTCAAAGGTGCTCAAAGTGGTGACCCTGGACACCGATACCTCTGGTGCACTCGTTGAATGAAAGAATTATTTACTGCTTCCAGTGGTGCCTGCTGAAGAGAGTTACAAGCAAGCACGATGCGTTCCTGCATGTCCTCTGGAGTTGTTGGAATATCGCGTTAGACAGCGTCTTTAATGCATCCCCAAAGAAAAAAGTCCAGAGGATTTAAATCAGGAGACCTAGCAGGCCAAGTAACTGTTCCTCCTCGACCAATCCATCTGGCAGGATACCTTCGGTTCGGAACACGACGTGCACGCAAGGCATTATGTGCTGGACATCCATCGTGTTGATACCTCATAAGCATTCTGGTTCTTAGCAGCACTTCATCCAGAAGAGGAGGAAGAATTTGTCTGAGGAATTTGGCATACGCTGTGCCGTTTAGACTACCATTGATGAAATAAGGGCCAATAATTGTAGTACCAAGCATCCCACACCAGGCGTTAACTCTCCACTGACACTGATGTTCCACCTGTCTAAGCCACCATGGGTTGTCGCTGGACCACTAATTCATGTTCCTACTATTTACCTGTCCTTTGTTTTAGAAGGAACATTCATCGGTAAATAGAACGTTGGAGAAGAAGTTCGGGTTGGTGAGGATTTGCTGCTGTGCCGACTGACAGAACTGTACACGATTCTGGAAATCATTCCCATCCAATTCTTGATATAGGTGTACATGGTAAGGATGGAACCGGTGACTTGTAAGAATACAATGTGCACTGGTTTTTAGGATTGCCAATCTCGTGGTCAAGCTGTCGGGTGCTCACATGTGGATTCATAGCAACGGAAGCGAGAACAGTAACTTCGGCAGCTTCGTCTGTGCGTATGCTACGACGATTGCGTCGCCGTGTGTTGAAACTTCCCGATTCCTGAAGCGTCGCAACAAGACGAGAAAACATCCGTCAGGAAGGTGGGTTTAAATCGGGATATCGTTCTCTGTACAGTTCCGCTGCCTACGTACCATTTCGCCTAACTTCAACAACAACAACAACAAAATAAACGTTATGTCGATGCAGTTTGTAGGAAGAACAGCGTTTACTGTATGCCTACTCTACACAACAGTATTTAAAAGGACTAAACTACTTAACTAAATGTACCCGTGGATAAGAAAACAGTATTGCAGTTATTGTTCTGCTAACTTACATTCGCCATAGATGAGTAACATTTCTAGCTTCTCTTCGTTGGTGTACATTTGACTCACACAACTCTTCAACTGACCATGGTTGACGGAATGATGGGTGTGAATTCTACTTATGTTTACATTTTGTTTACATGTGTCCTCTGTCAACGTCAGCACGTGGATGTGTTCCATTACCCCGAGTACCTGCACTAAGCGCTGGGAGCGTCAACGTCAATGTTGTGTTATGTAATTAATAACGTTGTTTTTCAGTGAATGGTGCACTGTGAAACATTTTTGAATAGGTCTTTTGGAGAGGAAATGAATTACCGCTGTTCATATCTTTGTAAACAACAAAGCTACAACGAAGGCAATCATGCTGGTTGATGTCTCCCTGACGGCTACAGAACATTTGCTTGAAACATTTTGTAATTTGCATGTGGACAAGCAGTTATTTAGGGGGTTATTAGAGTGCCGTGTAAGAATTTAAAGTAAATCAGTCAAAAACACTGCGAAATTTTTGCTATCTTCCTCTTTATATCTTAACAAATATGTAACCGACGTCAGTCCGAACATTTATCAGTGTCGTGGAAAAAGTCACGTAATTCGGTCAAGTACTTTTCGAGATTTTTGGTAACTACGTCAAACAACGACTTGTCTTCTTACAGTAGTGTAGATGAAGAATTGACATTATCCCATGACAGAAATAAGTGTTGGATGACAGCGAAACACTGATGAATTTTTATCGGGAAATCAGCCTTGTAATATATACGATTCGGAGCGATGTGTCGCCGAGTTTCTTACTCGTTATCTTCTAGTGTATTACTCAGCTGATAGCCCGAGATGAAGTCGAAGCAGTTCCACGAGAAAGTCTCGGCCGCATCTCATGAAAGCGTAATTGAAATTGCCCACTTGACTGGAGAGTAGAGACACGGTTATGTGTCTTCGGATGCTTATATTATGGTATATAAGTTTTAGGAGCACAGAGTATACCGTACAGTGTTCTCAAGATTTGGAGGACAGCATCGGAAACACAACACGTGTAAGGTGTTGCCGAGGTATATTTGCGGGCATTGTCGCGGACGCCAGACCTCGCGTCGAAATTAGCAACACCTGCGTGTGAGTATGGGAACGAATAAATGAAATATATACAGCACGGCGGCAAGTCCGTTATTATAGCCGCAGCAGGAGCGCGCCGCCTCTGTCGCTGTGAGGTACGGCGGTTGTCGGGCCGTGCGTCTGCGAGCGGGGTGTGGGTGAGAGGAGGATGAGGTGGAGGGGAGGGGAGGCTTTATGGTCTCGGGCCGCCGTCCGTCATGTGGACGGGACGGGCGTAGTGCAGCCGACACCGTGGAGAGGCAGCGGTGACGGGCAATCAGGATGGCGGCGCAAAGTACTGCAGTGCCACTGGTGTAGGTGCTCTCCCATCTCGTATCAAATATCTGCATGCGCACTGGGAAGACCACGACGTTCGGATCACGAACTGAGAGGTGGCATGAGCCCCCTCTCATATTTCTATCTTACTCTGAGTAATTCGATTTTCCTCTCTAATTGCATGCGGTGAAAAGTCGCTATTCCTTCACACGGGGACTTCCCACGCAGCGTCTCTCGTCACCCGGGTGGTCCGGTGACAGGCGGGTTCTGCTGAACTTGAAAGGGTTAAGCCGACGGGTGTGAGGGAGTCGAGTGGATGCTTTCCAGACGCCGACATTGTCATAAGAGCGGGAGCGACATGCCCACAGGAGTCTGACGGAGCGGCTGGGCTAGAGATTCCGTTACTTCACAGAAACTTGCTGAAAACACTTTCTGGCGGGCTACCAGCGAGGCGTAGGAATGGCTTGTGTTCTAGGCAGTCTTGAAGGGCAAATTCCCGCGTTTTCTGCAAAATCGTAACTGTGATTGGCTGACTCAGGGGATAAATCTGTGACGTAGCAAAATCGGCGCAGAAATTGGCGCCAAGTATCTCCATTGATGGAATAGTAGTGCGTCGGCAATAGAGTGGAATTTTCCGCTGGTTTTAGAGTTGCTGATTGGAACGTTTAACCACGGCCACTGTCGTGGGGGCGGGATTGTTCTGGGTTCGGCTTGTACAGGTGCTCTTGAGGGGTCGGCTCTCGCCTTTCGGTCGGGGTAGGTTACAAGACTGAGCTCTCGCTGCTCTGGACAGTTTGCCTTCTGTTGGCTGTCTAATATACTGTCATTTAATTGTAACTGTTTGACGAGGTTGCTGAAGTTTCGACTTCAACTAAACTTTCCGAGTACAGTTGGCAATTGAGCGTTCCGTGTACAAGCGGCCTATGTTGTCCGTCTTGAGCAGTTTTGGCTAAAGTTGACTGTATCGGAGTTACTGTGTGACTTCGCTTGTTAAAATCAATCATTGTACCGTCAGTGATTGTGTGGCGAACCTTTTTCGTCTCCCTCAGAGGCGCATTTGTGTTGCTAGGATGTCTTTAGCCTGGAAAAACCAGACCAGGATAATTTGTTTTGGGCTATACTCGCGACATTATCATCACCACGACGGGACATCGAAGCAACCAGCCATCGCCTCCGGTATGCCAGATCGTGTCCTTGCAGTTAAGAAGACAGCTTGGTAATGTATGTACGCAGCACCGGCAGATTAGGGCATTTTACTAGGTGATACTCAGAGCTCAGCAGAGCGCGCCTGTTCATCTTTTCTAACTTTGTTCTGTCTTGGGTGTTCATTGTCTGAGTTCTCACTACCGTAGCAGCAATTAATGTTGGGTTGGCTGGGTGTTTCTCTTAAGATATGAGTTGCAAGGAATTGGCTCGTAAATGTTCCATGTGTTTTGTTTATGATTTTGAGTTTGTCACAATAAATCAATTTGTTATTTTGGACAGGACTTTCATTCTGTTAATCAGTAGAGCAACCCTTTCATTTCTTACTACATTAATGAAACTTTCCTTTATTTAATTTCAATCAAATTAAATTATTGCTGGTGCCAAACTCTTTTCTACTCCACTTGCAGGCTCGATTACAGTTAGTTCACGTTTCTTCTTAATCCATGTGCAACACCAAAAGTCGGAGTTAGAATAGGGGGGGCTTAGAGCATCATTTACATATGAATATTCTAGAAGAATTTAGGGTTAAATACACTACTAGCCCCGGCACCTCGCAGGATTTACTTCAAACTTTGTATACTTTAACCAGTAGCGGCTCGTGAGAGTACATTTTGGGTGTTCACAAATTTTTAGACTGAGATAAAGATGAGACTCTGAAATTAATAGCATCGCCTGTACAACAATTATGCTTACCAATACAGGGTGTCCACAATGAGACTCTAACATTTGAACTCATAAAATCTGAGAGGAAGCACAATTTATTGACGAACAAATACAGGGAAATTATACAGCAGCTCATCAAGTTTTCACACACGTTCAGTACACTTGAACATGGGCGCCACGGGTAGCGCGAAGAATATCAAGTCTATAATCGATTTCGTGCCATGTATTGCGGAGCATCTGTTCTGTAACAGAGTTGATGACAATTCTTATGCGCTGTTTCAAGTCTTGCTGGTCCTTTACTGGTGTAGCGTATACCCGGTCTTTCACATAACCCCACAAGAAAGATCGAGGGGGGTTATGTCGGGCGAACGTGGCGGCCAAGGAATTGGACCTCCACGGCCAATCCATCGTTGCGGGAATGTGTCATTTAAAAATTTTTCGGACATCAAGGCTCCAATGGGGTGGTGCACCGTCCTGTTGAAACATCACATTTGAGTGCAGGTCTGTTATCTGTGGCAGGGCAAATTGTTCCAACATGTCCACGTAGATGGCTCCATCCACAGTCGGCTCCTGAAAGAAAAACGGCCCAACAATGCGATTTATCATCAAACCACACCACACATTAACTTTCGGACTGTCGCACATGTGTTCCCTAGGTGCACATGGATTTTCGGATCCCCAGATGCGTACATTGTGACGATTGACAGCCCCTGACACGTGAAAGGTTGCCTCGTCAGTAAACATCACGCGTGATAAAAATGTCTCGTCCGCGGCAATGCGATCTAACATGACACATGCAAATTCTTCTCGCTTTAGTAGATCATCAGGCTTGATTTCTTGCACAACCTGCAGTTTATATGCGTACAAACGTAATCGATGATGAAGCAGTTTGTGCACTGCTGAACGTTTCATACGAAGTTCTCGTGCTGCCTGTCGCACTGAGTTCTATGGACTTTGTTCGAGTGACCGCCGCACTTGTTCCACATGATGTTCGCCGATCCCAGGCTTGCCACCACCATGCCCTTTCGCAACACTCCCAGTAGCCAAAAACTGATCACATGACTTCTTTATAGTCTTGAAAGACGGGGGCGCTTTGTTGTAAACTCGACGAAAGTTCTTTGCACTTGGGTCGCCGATTTTGTCTCTGCGTACCACCAGACCACTTGCGCACGCTCCTTCTTATCCTCCATTTCGCTAAAACAATTGATTGAAGCTCCACTACGGCCACTTGTCGTATCAAATTTGCACACCACAAACTTGTTGAGTTGCTCTGTCTGCCCCTTCAAGATTCACAGGTCCACCATCTGAAATGAGAAAGAGATAGGATATTAAAATGTTGGAGTCTCATTGTGGACACCCTGTATATTTACACAACTACAGCATCATCGAATTACAATAATAATAATAATAATAATATGCGTAACTTGTCTGAATAAAGAAAGAATTGTTTTCGGGTAATTTTGTTATTTTGTTCATAATTAATTGCAGTTTAGGTCAAAACGGAAAAATGTGTCAGCTTTCGTTACTCTCCTTTTCGCATTTCTGTGTAAGTGGGTGTATTCGTCCTTTTTTTATTTTTTCGGACAGCTCTACAAGATCCCTAACACATGTATTGCCGCGCGGGATAGGCGCGCTGTCTAAGGGCGACTTGCCACGGTTCGCCTGCCCCCCCCCCCCCCCGCCCCCCTCCCACTCGGTCGGAGGTTCGAGTCCTCCCTCGGGCATGGGTGTAAGTGTTGTCCTTAGCGTAAGTCAGTTTAAGTTAGATTAAGTAGTGTGTAAGCCTAGGGGCCGATGACCTCAGCAGTTTAGTCCCACAAATTTCCAAACACATGTATTAGTTAACGAATTAACTTGCTGGCTGAAAATAAGATATTCTTTCGTTGAACCCACCCAACAACGTACGCTTATTATACACTTCTTTGCTCACTTGTGTCACATTCTCAAGCAAAGGATCTCACCATGGAGGCCCCGATTCCTTTGCGGCTAACTTTTCCTGGCAATTTTCTTTTTTGTTAGCACTTAAAACAGATTTAACAGAGTTCATATTGACACTACATACGAAAGCAGATTCCACCACAGTGAACAACCAACTCTAAACATAAACTGCCGTTTGTGGAAGTGGTTAAATTCAAGTAGTATTGTCTACCAACGTGATCACTTGACTAGAATGGAAATGAGGCGCTGAGAACTGTAAGGGCTAAAAGCACACCGCCGTCGATCCCACATTTAACTGGATATCAAAGAAACCAGTGAGGCAGCTATTCGTGAATGTTCATATAGAGAATGTAGGCCTACAGCACAGATAAAACTGACCCATCATAATATCAACAGATGTCAGAAGCATGAATAAGTGCTATACTCTCACAATCGACGATAATGTACTTTACGGTTCTCAGCGCCTCAAATGGACTACTACACGAGAAAATCCAAAACTTAACACATTATATCTCATTCATAATTCCACAGAATATGTTCCTCTGCAAGTATAACTATAATATGTATTGATGTCCAATCTAATCTTAGTAAATAGTGAGTGAAATGCACATCTGAGTTATGTGCTCCCATGTAGCGGGATTTATGCGAAGCGAGCAGGGATAAAAGTCTGCCGCACTTTGCTACCATCTGGTGCCATTGACGTAAACTTGCAGTTGAGTGCTAAGGGCTAGCAGTGCACGCCATGAACCGTGCATCTTGTTATTAAATCCGCCCATAAGGCAATTACGTCACGTGAGGCGCGCATGTGCAAAAGCTCCTTAAAACACGTGCAACCGAAAGTGTGCTCACGACCTTGATGCCAAGTTTCACAGCGTCTAGAGGAGTAGCAGTGAAATATAGCGCGGTAGGTTTAGCGCCATGTATTTCAGATTATCAGATCAACATTACGTTTAACAGTATTCATAGGAAAATAACGAATAACCCGGAAGGTGTCAAAAGGTACGGTGTTCACGTGCTCCTGTGCTCTTACACAGCAGCGCCACTGACTCTTAAGTATTCCATTAAGTCGACATAATGTGCAAGTCGCAAGACGTGCTGCTAAAGACATTTCGAGAAAACCGCAAGAGAAGTTTTACGCATCAATGAAATACCGGCGCGTTGCGACCCGGAGTTTGCGATGGCGGCAGCCACGTAGTTAGCGTTCGTTAACCACCCTGTGGATCGCTGCATCGAGTTCCGCTATCGTTTTCCTTAATTTTTTTTAAAATTCATATGGTTTTCAACACTTGTCATATTATTTCGTACGCATCACATCTGAAAGATAATATTATGAAAAGACAGGTGTATCTCCATTAACTGTTTTAAATTCCCGTCATTCGATGTTATCTGGAGCTCCCTGAACCCTATGAGGACTCAGCACGCCGTAACCTAAGCAACGCTGCACAAGTGGGGAATTACCGATAACGATCAACGCATCTGCGGAACATCGGAACAAACTCTGTTGCACCTTCCGCACGACTGCCCAAAAAAAAAAAAAAAAAAAAAAAATCATGGAAGGACATTGTAGGCACAACACTTACAGCAATTAACTGGTTGGAATCTTTGGGATATCCAAATATGACGAAAAAAGGGTCTCTCTTTTATCTACTGCCAGTTCTCCAGCTTATATACTGTAGAGGTGGACATTGTGCCCAACGATACACACATAGTTTTGTTGATCCATTGATACGAGATCTCATATCCTCACATACTACAAGTATACTAACGAAATTAATTTCGTAAACAACGTAGTCCAAGAGTGATGGAGTTGCAAATACCAAGGGACAGGAGTCGTTTCCGGTGAGACCAATTGGACGACGTAATTATTTCGTTAACTGACAATGAAATGTGGAGCGGAAATGCATTGAGACTTTCCGATACTGCGTGGTTGGATGCCTCTCGCTACGGAGTTTCAATAAGGTACCTATTATTTTAGAAATCCTACATTGAACTTCTTTGTCAACACTCGTATTAATATCGGGTTTATTTTTGTCTTGTAGTGTCATACAAAAACCTTGGTTATTCTGACGGTTAGTGGGAAAGGGAAATCACCCTGTACTTTGACTATGTCTGTAGGTAGGCAGAACATCCTGAACTAAGCTCTGGGGTCACGGTGGCTGTTGTTGAGGTCTTCAGTCCGAAGACTGGTTTGATGAATTCCACTGCGCTAGTCTACCCTGTGGAAGTCTCTTCATCTCTACATAATTGCTGAAACATCTATTAGAACCAACATTCAGTAATCATCCTTAGTCTCCCTCTACTACCTAAGATTTCTACACTTTCTTCCACACAATCACGAGGGCCACAGAGTAAATACCTCATTGTTGGGCTCCCTCCCCCTCCCCTCCCTCATGCATACCGCCACCCCACTCCCAACTCAACAACACGTCGGCCACACATCGTACACTACATTAAAACATTCCTTCGTGCGCTGTCCTCCCAATCGAGTCAAAAAGCGGAACAAGTAAGACAAAACTTTAACAAAAGATTATTCTATTTCAAATACATAAGTGAAACAAAATATAATCTTACAACCTTTTCCCCGATTTATCCATACATGAAACAACTGTTCTTCCCTGGCATTTTTGCAGATAACAAATAATGCACATTACCGGAGGTATAGCTTAATTAAATACAAAACCAAACCGTTGCTTATGAGAATATTTATTTAACAAGTAAGATATTCTTCAGAATATAAGCATAAGAAAACGAATTAATTAAAATCTGAGTAATGGTACAAAAAGATAATATAATACCTAATACTGCGCTGCTCAACAAAACAAGCATGGATAGATGTACGTAAGATAGAAGTACGTAAGTTTGAATATCCGTGTAAAACTGCCAACTGCTAATGAAGCGTATTTGTTTGGTTACGTACACCCTTTTTCTACTTAAATGGGTGTTTCCTCTTTCTTGCATGTGCAGAATGGTCAATTATTTAAAAAAAAAATAATTTATTCCGAGCTCTTTCGTTTTCTACATAACTTACACATCTATATGTTCACCTACACTCGTTATAAACTCAGTGGCAGAGGAACGTTTTACTGAATCGTATATTAAAGACTGTTTCTCTTTCATTCGTGGATCGAGCATGGTAAGAATGAATGCTTCTGCGCCTCTTTGCAAGCTGTTATTTCCTTGATTTTATCCGCACATTCTCGACGGGATAGTGTGAGTTGACTTCCACTACAGCCAGCAGAAATATTAAAAAAATAAAACTTTACCAGAATAAAGTTTGTAATTATTCCAGACTGGTGTTGGGAGAGGCATGACAGAGGATGTGGACCGATGGAATCGTAGAAATGTAAATTGCATACCGCGGTTTGATGACTGCTATATGTCTCTACGCTGCATGACTGATTGAACAATCTCGGACTACTATGACTGCAGGCTCTGGTCGTACGATAAGCAAAATGAATATTGTAAATTACCAATAAAATCATGCTAATGGCCGACCAGTGTCGCTTCGAAGTGTTGTGTCTTTCCCGCGAGAAAAGCATAAAAACAGAACATTTAACACCATAAATATTGAGATAAACATGTAATCTGGGAGATAAATAATGGTATAACACGTTAGTAAGTCAAAATCAGTCCCTTATATTAGAAATCGTTTGTGACCACAGCCCACGATACTTACATTCTGACGAGTGGAAGAAGAAAGACAAATGTGAAAGGGCTAGCTGCTCTCTAAAAACTCTGAAGGCTGCGTTTTCTTTTATCACACGATCACTGATACATGAAATCTCTGACGTTCTCGATGCATCAAATTTTTACACACAAAGAAAAATAGTTTTTTAGAGAATGGGTGTACACGTAGTGGGATGAAACACCTTAGTGGATTCTACGCTGAAAGATGTGTCTTCGAGTTTTTCAAGTACGTTCTTGATGGATGTACGGCGTGTTGCTTGGAGTACCGTCAGCTAAGATCATTCAGCATTTCTATTAGACCCTGTTGCAGATCAAACAAGCTTGCGACGATTGGCGCCAGCTTTCTTCATTGTAGAACGTAAGTATTTACAAAAAATATTTTTAACTTCGGAAACAAAGCTCAGCTTTCGCTAAGCCCTGGGTTCCGTTAGACATACCAGGATCGCTAAAAGATTGTTGTCAACGTAAGCTTTGCGGGAAAGAGAAGAGAAATGTGAGAAAAAGTAATTGAAAAACTTAAGTGCTTCATTTTTAAGATCTTCGTCAAGGCGGTAGATATGAAAAAAGGTGGTACCCCTACGTATGCGTAATTCATTCCTTAAAACTATGCATTGCCTTGGGAACAATATTTTTTCAGTCAACGGATAAAAAAAATTGTTTCAATATGCCCAGTGCGGGCAGTTTCAGCCTCTCGTCCTAGCGAAGCTTGTCCAAGTGATCGTTCGTTAGGCAGTTTATGCTCAGTGATCCGCCTGTAATATGTCGAGAGTTTCGTCCACGGGCATCACAAGCACTAAATTATTGGAAGAGGGGAGCGGCAACACTAATGTATAGACGACATGGGGGTCTGATGAGAGATCCCCTTAAAAAAAAATTGAAAAAGTTAGAACCTATACCCATTTTCTGGAGCATTCTAGATGCCTCACCCCATATATTTCAAAGATAGTTAAAATTCTTAAAGCGCGCCAATTTAAGCCTCGATTAAAACATATTTTGCGATTACTCAGTATAAAAATGTTACATAATACCACCATTTAAATTTATTGACAGTGTGTGTCTATAAGTGCGTATTATATCCTAAACAACGTTGAAACTCAAACTGAATTGTTTTCCAAACTAAATAAAATCTTCGCTCATGCCAAATTTCGGCTCAGTTGGTTGTGGAAACAGTAACAGACGAAGACCTCCAAATTATAGAATACTTTATCAGTTTGATTATTAAAACTAGTTTGAGAAAATACAATAAATTTCGTGGTTTAAAGTACAAACCTATGTTTTTAAAATATGGAGAGCGCTGGAAACCTATTACTTTAGAAGAATACCCTCTAAACCCTTTACACTGTGTAATTTTCTTTTACTGAGTAACGCCGGTGAAGCAGCGACGGGTCAGTCGCTAGTTAATATAAACCTTTTTGTAGGGAGGTGTCAAAGAAGAACTTAACAGGCTATGCTATTTTAGATCAGTTTAAAAAACAGTTGACAAATTCCTATAAACTCGGTGTTCTACTATATTGTAGTGGTGAAATTGAATAAATTAGAACACATTTTGTAATAAATATTTATTTACCATCTTTTCTTTGACTTTTAAGTGAAGACGATGTTGATTAATTGCCTTGACATCTCTTCATAGCAAATGTTGCTGATACACGAGCTGACTGTAACACAATTATTGTACCAACACCGATCCTTATGTGATTTTCACTTGACGTGCTGACCCCTCCTTCAAACTGATAGCAAAACCAAGCAGATTCGTGCTTATCTACCCTGCTCGATCATCACTCCTAGCCGTATCAAAGCAATTCGTTAAATTGTCAAGTATCATCATTTCAATGATTAATATAAATGGATTTGATTTATTAGCACGTTATTAAATCATGCAGACCATTAATTCTTATTACACAGGAGCTTTTCGTATGTGTAATTAGTTAAGTTTATATGCGCTCAATGGTGTCATTTTTTGTCCATTAAGAGGCAAAAATTTGAAATTAATTTAAAAAAAAATATTGGGAGGTGACAGCACATCCCCCGCCCCCCCCCCCCTGTCCCTGTGCAACCAAGCGATGTGTCGCACTGATAGGACAGACACTGGACACATATCGGGGAAGGCAGAGATTCAAATTCCCATCCGCCCATCCAGAGGCAGGATATCCATGATTTCCCCACAAATCGCTGGAGGCAAATGCTGGTATGATTCGTTTGAAAAGTATACGGCTGATTTCCTTACTCATTATTCTCGTACCTGCATTAGTGCTCCATCACTAATGATCTTGTCGTCGATGGGACATTAAACCGTTATCTACCATTTTTGTTTCGGACAGTGCAGTTCCTAAAAAGCCATATGTAGTTGCATGATCCAAGCTCTCAGAAAACAAGGACTTAGGTGATACATTAATTCTTTCTAATAGTGTATATAGAACCAGAATCAGAAAAGGGTAAGACTGTGTTTTTAAGACCAACTGCTAAGTTGGCGTTCGTTCATTTCTCACTTTTGTGAACTGCGTTTGTGACAGGCTGAAGAACGGTAATGGATCTGTAAGTGTTTAGAAGCTTTATTATCTGCTAGCCTAGCGAACTGGATTAGGTTCTTTACTATCACCTCGCAAGTAATTACCGTACAAGTATTTAATTCCTACCACCGTAGCATGCTGTGCCCAAAAACTATATAGGTATTCTGTACTGTTTCGAAATGTAGGGCTGTTTCTTGATTAGCCTCTACATCATCTTTAAGGATTAAATTTTAATTGCGACTTCATTCTTTTTAAGCCGGCTGTTGTGGCCGATCGGTTCTAGGCGCTTGAGTCCGGAACCGCACTGCTGCTACGGTTGCAGGTTCGAATCCTGCATCGGGCATGGATGTGTGTGATGTCCAGACGTTAGTTAGGTTTAATTAGTTTTAAGTCTAGTGGACTGATGACTTCATATGTTAAGTCCCATGGTGCTCAGAGCCATTTGAACCATTTTAACCATTCTTTTTAACACACCAATGTATATGCCACTCATGACGGATGCAACCATCAACATATTGGACGAAATGCTTGCTCACATCTAGTCTCCTTGTTTCTATGTATATAGTAAACTGATGTTCGTATCATCATGCAGATTTATTTTTGACCTGACTAAGGGTAGTAAATAATCCGCATATCTGAATGATTTTCTAAACAATCTTTTATTATTTTAGCAGAATGAGAAACTTTCCTTCACTGATCGACTTTACTAATATTTTCACTTTTCTTTCCCATTGTAATTACTTCCCATTTTTTATATTGTTTTAACTTCTGAAGCACTTTATCATCGGGGCCATCTCCTCGGTCATCCTAACCAAATTACACCAACATCACCTGGGTGAGAAAGCCGTACAACAGTGAGAACTCAAATTTGTGACGTCGGCGAGAAGCAGGAAAGGTCAACATTTATCTTGCGTTGTTTTATAAAGTGAAGAAATGCGCAACAGTTGCTGAAACAACAATGTTTTATTGCATATACTACCGGAGGCGGAACATCTGGACTTCCATAATTTGTTGTAAACCGTAATAATGAAAATATAAGACAATGGGAGATGACCCTCAAGTTTAAAAATTCCGGATAAGGAACTATGAACCTAAAATTTCTAAAATGAAATAACATAAATTAAAAGAGAGCCGAAGCAGTTACTTACAAATAAAACCGTTTAACTATCTGAGGTCATCCTCACCCAGAGCTGTGATGGAATACTGTAGAATTTCCGTGTCAAAAGAATAAAAAGAGAGACCTAGAACAGTCAGAAAAACATCACGATTAGACACCGAAAGTCACCAGATTCACGACAAATGAAAAATGCAATGAAAACGGGAAGGTCAGCTTCGACAACGCCTCTGATTGACAACCAACATAGCCGCAGCGGGTGAGCGATGACTTAAGTGTCTTTTACACTCCAGAAAGATCGGATCATCAATGTACTGGAGGAAATTGAAAATTTACAAAGTCTTCATTCCTATTCCCTCGATACTATTAGTGTACGCACTGACATGTAATGCAAAAAAATTTTATTTTAGTTTCACGTTATTCGGGCGGGCTAAGGTGTGCACGTAACACAACATTTCTCCTTGCTATTATACGGACAAGTTCTCTTCTCTCCTAAAACTGTGATGGTTCCGTCTCCTTTCTGCTATGACTTCCCACTTTTCCGGTTTAAACAGTTCGGCAATCGCATATCTGTTTCGTGCCGCGCATGAGTCATGGGTAGGATTGCCATATCTAGCTAGGACCCCGTCGAGACAGTTTGAGATGGGGGTGTAGAAGATACAAAAAAAATTTCACCTTTGTCAGTGAGTCTTTTTTCCCTTTTACGTACTGTATTAATAAAACTCCATGCAAATAAGCTTTTAGTTAAACTGGCACTGTAAGACAGATTCCACAGTCTCTGGCAGCAGTCGGTTTCGTCTGGCTGGCTGACCGCGGGTTTGAACCGTCGTCCGACCGACGCGAGTCCAATGCTAACCACTGCTCCATCTCCCTCGGACCGATATGTCGGGAAGAATGGCAGCCCTACTCATTGATCGTGTGCGGCCTCAGTACTTACGGTTATCAAGTATTTACTATTTCATAGTTTTCCTGTTTGTGTTTCCAGCTGAGCGGCAATAGGGAACGATTTTTATGGAATTTACGTAAGTAATTCCATAGAATATACGATGTCTCTCATCTCTTTATTGCCTTTTAAATGTTGAATCGTGATTTTCGGTGTTCGGTCGTGATGTCGTTTTCCGTATTTTTCTAGGTCCCGTTTTTTGTTCTTTTGCACGGAACCTTTGTTCCATGCCAACATTGGGGTGAGAATGACCCCAGATGGTTAAGTGACTTTATTTTTAAGTAACGTCCTTTTCTCTCTTTTTACTTTATTTTATTTCATTTTAGAAATGTTAGCTGCATAGTTCCTTATCTGACATTTTCTAAACTTGAAGATTCCCTCCCATTGCCTTGTAACATAAGATTTTTCATTATTACGGTTTACACCAGATACTAGAACGTCAAGTGTTCTGAAACCAGGCCTGTATTTAGTAAAATACTGTTGATTTAGCAATTGCTGTGCGGGGATCTTCACTTCACGAAATGGACTTGTACAGTTGCGGTTGCCCCACAAGAAGAACTCTTTGTAGGTTGTGTTGCATCAACCACATGACGGGTATAGAAACTCGTTGTGTTATGTGATCGCTACGTGATTGTTACTTGTACACAGAAATCACTTTATGGTTTGCTAAGTATGAGTTTTATTCGTCTGAGTTAAACGCAACATATTACACATTTATTCATTTTCATCTTCATTAAGATTATGAAATGTTGCGTACCGAAAGGTGATAGAAATTAAACAGCAAAAGGCAAGGTTCGCCTGTTAAAGTTTCCAAAAGACCATACCATGCCACAGGAATGTCCCCATTCAATTACAGTGCAGGAGTTCAGAGTTACTAATTATGCAGCGGTAAGTTTACTTTGTTTACGACTGTGATAGTCATTCCCCTTTTAACTAACCTCATTCTCGTATCAACCCAAAACTCGCTAATTTTGCGAGGCACACGTTCCTTTGATGTTGAGTGCTTTATAACACGATCGTTGTTTGGCTGTTACGTCACGGAAAGACTCTCTGTCCAGTTCTAGATGGTGTTGATTACGCCTCTACTATTATCGCTGTAAAGTTTGCTGAAGCAACTGGCAGACAACTTGACGCGCATGCGCAGAGCTGAAATCGCGTATACGGAGCTTCACTTCTCCCTTCTGGCTACTTGGAAGGAGGCTGTTTGGTGTATAAACAGTGAGACAAGCAGTCAGAATCCACGTGGAAAATTTTTTATGGCGCTGCCAAACTGCCAGTTTCGCACATGCGCATAGCTGTCGTGAGTTAGAGTGGGGCCACACTTCACGTCATTGACCATAGATTATATAGATTGCGCGTGACGTCATTACCCTGAAACCAACATCTAAGTCATGGAACTGACCGTTCCGCATAGAAGCAACAAACTTACATTCTTCAGTGAATACTTCTTCTTGTTGCACTGTGAGTCTTTTAGTGTACCGTTTCCACAAGAGTAGAACACAAAATATCTGTTTGCCAGGCAACATTACTTCTCTGACGAAGTGTGTAAAATATTTTCTTATGCTTTTATAAGAAATGAAATCCATTTATAACCATAAGGTCCTGTTTTTACGTAACATAAGGGTTGATATTGTATATCTTTTGCCACTTAGTGATGCAGGTATGTGAAGCAAGTAAGAGATTACCAGTGTACGTTAAAATAATCTCCTGAGGAAACTTACCTGGTCCACTCCATAAGAACAGATTTTCTAGGTAAAATCAACAGTTTGCATCCATCTTTAGTTGTGTATGATTCTGTCAGAAGCAGTTCTGCATTACGAAGGACTTTACTACTGGTAGAAGTGTTTTTTAATGCTGAGATAAGTCGTGGAGGAACAGAAAATCAATCCAACAGTCTGAAGCTGCTTCCAAGGGATTTTTGGTACACATTCAGACTTGTACATCTGCTAGTACTTATTGCTCTGCGACTACAATAAATAGCGACTATAATTACATACCTCATCTAGTTTGTTACACTTCTTTGGCTAGGAAGCTAAACAAAAACTGAAGTGCCACATTTGGCAAATTTCACTGTGTTCTAAAATTTCTAGTACTGGTATCTTGAACAGAAAAAAAACAGAGGTAGCCTACCTACTATATCAAATGATCATGTTTATCTGTGCAAAACGGACCAGAAAGTATTAGAAAAATGTCCATTTTTAATATGAAAAATCCTGTTAAGAAATCAGTTACTTCAGCTTTGCAGGACTTAAGTAATGATGTTTTCCTTCAGCTGAATCAACATGATCCAAGTAATCCTCCCCTCTACAATCACATTCATCAACTGAAAAAAAGCTGTAATCATTGAGAATTATAAAATAAGACTACATGATGAAGTGAGACTCGACAGCAAGAAGCTACACCATGATCTAGTTATAAGAGTCCACACAAAAATAGTTTTGTTTAATAATCAGTGATTTCGTGATCGTTTTGAAAACAGAATTACATACACATGTGGTGGCACCTACAGCTGCAGAAGTCAAGCCACCTATAGCTAAACTGTAGCTTTTTAGTTTGTTTACGTGAAATAATTGAATGAATCTGAGTCCCAATCTGCAGACCTGCCCTGAATTTTTCTTAAATTCTGTTGCTGAGAGGTGAGAAACGAATGCCTTATATTTGGTTCAGTATGTAATTCATAATATGATTTCCAATTTTCTACGTGTTATCACATAACTTTAAGATGATTAAACAATTTTTTCTTCTTCTCTCACACAGTTTCCACTGCAGCAAAACTTGGATTAAATCAAGTTGATTCTAAAAGATCTGTGTTAAATGGTGGAATAATAAATTTCCAAAAAAATGGTTCAAATGGCTCTGAGCACTATGGGACTTAACATCTGAGGTCATCAGTCCCCTATAACTTAGAACTACTTAAACCTAACCAACCTAAGGACATCACACACATCCATGCCCCAGGCAGGATACGAAACTGCGACGTAGCGGACGTGCAGTTCCTGACTGATGCACCTAGAACTGCTCGGTCACAACGGTCGTCAATAAATTTCCACAGTATGAGAACATAAGTTTTCCATAAGTGCTGTTTTTCTGTGATAAATAAAGTGCTTGCATCATTACCATCAATATTTTAATTTTTCTTTTGTGTTAATTGCTGATTTTAAAATTCTGTTCAGCGTTTTGGCACTGGATCAGAAAGTGAAAATTTTATTATCAGAAATATACCCCCCTAACACTTTACCAGAAAAAGCTGCGACCTTAATACAGATAATATAGCCTACTGCAGATCCTGAAGAAGTTATGAAACTGATAATGATCCTGATAAAAAAAAAGACTGTTCACCTTATTCTTCCGAGAGAGCAGTTCATCTATAGAGAGATATGCAATATTATTAAAACGGACCCAGTAGTTTCAAGCTTGAATAATGTGTGTATAAAGTGTTTCGGATGTACGTTGCTGTCCATGTAAATGATGATTCTTTTGAGGGGATCTAGAGCATTAGTGTTGGTATATTTTCACTCTGTTGTAAATGAATCCTCTGGGGCAGGGCACTTTCAGTAAATAAAGCGTTTGGGCGTGTGTAGTAATTAGTGTCTATTCACCAAAAGTGAGCAGCAAGATTATTGTGTAAAGTAGATAACCACACATAGTGCAGAGTGTTTTTAAAGGTTCTTGGAATACTTATTCCTGTACTCCTTAGTGGTTTTCCTTACTGACTACAAAAACAGGTTTCAGCTGAAGTATGATGTACTTAAGACATTTCAAGGCAATCACAACCATTTTATTGTGCACTTTGCATTCTTGCCCAGTGTTCTGAGAGGAGTAATGTATGCTGCTGCAAAGGTGTGGTATGATACTTAACGAGCTCTCATCTGACACGAAGCAAGGGATTGGGAAGTTCTACTAATTCAAAAGAAAACTGTACTTAAACCAGCCTCTCTTTTTAGTACTTGAAGATCTAGATTCAACAATTAAAAAGTTCCATTGGTTACTTGGTAGGTACGAATGTGTGTGTTACGCTGTACGTTAAATAATAATGCATTGCAAGCAAGACTCAGTTTTTGCAGATATAAGTACCTATTTTGTTTGAAAAATTGAAGTGTAATCAATTAAGTATTAAACTATTAGTGGAAGGCAAACAGCAAGTATTTAATGTAACTGTGGATGCCGCAGCTTTTGAAAATATCACTGTTCTTTTTATTTTAACTAATTAGGTGCTGCAGGTATGAATGTAACTATGCAGTATAGAGATAGGTTCATTAATATTAGCCGGCCGTGGTGACCGAACGGTTCTAGGCCCTTCAGTACGTAAGCGCGCGGCTGCTACGGTCGCAGGTTCGAATCCTGCCTCGGGCATTGATGTGTGTGATGTCCCTAGGTTAGTTAGGTTTAAGTTGTTCTGAGTTCTAGGGGACTGCTGACCTCAGATGTTAAGTCCCATAGTGCTCAGAGCCATTTTTTGTACTTGACCGAATTACGTGACCTATTCCACGACACTGATAAATGTTCTGACTGATGTAGGTTACATATTTTTCAAGATATAAAGAGCAAGACAGAAAAAATTTCGCAGCGTAATTGACTGATTTACTTTAAACTCTTACACGGTAGTCTAATAACCCCCTAAATAACTGTTTGTCCAGATGTAAATTACAAAATGTTTCAAGCAAATATCCTTTAGCCGTCAGGATGACATCAATCGGCATGATTGCCTTCGTTGTAGCTTTGTTTTTTACAAAGGTATGAACAGTGGTATGATTTTTTTAAATGGCATCCTGTATTTTTTATTCGGTAATTCATTTCTTCTCCAAAAGACACATTGAAAAATGTTTCACAGTGCACCATTCACTGAAACACAACGTTATTAATTACACAACACAACACTGACGTCGACACTCCAAGCGCTGAGTGCAGGTACTCGGGGTAATTGAACACATCCATGTGCTGACGTTGACAGAGGACAAATGTAAACAAAATGTAAACATAAGTATAATGCACGCCCGTAATTCCGTCAACCATCGTCAGTTGAAGAGTTGTGTCAGTAAAATGTACACCAACGAAGAGAAGGTAGAAATGCTACTCAGAGATGGGGAATGTAAGTTAGCAGAACAGTAATTGCAATACTGTTTTCTTATGCTCGGGTTCATTTAGTACAGTAGTTTAGTCATTTTAAATACTGTTGTGTAGAGTAGGCATACGTTAAAGGCTGTCCATTTGAACCATTAATATTAATAAGGTTATTTACAATTTGCTTCTTGTTGCTGTAGATCTTGACTCATTCCACATTCCTGAGGGTTCTCCATCTAAAGTAGTGTAATTTTGTTACAGGTAAGTTTTTGTGCTTTGTATTAGCAGCATAATTAATACCTTTATATATGCCTAGAAAAGTTTTCTTTTGACCCTACACACTTCACAAACAGATGAAGATCTCAAATGTGAAAGGGAACTGTTTCAAAATCCTTGAATAAACCGAAAGTTAAAGTGCATGTAAAACTTGATGAGTGACTAGGATTTTGAGACGACATATTGTTAACATCTAGCTCACTACACAAGTATAGTCAATATTTTGTAGTATGTTATGCTTCCTATCTTGATATTGTTTTGATATATGTACTGGATTAAGCAAATATCAGAAAATATGTGCGCTTATTTTGTGTAAATATCTGATATTATGCACATAAACGAATTTCCTTTCTTACAAAAGCATACGAAAACATTTTACACATATACTTGTGGAATTGTTAGAAAACTAATGCTGCGAAATTAAACTGCAAGACTTCGCAGCGCAAAATAGAAGTACTTACTGAAGAACAGTGATTCCGCCCCTTGTTAAAAAGAACTGTCAGTACGTTTCGACTTGACCACATGTAAAAACCATAACCATTGCTTTATTATCAGGAATTTTGGAGAAACTAGTTTACCTGCACTGCTACATGTGTAACAGTAATACTACAGTTTGTTGAATTGTCAAAAACGGTGCTTGATTTCAGCTGTAAATGAGAAAAATGTGACTGACAGCTCCACTTCACACAGCGCACAAGGACAGGAACTCGGCTTCCTGCCACGAGCCATGTGACCTAGATGTTGGTTCAAGCCTTAAGGGGATACGGAATCGGATTTTGGGTTAAAAAATCGAATTTTTTTTTATTGGCGTATTATATTCTGCCATGTTTCCTCTTTAAAATGACGTATCATACATAGCTCTACTACAATTATAACTATTTTATTTTTATATATTTGTGAGATCGGGTATTGCGCTTTAGTTATACACGTCTCTCGTGGCTGACCATGAACTTTTTGGCAGTACCTTTAAAGTGACATGAATTCAAATATCCCGGTTTCCAGCGACTATTTATACACTAGTTGCCCGAAAATGTTTCTCTCTGGTTTCCTCAAGTTACTCTTTGACTTTGTGGCGGGACTGTTTTGTAAACAGTGTGATATAAGAAAGTAGTTGTTGTTGAGTTATTTCGTATTTAGTGCTTCATTTTTCGCAGTGAAAATGCCTAGAGCTAAAGCAAAAGTATTTAAAAAGCGTGTGAACTGGCAAAAGAAAAGAAATAATGATTCATTAGCAAAGCAAAGCAGTTCATCATCATCACTGTTGGAAAATGTGAATCCACTTATTACTGATTTGCCGAACGAACTTACACCAAATGAAAACAGTGCTTCTCATAAAAAACTAAGAGATTTGGAAGAGAAATATAATTTACTTGATAGAGGGAATGAAGTTTTTGAACTCATTGATACGAATATATTGTGTGAAGCTCTTGAAAACAGTTTGTGCTGCAAAAAATGTCATGGAAACGTTTCTCTGAAAGTAGAATCCCATGTTGGCCTGGCTGCCCAGTTTAATTTAATATACAGTGTTTGTAAATACAGCTGTAAGTTTCCAAGTTCGGTTTCAGTAACTGTAAATAATGGATACAAGAAAACTGAACTTTATAGTGTAAATATTAGGTTAGTTTATGGATTGCGAGCAATTGGTAAGGGCAAAGCAGCTGGTGATATGCTATGTGGTGTTCTAAATCTTCCAAGTGCACCTTCAAAGTTTGAAGCTTACAATTATGTACTAGGATCTGCAGTTGAAGATGTAGCACAGAAGTCAATGCAGGTTGCTGTGGAAGAAGCAGTGGAAGAAAATGACGGCAGTCGTGACCTCACAGTGGCGTTTGATGGCACGTGGCAGAAAAGGGGCCACACCTCCAACAATGGTGTTGTAACAGCAACTAGTGTTGATACTGGCAAGGTTATTGATGTTGCAATAATGTCTAAATACTGTAGGTGCACAGGCAGGCTGAAAAACGAACACAGTGATGACTGTATTGCTAATTATTATGGTAGTAGTGGTGGCATGGAGGTTGCTGGGGTGAAGAAAATTTTTCATCGCTCTTCACAGTGGTATAATGTTCGCTATGTCAAATATCTGGGAGATGGTGACTCTAAAGCATTCAAAGAAGTTTTGGAAAGCAAACCATATGGGAACAGTGTAAATATAAGCAAACTTGAATGTATAGGACATGTGCAGAAGAGAATGGGTGCCAGGCTGAGAAGGTTAAAATCAGTTATGAAAGGGAAAAAACTAGATGATGGGAAAACCTTGGATGGCAGAGGAAGATTGACTGATTCCATAATAGACCACATTCAGAACTGCTATGGCCTTGCAATCAGGCAAAATACAGGCAATCTTGAAGAAATGAGGAGAGCTATATGGGCTTTATATTTCCACACCGCATCCACGGATGAGCATCCACAACATGGTTTGTGCCCCAAAGGTGAAAACAGCTGGTGTAAATACAATAGGGGACTAACAACAGGAGAGAAATACATTCACCACCACAGTCTACCATCAGCCATCATGGCAGAAATAAAGCCCATTTTCAGAGATCTGGCTGACAGAAGTCTTCTGATGAAATGTCTTCACGGAAAAACGCAGAACCCCAACGAGTGCTTGAATAGTGTGATATGGCATCGTCTCCCAAAAACAGTGTTTGTCGGAATTAATACACTACATTTTGGTGTGTATGATGCTGTGGCAACCTTCAATCTTGGAAATATAACTAAATGCCAGGTCCTTCAAAAGTTGGGTATGTGTGTTGGTTCCCGTACGGTACGTGCTATGTTCTTTTTAGATCAGCACAGACTAAGGCATGCTGATAATATAATCAAGACATTAGTGAAAAAAGCAAGACAGGTGCAGAGGGGTGCCAAAAGAAGACTTGAAGATGATTATGAAGACTGTGAAGGGGGTATTAGCTACGGATCAGGAAAGTTTTAATCTTCTTTCTCCGTTTCCCGTAAGTTTACTTTTTACTTCATCTAGGAACATTATCTCAGGTACTGGTCAACCTAGAAGTCTGAAATTCTTATGACGTAGTGACATAGGTCCCTATTACATACTGAAACAACGATTTTTTAATTACTTGATTTACAAAAGACTTAGGGGTGATAGTCTAGTAAAAAGCGATGGAAAAAATTTACTTAAAAATAAATGTACAATATCTCTGTAAGAAAATACTTTGACAATAAACTGTTGTTTCAGTATTGTTGTAACATATGAATGCACATACAGTAAAATTTTTACCTCTCTGTCTCCAGTAGTTTGTGAGAAAATGTTCCCTATAGTAGGCATATATTAACATTGCGGGGATAGGTGATTCCGTATCCCCTTAACACGACAGAGATAGTGATCTGCGCTGTCTATGTTATACATGGGCTATGCTTCACGTGACTCGTGTTTTGTTCGTGGCGCGTTTGTCGATGGTTTCGAAGCTACAGCAGGTCCCGCGTTAGTTATTTAACGTTTACACGTCATTGTTAGTACTAAGGCAAAAAAATCAAATGTTTATCCACCACTATGCGCGGGAAATGGCACGAGAAACGTTTAAGCAGTGCAAAGACCATATACGGATTTCTACGTCATCGCAGCTGCGCATGCGTACTAAAACGTACCTTTTATGGCGCTTGAAAGAAGCAGTCTGGCAGCTGCTTAAACGAACATATATTATGCTCTTTGGGCAAACAACGTATCGCAACGTGCGCTGTTCTCAACAATACAGGGATTTCCGTAGTGCGTAACGCCGTTGCTTAGCATTAGTTTGAGACGAGGCGACTGGCTACCAGCATGAATGTATCAGTCTCCAACCCGATAAGTCTGAAGAAAACCGTGAAACGCAGTAAGAACACGGAGCAACGATAGCAGTCTGAAGGTAAGCCAGAAACCAGCGTCGTATTCCCACTAATCCGTGGCGCCCAGAACACAGGCGTCAAATCGATTACATCTTTCCGCGGACGCGTAACCTAAGTTCTCGAAGGCATTTATATTTAATGAATATAGAGACCTTCGACACTGCAGTTAAAGTTAGGATAATTTGATTTTGCAAACCAGTCATCCAGACTTTTTACAAATGTTTGTGTGAAGCAGTTTGTGTTGAAGGAGTACGAATTTTATAAATCTTGTATTTACATTTAAACCAGAATGCTACAAATAATACATTTTCCTACAAAGTTTCCGTGCCGAGTGATCTGTTTTCTCTCGTACAAGTATTATTCGACAAGTCGAGTGTGTCATCAAGGTGGGATTAAATACACGCTTTCGTTGCTCATTCAATAAGAAATAATACATCTGTACAAGAATTTGCAACGATTATAGCCGAGTTAAAGATATTAAGCTTTAATTTCGTCGGATGGCTAACCTATCTTTTAACTCTCTATTGTATGGTGTTGACATTTTGTAACAACCTAAATTAACATTTAATATTAAGAAAATCATTGTTATTTCCATGATGTTGCAGTCTGGCAACACGCACAGTCTTGTTGCATCGAACTAGACTGTGTTTATTGTCATTATGTTGGCAGAAAGAGTTGAAAAACGATAATTTCTGCTGAAGTTTGGGGGTACGAAAACACTACGCGAAAGTAAGTGAAAGAGTGAATTACCTCTAGCTAGGTTTTTGAAGTATGTAAAATGATGCTTAATGATAGCACAGATTATGTTTACACGTCTCTGTAACTGATCGATTAATATTTAATCAATATTTTTGGTTTGCTGCC
Source organism: Schistocerca serialis cubense (assembly GCF_023864345.2). Lineage (NCBI taxonomy): Eukaryota > Metazoa > Arthropoda > Insecta > Orthoptera > Acrididae > Schistocerca > Schistocerca serialis. The sequence continues at coordinate 151,029,329 of NC_064638.1, read as the reverse complement.
GTATCGTAACAAGCCTACTATGTGAGTTAAATCAAAATTTCGTGTTCAGTCTATCACTTAGTTTTTTCTTTTTTTTTTGTCGGAACCTACCCCTAGACGTTTTTTGTCACTGAATTGGTTTCCTAAGGACAGTCATGCAATAGAGGGTTAAATGATAGTTGTCTTATAAACACAATGAAATGCAATTTGAAACTGTTGTTTGTGCTTACGTATAATTAAACAGAATGGGACAGATTTAGTCTTTGTGCCATTGCAGTTCGGATCCTCAGTCACAGTATACCACAGTCTAACATAACAGTCGCGACACTCACTGCTGTAAAAGTTGTTGCCGTTTGACAGATGATGCGACTCTAACGCTCCAAGCGGCAGGTAAGGTGAACGTCAGACGCGTCGTAAGCATAATGTTTGTTTGAATCCATTTCCTACGTAATTTCCGAATTATTCGAATTATTTTCTTGCATCCAAGAGTTTGTGTACTATCAGAAGGCATATATGTTTCTAAAAATGATTCTGAAATAAGCGCAAGTATGGACAAAAACCATGAGTAGAGTGGCAAGTTACAACACATTCGTGAAGAAACACTTGTGACATTGGACAGAATTGCAGCTTACCACGTTGTTATCAAAAGAATATAAATACACAGATTCACATGTAAGAACCACAGACATGTACCTCTACATGCAAAAGCGATCGACAGTTCATTTATCGTTTTGTAGGCCTACCGACGTTTGTGAGCTTCGGTTTCGTGCAGCCTTAAAGTATCGACTGCACACCGACCAGTGTGTGTCATTGTCGCCTGTTGCCACAAGTGCGACCTTCATCTTTATATTATTCTAAGTGGGACAAGCAACTGCCAAATAGTGGGAGAAATATGCTGAAAACATATAATGAGCTGATTACTGTACATTTATGAAAAACCAAATATTTGAATAATTTTCAAACAATCTGTCTGTATTCACTTTCCTTGTCCTGTAATAGTTTCGTTAGATCTGCACATTCTGACACTTCACACGGTTTGTAAGACACGAACAGCTGCACTTAATCTATCAACTTCATCGCCAAAGCAGGTCTGTGTTGATAATTCACACGAATCTGGCACTGATACTTGGAGAGTTGAACTGGCTGCTTCTGTGTCTTAGGACCGTTTTACAACTTTAGATTGACTGTCGAATCATTGTGGCAGTTTCCTCTTCATCGGCAGATGAGGTGGCTTATTTGGAATGTCAAACAGTGTGGGTACTGCATTCCATACTAGTTTGTTATTGTCTGCGTTCATGAATTTATTTTGTTCGAAATGTAGCGGACAAAACCTAATATTATTATACGGGTAAACTAGGTCGTTCTTCATAAGGTCTTCTCGTCTGCTATTAACTAGCCATTTTCTGCTCCTAAAACGAAACATTCATCATTTATGCACATAAATTTTGCAAGTGAATCCTGACGATACAGTTTAGTAACATGATGGTAGATACTTCTCCGGATCCTTAGAAAGCCAAAAAAAAGACAGCTGTGGTGTCTTCTTCCTGTTGTTGCTGAATTTATTGCGCTACAAACGCTCCCGATGGTAAAAACCATTGTATAAATCAAAATAAACAATCACTATTCGCTTTCACGATCGCGCCGAACTCACGGTTCAACCTACCAGCCGCTTGGGGCGCTGCTGGCGCTGTAGGCAACAAAATCGAGGCGAAGTGTCGCGACTGTTATGTTAGACTGTGCAGTATACTGCGCCCACATGTTCTTTGTTTCTCGTTCCCCCTAGAACTGCATCAGCAGATATCGCTGGAATGCGGGCTGTTACTATGTTGATTCTTCTCGCTACCATCTTTGACTCTCAAATGACACTGCGCGCAATAGTCCCGACACAATAGTCGCAACTGTTTAATGCTGTGTTTCATTTCGGTGATAAGCAGCTTGTAGCAGAGCCACGGAGGTACTCCCTGACCCGACACAACGGGTATTTGTCGTTCACTGTGAGAAGACTCACGGGGCAGCGAGTGATGGGAGTAGCTGTTTCGAAGGAAGCCAGAAGGCTGTGCATGATATCGGACTGATATTTACTGAATTCCGTTCGCTACCGATCTTAGCTTTAAACATAGAGTGCAAAAACTGTCTTCACTGAACACATCAACTAATTTGAAACTTTCAACAAACTCCAAGTGATACCTACTTGAGAAATGAAGTATTTGCGGCAGCGAAGAAAAGTGACTGCGAGAATAAACTATTTGTGTGTGTGTGTGTGTGTTTCCCAACCTTTCTTAGATCATTACGCTTGAGTGCAATCAGACATTAGTTGGTACCCGCGTCCTCGCCCCCCCCCCCCCCCCCCCGTTATTGTCACCAACTTTAGCATCTAACTAAATTGTAGATTGAAAGACTGTTCTTGGAACACTTTTACTTTTAAAATGATGAAAGAAGAATGATATTTAGTTTGTGTGCGTAGGTCTGTGTTTTTGTATGTGTGTATGTCTGGATCCATCGCAAGTGTCAGCCACAACTCCTTCTCAGAAAAGAAAGCTAACCATGCGCAGTAAGGATACACACTTGTTATGAAAGAGGCTTCCCCTTCATTCCTCCTCTCCATTGCGTCACTTGCTTGACCAGCACGTTGCAAGCCCATTTAAAATCTAACAAGTTCCGATGTGTGCGCTACATTTACTGTTCGTAAATCACTTCATTGCTGCACATTTTACTTCTGAACTAGCAGAAATTGAACGACATTAGCCTGTTAATGCTTTGTGTGTAACCATTCTAGTAGTAATAATAAAAACTGTGTACAGTCTATAGTAACTCTTATACTGTTACTGCTGTGTCGTGCTGTTTTTATCTGCTTCGAAGCGAGTAATGAAGAAATTTATGGACTACTGCAGGTACTATCTACCACTTGGGGGAGACATATTCTTGAGATTTTTTAGCATTTGTTACGTATATGTCTCAGTTTTATCATCGGCGATGCACGGGACGAAGCACAGCATAACGTATGTACTGGATGGACTGTGTGAGGAACCTGTAACCACCACTGCAATGCTACTAACTGAGAAAAAGTTTAATTGATAATTTACACAATCAGTTTTAGAGTCTTACAAAATTGTGACAATAGTGATAATCTTTTGAAAATAATTTACTGTCGTGACTGAAACGGAATAGAATCGTTTCATTTTCACCCCTCACCAAATTTCATTTTACCCCTCAGGGGGTAATTACCCACAGGTTAGGAACCATTGGTGTGGGCAATGCTGCACTTTTGTGATACAGCATCCTTGACACTGGATTAATAATACTTTTTAACTATGGCTTGAGATACTGGAACAGAAAGATGTATCGCCGGAGCTGATCTAATCGTATTGTTGCACGGCATCCATTACGGAATTAGAGAATTAAGTTTCTTTAAACGCTGAGGCGTAACATCTTGTGAACAGAAATCTGAAAGTGGTTGTTTTGTTAAAGAGAACTATATTATAAATATATATTTATGCAGTGGTGAGTAATTTCATCATTGTAACAACTTTGGAAATTTGTGCTTCAAGTTTACATATACGCACGACTAGACATTCGCCCCTGCTGCCTTCACGCGATCCGGTTCGGTCGCAAGGGGCCATCTTTGCATCGGAACTGTAGTTTACTAATATTTTCTGCCCTAAAAACTGAGACAACTACGTTCATACATCCCAGAGTGTGCTACGAGTGTAGGTGGCCACTCATGTCTAACGTGAGAAATAAACTTAAATAAGCTTTCCAGCTTAGCGGCGTGCAACAGCAGTGGTGCGTAGTGGAGATGCTACAACTTCGTATCACTACCATTTCATCATTACGGCGACTGTACGAACATACACCATGCTTATTAAACACAGGCATAGCTGAACAGTCATGAAAGCTTACATCCATTTAAGACACTCTTAGCTAAGGACCAAAACTTCTTTGTAAAGCACATTAACATTTAACTTAAAATTCATGTAATACTCGTATTTATCCAACTTTAACATTTCAAGTTTAATATTCATTGAAGTAAATCGCAATTTAAATTTCTCTCCCTTTTGTTTTTCAGTCGACGTATAAAACGTGGCACCGCATTTCAAAAGTTACTACTCTCATCCTTGTCTGTACTGTTTATCTATCGTCCACGTTCCACTTCATTAGAGGCTACACTCCAGACAAAGACCTTCAGAAAAGACTTTCTGCCATTTAAATTTACATTCGATGTCCATAAATTTTTACAAGTCCGCATTCCATGTCCTGTCTGCTTCGACTATAGTCAGTTACTTCGCTACCCAAATAACAAAACTCATCTACTGGTTTTAGTATCTCAGTTCCTAATATAACGTCCGCGGCATCACATGAGTCAATTCGACCATACACCATCACCCTTTTTTACTTTTTTTGACGTTCATTTTTTAATGGTGACTAACGGGGTCATATGTCAATGGGTAGGATGGAATTCGCAACGAATTCCTCTCTTGCGCGAATCTCTTCATCTCTGGGTAGTGAGAACCTCCTACTGCCTTGTCTTATCCGCCATCTAATTTTCAACACCTTTCTATAGCGCCACGCCTCATACGCTTTGGTTTTCTTCTTTTGCAGTTCTTCAGAGACCATAATTCACTACCATAGAATGCTGTGCTCCGAACGTACATTCTCAGATGTTTCTTCCTCAGGCTCATTTCGATGTTTGATACTAGCACATTTCTCTTGACCGGAAGCTCCCTCTTTCGCTGTGCCAATACGTTTTCTTTTTGTCCTTCTTTCGTATCTGTTATTTTGCTTGTATCGTAGCAGAAGACATTAACTTCGTCTACTTCGCACTCCCCAATTTTCCGGTTAGCTTTTTATCGCTGTCATTTCTGCTTCTCCTCATTACTCTCATTTTTCTCTAGTTTACCCTTAATCCATATTCTGCACTCATTCTGTTGAACACTTCTTGCAATTCTTCTTCTCTTTCACTGAGGCAGTGAATCATATTACTGGTATTCTTTCACCCTGACTTTTAAACCCACTATAGAAAGTTTCTTTTATTTCTGTCATTATTTCTTCGATGTAGGGGCGAAAGGGTACTTCCCTGTCAGACACTTTTTTAATCCGAACACTTCGCCTTTGATTTTCCATTCTTATTTTTCCGCCTTGGATCTTGTACACGTTGTATATTATTCGTATTTCTCTTTAGTAGATTCCTGTTTTTCTCAAAATTTTGAACATCTTGCAGTATTTTACATTTTTGAATTCTTTTACCAGGTCTATAAATCCTATAAGCAGCGTACGAATGCAGCATTTGTGACTGCGAGCGCTCCTAACAGTAGGAGCGGAAAACTTTATGAATGAGATACTAAGAGGTCAGTAGTACTCCAATGCATGTCTTCGGTATGGTACTATATAACTAAGCGGCCCTACCATAATTAGAGTTTGAAATGAAACATGTAAATCCTGATGGTGTTATAGCAACAACGAACTTTGTTGTGAAAGTGTTCTTGTACGGAGGGAACACAAAGATGCGTTGTTGCACAGTTGTGGGCCTTTCACAATTAATTTCACTCCAGTCTGTTACACAAGAACGATTTTCAAAATGTTTTTATGTGAATTTGGCGTAGTACTGTGTATTGTAGATTTCTGAGGCCAAAATATCCACTCCTCAGTTTTTTCACGCAAATGGTGCAGAACAAATTTGAAACTAGCCCACACTGCTGTCCTGTAACATCACAAGAGCCACAAAACTAATTCCTAATATCATTTTCATTGACGAGAGAAGGATATTATCTTTGCTTAATGTACAAGGTGGCTGACATCATGAACTCTGATAGGGATGTTTTGGATTAACAAAGAAGTTCTTCATTGTTGTTCCCTACAAATTCTCCTTTCTTGCTGTGTCTCACTATTCTTCTTTTGTATCTCGCAGTAATATCATCTGTTGCAACCTCTAGCCAAGATAATTTTGGTCAGATGTGCAGTATTGCTACATGTCTTGGCTGTCATGTTGTCTTGTGCGTCCACCAGTGATGAATACAAACTTGAGCATGTTTTGTTCACCGACAATTGTATTCCTCCTCAGTGCCTTAATCCAAGCTTTCCGTATAGCTGCGTTTTGCTTTTCATTTGCAAAAGAGAAGAACGTCATTTCGGGAGAATCACAGTTACCATTCCTAGAGCATGAAGCTCTAAATTTAGTCATCTTTACACTAGCACGCTGTTTTATGAGGCCGAGCGGTTCTAGGCGCTACAATCTGGAACCGCGCGACCGCTAAAATCGCAGGTTCGAATCCTGCCTCGTACATGGCTGTGTGTGATGTCATTAGGTTAGTTAGGTTTAAGTGGTTCTAAGTTCTAGGGGACTGATGACCTCAGCAGTTAAGTCCCATAGTGCTCAGAGCCATTTTTTGTTTTATGGGTAACCCTTTATTCCTTAAAGACTGTTGCAACGCTATCCACGAGAATGTAGCACCTGCAGTTCGCACGGTCACTATGAACTGTCGTGATTTTTCTTAAGTTTTGCTTCCATTATCAAGCTGATTGTCAGAACTGCCTTTCTGGTTCCCTTATCTTCCCTAAAACCAAAGTAATGGTCACCTAATGGACCCCTGATTTTCTTTTCCTCCCTTTGTTTATTGTTTTTATCAGCAACTTGCACGCATGGGCCGTCCAGTTATCTATGCTGTAGTTCTCGCACTTATCTGTCTTTGGTATGTGCGCGATATTCTTTCGAAAGTCCCATGACATGTGGCCAATCTGCACACCCTCCTGAATGATCGCTTGGTTGCCACTCCCCCCCCCCCCCCCATATGATTTCAGAAATTCCGAAGGAATGTACTCAGTCTCTTTAGCGTTGTTGTGGTCTTCAGTCCGTAAACTGCTTTGATACTGGTCTCCACGTCGGTCAATCGTGTGCATTACTCTTCATCTCTGTATAACTACCGCAGCCTACTTCGATTGTAGCCTGTCAAGACTTCGTTCCATTACCAAACTGACTATTCCTTGATGCTTCAGGATGTGTCTTATCAACGGCTCCCTTCCTTTAGTCAAGTTCTGCCATAAATTTCTTCAAAATAGCAGACAGGACGTCTGTGTGTAGGACAACGGGCACAATCATGCACAAACGCACAAATTTCTCTGTCTTGGTTACAATTTCTTCTTTCGTGTTTTTATTATGCGTTTCTGCTAACTGCCAATTTTGAATCAAACACTTCAAAACACCAATAAAATGTACAGAGTACGTAAGAAGTCCCCGTGATCGAATAGGGGCGATTCTAGAAGTCGGTCAAGGGGGTGGGGGGGGGCTTGGGAGAATGGAATGTTGCTTAACAAAAGGGGAGTTGTGGTCCAACAGCGACAAACTGGTAAAATTTGGTGTTGCTTATAGTAGTTTTTGGTAACTGTTTTGGAGTTCAGGGTAAAAACGTATCTACAGAATGTGCGTGCCCGGGAAACTAATACGATTTGACCCATATCTCCGGCGATTTCGAAGTTTTTGTCTGGGATCAGCAATTTAAGTGTTGGTAGGCACATCCGGCATATTTAGCTGTCTTGATTATTGTAAGTGGTACTCGTACATTAATATACATCCACTGTATATTAATAAATAATAAGACGCCCATTTTAAGTTCAATAATATTTATTGGTTTGGATAGTAAGCTATTTGCCGCTCGTATTGATTTGTTAAAATGTGTTTGAAATACATTGCAACCTATATTGCTACATAATTATGAAAAATGATTAAATCTGTTGAAGTAACATATTAGCTGATTTCTGAAGACATTTTGTCCAGTGTAATACGATAATACACCATTGGGGCGGGAGAGGAGGGCGTGACTATAGCCCCATAGCCCCCCCCCCCCACCCTTGCCACCGCCTCCGAACGATAATTGATTTGATTTGTTTTAGCACAAGTACTTTTGTGTTTATTAAGTGACCAGTATATCGGTATGTTCTCCATAATGCTGTAAACTCATTTCCATGCGCCCCCATGTCTTTCTTGACATATTTTTCAGCAATTATGGTGTTATACTGCAACATGCAGCCCGAACTACGTTCTGCAGTTCTTCGTTTGCAGCATAACGACCTGCAGATACTAGCACGTTAATGACTCCCCATAATGAGTTGTTAGACGTACTGAGGTCAGGACTTATTAGTGGCCTTTTCAAGGGAGCTGGTATAGCTGATTTACCACGACCTATCCACCGTGCTGGAGATCGTTCGTTTAGGAACTGACGCACCGCAAGAGGGTAATGAGGAGGTGCGCCGTCTTGATGCATCCATATGCGTTCTGTGAGATGCCTTTTCTCGAGATGAGGTATTAACTGTGTTTATAACATGTGCAAATAACGTGCGCCATTCACAGAGAAGTACGGTCCAGGCAGATGTCGTAATGTCATGGCTGCCCATATCATTAGATGAGGCGATCTAGGCGCTCAGTCTGGAACCGCGCGACCGCTACGGTCGCAGGTTCTAATCTTGCCTCGGGCATGGATGTGTGTGATGTCCTTAGGTTAGTTAGGTTTAAGTAGTTCTAAGTTCTAGGGGACTGATGACCACAGATGTTAAGTCGCAAAAAAGAAAGAAAGAAAAAAAGATGAGGCGAATTGCATTCTAACTCGTCTGTGTAGTGAGGAGTCACTTTGGTCCAAACGACAATATTTGTAGACGTGAGCTGCGATAAATGGCACAATCATCAGAAAACATAACCCTGTTACGGTTCATTGTATTTGGAAATTGAGTAAACAAAGCACGGCATGCCAAAACGCGTTTATTCCTGTTTGTATATCCGAGCGATGTGGTGCAGTGGTTAGCACACTGGAGTCGCATTTGGGAGGACGACGGTTCAAACCTACTTCCGGCCATCTTGATTTAGGTTTTTCGTGATTTCCCTAAATCACTCCAGGCAAATGGCCGGATGGTTCATTTGAGAGGGCATTGCTGATTTCTTTCCCCATCCTTCCCTAATCCGAGGGTTCGTTATCTCACTGTTTGGTTCCCTCCCCCAAACCAACCAACCAACGGACCAACCTGTTTGTATCCGATAACACGTTTGCGAAAGTCGGTTACGTGTCGGCTGTGTAAGAGATCGTTCAATGTAAGCGGAAACTCCGGCACACGGTTCTTCTCGTGTCTTCTTCCTTCTACTTCGTGGCCCGTCTTTAACACTGCCAAAAGCAAAAGCTCATCTTTCCCAATCCAGATGTGTTGCCTTTCGCGGTGAAACCTTTTTAAATCTTTCCTGGAATGCTTCCACTATCAGTCTCATTGTCTACATTGTAGCCAGCCGGGGTGGACGAGCGGTTCTAGGCGCTACAGTCTGGAACCGCGTGACCGCTACGGTCGCAGGTTCGGATCCTGCCTCGGGCATGGATGTGCGTGATGCCCTTAGGTTAGTTAGGTTTAAGTAGTTCTTCTAGGGGACTGATGACCTCAGAAGTTAAGTCCTATAGTGCTCAGAGTCATTGTATGTTATCGTTTGTGCACCAACAAACTTGCCATTAAGCGTCCCTCAGTAGCTTAAGTAGGACAGCTCACATCCGGTAACCTTACAAATTAGAAGTTGACTGTGAGTACGACTGCAAAAATATGTAAACATGAATTCCAACAACTCATAATAAGTAACGTAGCTACCAACGTGTATAATAACATTTGGTATTAAAGATGGGTTACAGGGGTACATGGACTTATCGCCGACCTGCATATCGTCAAATAGTACATGTTTGTTTGAAGTTTAGGCGCTCCCGGCGCGATGACGGCAGTTAGCCGAAACGCGTAATGAAAATAGGAAATAAAGAGGTGGGGCCAAGAGGGAAAATTTTTGTGTTTGTGCATAAATTTATCGTCTGCCCAGTGCGATTCGGTACATTTATTATCCGAAGTACTCATGTGATCTTCGTCATGCTTCCGTCCTCTTTGACTTATCAGAGCGCATCTCTTCCAAAGCCCTACTAAGTTCTGACTGTAATACTGGATCCCCTGCGTCTTCCGTATCTGCTCTCATTTCGGTTTGGCTGGTCCAAAAATAGAAAAACTCGGACTCAGCGCTATATTTAGGCGGACATTTTCACCTAAAAGCCGGATTTTCTATTTAACATAGAGAGAGAGCCAACTGGATATTTTTAGCCGTTTGTTAAAAAGTTGATTAAAGTCACTTTTTTGCGAGATCAATCTGACACCGTAAACACCCTTATAATCGGCAGTTATGGTAGTAACTAGGTGCTCAGTCTTCTTAACTGCTCTCCTCAAGATAATCTTGTGTCAAAACAACCAGAAACGGAATAGCGAAGGTGCACCGACCGCACACTAACTCTCCATAGCACTTGCGTGTCTCAACGTGGGTTCGAGCGATGGGCGACGGTGGAGTGGTATGGTATGGTGTGGTGTGGCGGATTGGCTTCGGCAGATCGGCACATTCTACTTTGCCTCACACGGTCTGCGCGTAGGGCGGTTGTGACATTGTTTGGAATGCTCGTTGCCGGCCAGAGTGACCGTGCGGTTCTGGGCGCTACAGTCTGGAGCCGCGTGACCGCTACGGTCGCAGGTTCGAATCCTGCTTCGGGCATGGATGTGTGTGATGTCCTTAGGTTAGTTAGGTTTAAGTAGTTCTAAGTTCTAGGGGACTTATGACCTCAGCAGTTGAGTCCCATAGTGCTCAGAGCCATTTGAACCATTTTTTTGGAATGCTCGTTCTATGGCGCATACCTTAAGAGGTATGAGACTTTTTCATTTTCGATACTATGAAACACTTCTCTTCCACTGCAAGCTCCTTGCTTTTCGTATTTCGGGAGAAGGTAGAATGTATCAAACGAAGAAAAAAAAAATTCTAGTAAAAATGGGCTCTGAAATGGATACCTTAAATGCTATGCGTACTTGTTCGGTAGAAGACATGTTTCACGCTAGCGAAGATGAATAAGTGCTCATAGCTATTAAAGTATGCATTTTATATCCCATGTTTACTAGACATTCATTTCCTGTTTTAGTCAATACTACCGCCTTTCAAAATATGGAAAACGAAAACCTTGCAGTAGAAGAGATCTTTTTCGTAGTATCGAAGATGAACAAGTGCACATACCTCTTAAGGTATGCATTTTAGAGCCTTTGTTTACTAGCCCTGTTTTCTTCTGTTTAAGGAACATGTCCCTAAAGTTTTTCGGTCTTTTTTTCGGACACCCTGTATATCCTTACGACATAAATCATTATTCCTCCTTATACTTAGTCCTCGCGCTTACGCCATTAGCTTGGAAAGGACCTTAGCACTTGGGAGTCACCCAAGACCGCACACTCATTTTGAAAAACACTGCACTGAAAATATGTGCAAGAAATAATATTATTCGTAAACAGACTGGTTCACATAGGGGAACACAGTGGGAGTTTGTTTTGCAATCGGAGGTTGTTTTGCAATCGGAGGATACGCGGCAACAGTATGGGAGGCGCTTAACCACCCTAAACAAGTAGGCGTTGCTTTAGATGAGACTGTGAGGATTGTCACCGGATGCCTCAGGTCTACATCTGTCCACAAAATTTACCCACTTGGGCCATAGCACCACCAAATATCAGAAGCTAAGTAGCCAGTGAAATAGAGAGGAAAAAGTAGCAAGTCCATCCACTGCATTTAATGTATAACCACCAAAGAGCTCCAATTCTTCTTAAGACAAGGAAGAGCTTTATCTAAGTGCCGCTAGAAGGCCGCCCTGAGAGGCGCCACCTGTCTTTATGGCTGGACACTGTGAAATATAAACCTGCACTCCAAAGAGGATACCACACAAGGGCGGCAACTACAGTATAGTACACGGACAGCGCTGAATAGATTAAGAACACGAGTCACAAAATACAAACTAAGCACGGTTAATTGTGACTACTCTGAAGATGACCAGTGTGAGTGTCGAGAAAGAAAGACGATTTGCTCACGTGCCCACGGATGGAGTTTGTTTGAGCAACCCAAGATCTATTTTCGTGCACTGACAAAGCTATTAAAGCTGCAGAGATTTGGAGGAAGAAAATTTAGGTGTTCCTGCTCTGAAACGGAAAGTAAAGCAAAGTAAGTAAATTGTGCGTTCTCTATTTCATCGCTAAAAAGCCTAAAAGAATCCAAACTTGTGTGCTATTCACGGGAGACAGCCGTAGAAAGCCGGGCATGTCCAGATTAGAGGCGGGCAGATATGTGTAGTGTCGATATTTGTAAAAGGTATCAGTAATATTGGGCAAAAAAATCGATACTTCGTATATCAGTCGATATTTTCCAAATTTACAGGGACTTTTTTTTAAAATTGATCGATGTCTCAGAAATGGTTAACAAACACTTAAAAATTGAAAAAATACTTTATTATCTCCAACAATTACCCCTAAAAGACACTCCGTGTACTATAAAATCACTTATTTACAAAAAAACTAATTAATGAAACCAATAATCATCACTGACAGACATTACAGAACTATTTGTTTAATATGTTTCCCTGTCAGTCTGCTTCTGTTAGCTGGTTTACTAAGAAAGCCACTCTTTCGGACGAAACAGAAGAGGATTGGCAAATTTAGTATTTTGGAGCAATTTGTGACTAAACAGGTGTGAAATGGCGACCAAACGTTTCGCACAACGGAGTCGAGTTTCCATTAAATTCCAGTGTAGTAATGCGTGTGACTTTTGTGCCGAGTGTACGTTACTTTTACAGAATGTCTACCTGTTGTTGATCCAGGCAATCGGAGGCTAAGAAGAGCGCTCATTCTGCCTCATAGTTGCAAGCAGGTCGTTGTAATTTCCACCATTCACATATAGTGTTGTCAGGAAATGTGTCCATTTTACACCTTTTACGTATCATTTATATTGGTAGAAGTAACACACGGAAGTAACAGTTTTAATGAATATGCACCATAGATACATTCATGTTCAAATCTGGTGTTCATTTGCAGTACCGAATACGAAATTAAATTAAGCCCTTTGTAAGATATTTACTGCCATATTGCAAATATTGGTAGTAGGTGGAATGGGGAGGAAATCTACTGATGAAAACAATAGCGCCTATCAATCAAGGACAGACAGACAATAAAAATATTGCTTTCGGCATTCCATATTCAACAAAGTATAATTGATGTTTCGACGATTTAATTATCGTTTTATTTATGTTCACTATTTTGTAGAAATACCGATATTTTGATATATCGATACTTTCTACCCATACTTGGTCTACCAGGTGTACCGATATGAAATGAGCGTTAAGATACAAATGTGTCGATAGGGATCATTTGTTGTGAACGAGCCTTAATTTTTGTTTGTTTGGTTGGTATGACATCTGTCAAAGATATTTAGTATACATCAAGTCATTGAACAAACATCACATGTTTTCATCGTGTTAACAATGTCGGATTTTGTACCAGAAAGTGAGGATTTGCAGAAAGCATTAATTTTTTGTTTTCATTTGAAAAAAGTGCTGCAGAATCGCATCGAATGCTTTTCGAGGCATATGGTGATGATGCTCTATCAGAAGCAACATGCAAAAGATGGTTTCAACGGTTCAAAAATAATGATTTTGATGTAAGAAATGAAGAACGCGGAAGACCACCAAAAAAGTTCGAAGGCGCCGAATTGCAAGCAATATTGGACGAAGATGATTCTTTGAGTCAGAAGCAAATGGCAGCAATGCTAAATGTTGCACAACAAACAATTTCTGACCGTTTGAAAGCTATGAGAAAGATCCAAAAGTGTGGAAAATGGGTGTCACATGAATTGAATGAAAGACAGATGGAAAACCGAAAAACCATTTGTCAAATTTTGCATCAAAGACATGAAAGAAAATCAATTTTGCATCGAATTGTTACTGGCGATGAAAAATGGATTTATTTTAAGAATCCTAAACGGGAAAAATCAAGGGGTTAATCCGGGTAACCATCCACATCGACTGCGAAACCAGATCGATTCGGCAAGAAGACAGTGCTCTGTGTTTGGTGGGATCAGAAAGGTGTGGTGTATCAAGAACTTCTAAAACCCGGTGAAACTGTGAATACTAATCGCTACAAACAACAAATGATCAATTTGAACTATGCATTGATCGAAAAAAGACCAGAATGCGCCAGAACAAACGGCAAAGTAATTTTTTTACACGACAATGCACCTGCACACAAATCAAAACTGGTTCAGGATACAATCAAAACACTTGGCTGGGAGCTGTTACCCCACCCGCCGTATTCACCAGATTTGGCCCCTTCCGAGTACCATTTGTTTTCATCAATGGGACACGCATTGGCTGAGGAACACTTCGATTCCTAAGAAGAAGTCGACAATTGGGTGTGTGATTGGTTTGCTTCAAAAGACGAACATTTCTGTGGGCGTGGTGTCCACAAATTGCCAGAGAGGTGGTCGAAATGTATAGAAAGCAATGGTCAGTACTTTGAATTAAAATGTTTTTTCTTTAAATGAAACAACAAGCTCGCTGTTACCAGTCACCGTTTTATTTATGTGCACGACGCGTTTCGAAGGTTTAAACCTCCATCATCGGGTGGATTTACATTAGTTACTATTACATTTGTGTGTGTGTTGTGTTACGATTTTTGGAGGAACTTTCCTCCCTCCCTCTCTCTCTCTCTCTGTCTCTCTCTCTCTCTCTCTCTCACACACACACACACACACACATACACACACTTTCTCCCTCACTTCCTCTCCTTCTGCGTCCAGCCCCTCACATCTCTTTATTAATCCCAATCAAAGAGTGTCACCTATGTTTGATTTTACTGCTGTAGCCAATATGATCATTGTAATTAAAGTCTGTAACATCTAACCTAATTGTTATTAACAAGTATCAACTTTAAGCCACTGTAACATTTCACCTGATTGTATAAATGAGTACGAATGTTTAGCTGTTTTAACTTGTCAAAATTGGATTTATTTACCACCTGAAGTACACACACATATATTCGACACCTCAAAACAAACACCTCCAACTGCTTTAAACAATTATTCTGTTATAATGTTATTATGATGTATATTCTTTGCACTTTGAGATTATGTCTTCTCTTCTGCTATACGAACCTTGCGCCCAGCTGATTCCAGACGCCATATTTGTTTACAAATGTGGCAGTATACACGTGATGTGTTACGACAGCAAAAGGAACCTGTGACCACTGGAGGTACTCTAGTTTACTTATTTAATGTTTACCATTAGATATCAGTTTAATTTTTTGTCAAAAATAATCCTAAACCATATTCTGAAATAGTGTCTTGTTTCTCCACTAGGCAGTGCCACAAGTTCCTCCAAAATCGTAACACAACATACACAAATGTAATAGCAACTAATGTAAATCCACCCGATGATGGAGGTTTAAACCTTCGAAACGCGTCGTGGAAATAAATAAAACGGTGACTGGTAACAGTGAACTTGTTGTTTCATTTAATGTCAGTAACAGTCACGGTAAAGCCTAACCTAAAAATGTTCGCATTCATGTTTTTATTTTTCAATTCAAAATTAGTGTTTCATTTTCACAAAAAAAAAAAACGCTCATTTCATACCGGTACACCTCGTAGATGAAGGCGGACAGCTGACAACGCTCCTGACATTTCTTCCTCATTCACGTCATCTGACAAGTTGGAGGCCTTCAATGCGCTCCTTCCACCTGTCCGATCTCTACTCTGCGCTTAACAGCGAAATTTCCACTGCAGTCTCAGTGCTGGCGCCCTCGCTCTTAATCTCAGCTCTCACCATTTACATTTTGCGTTACTTTCGAACCGGCCGGCGCTCTGCCCGCGACCCCGCGCGCACCGCCCGTACGTCACGGCTGCGGCCCACTGACCCGGCCCGGCCGGCCGCCACACCGCCGCCCCGGCGCCACCCGGCGTTGCCCGCTCTGCGCTGCGCTCTGCGGCTGCCGCCTTCCCACGGTGCGGGCCCGCCGGTCGCTGACGCCACGCCGCACCGCGGCACGGCGCCGCACTTTCTCTCCGCCACACCGTGCCGGGCCAGAGAGGACGCAACGTAGTGGCCGGCGCAGACGCCCGGCTGCAGTCCTGCCGGTCGTCGTTAACCGCGCGCCGCGCCGCGCCGCGCCGTGGGAGCCGGCATAACGGGGCGCGGGCGGCCGACGCCCCAGCTGCCGCGCTCCGGCCGCCGGCTCATCTTTTTACCGCTAATTACAGTGCAGCGGGCGCTGACGTCCCGCCGGCAGCCGGAAGGGGTTGCGCCTGCGCTCGGAACGCGATCGTGGGAAACGCAAAGTGTGCCTGTCGTAGGTTTTGCCTTCGCTGAACGGCCGGTGGTAGTGGGTCAGTAGCTGAGAGGCGTTCGACCGAGAGCGTAATGCGAACATTCTGTGCCGGCATGCGGCGCGCGAAACGACACGCGGAAAGTCCGTCCGCGATCAAAGTGGTCCTCTTCCAAACGTCTCGAACTTAGTTAAAAGTACACTACTGGGCATTAAAGTTGTCACACCACGAAGATGACGCGCTACATATGCGAAATTTAACCGACGGGAAGAAGATGCTGGGATATGCAAATGATTAGCTTTTCAGAGCATTCACACAAGGTTGGCGGCGGTGGCGAAACCTACAGTCTGCTGATATGAGGAAAGTTTCCAACCAATTTCTCAAACGCAAACAGCAGTTAACCGGCGTTGCCTGGTGAAACGTTGTTGTGATGCCTCGTGTAAGGAGGAGAAATGCGTACCATCACGTTTCCCACTTTGATAAAGGTCGCATTGTAGCCTATCGCGTTTGCGGTTTATCGTATCGCGACATTGCTGCTCGCATTGGCCGAGATCCAATGACTGTTAGCAGAATATGGAATCGGTGGGTCCAGGAGTGTAATACGAACGCCTTCCTGCATCCCAATTGCCTCGTATCACTAGCAGCCGAGGTAACAGGTATCTTATCCTCATGGCTGTATCGGATCGTGCAGCCACGTCTCGATCCGTGAGTCAACAGATGGGGACGTTTGCAAGACAACAACCATCTGCACGAACAGTTCGACGACATTTGCAGCAGCATGGACTATCAGCTCGGAGACCATGCCTCCGGTTACGCTTGACGCTGCTTCACAGACAGGAGCACCTGCGATGGTGTACTCGACGACGAACCTGGGTGCACGAATGGGGAAACGTAATTTTTTTCGGATGTTTCCAGATTCTGTTTACAGCGTCATTATGGTCGCATCCGTCTCTGGCGACATCGCGGTGAACGCACATTGGAATCGTGTATTCGTCATCGCCATACTGGCGTATCACCCGGTGTGATGGTATGGGGTGCCATTGGTTACACGTCTCGGTCGCCTCTTGTTCGCATTGACGGCACTTTGAACAGTGGACGTTACATTTCAGTTGTGTTACGACCCGTGGCTCTACCCTTCGTTCAATCCCTGCGAAACCTTACATTTCAGCAGGATAATGGACGACCGCATGTTGCAGGTCCTGTACGGGCCTTTCTGAATACAGAAAATGTTCGACTGCTGCCCTGGCCAGCACATTCTCCAGATCCCTCACCAATTGAAAACGTCTGGTCAATAGTCTCCGACCAATTGGCTCGTCACAATACGCCAGTCACTACTCTTGATGAACTGTGGTACCGTGTTGAAGCTGCATGGGGAGCTGTACCTGTACACGCCATACAAGCTCTGTTTGACTCAATGCCCAGGCGTATGAAGGCCGTTATTACGGCCAGAGGTGGTTGTTTTGGGTACTGATTTTTCAGGATCTATGCACCCAAATTGCGTGAAAATATAATAAAAAATCAGTTCCAGTATAATATATTTGTCCAATGAATACTCGTTTATCATCAGCATTTCTTCTTGGTGTAGCAATTTTAATGGCCAGTAGTATATGAAGTTTTACCTGTTTTCTCCTGAGCGAATGTTCAGTAATAATGTACCAGCGGAAGAATTCTGCTATCGGAGCACAAACATTGTTGCTGTTTATTTAAAAGACTGTCTAAAATGCACGGTACCAGCTACCTCATTCTACCTCCCACGCCACCTTGAAATATATTCCCAAAACTTAACTTTCAACTCAGCTCAGACTCACACAAGGTCCCCCAAACCGTAACTCAGCCACACCCACTGGTCCATCGCCGTAGGTCGCCCACACTCATCCATTCCCAGTTGCACTTTCTCATTCACTCAGTCCAATTCATTGTCACTATCTCTCTCCACTTCTCTGTCATTGTGTCCTGTGTTACAGCCACTGTTATCTTCGTTTTCTCCCAGTGTTACAGTTTCCTCTCATTGTCAGCCTCCTTCTTCCTCTCTCTTGCTGCTACTGTCTCATTTCTTCCTTCCTACTGCTGCTGTCTCTTCTCACTCTCACTGTCTCTATGTTCCTCGTTGTCACTGGTTCTCACCCACTTCCACTTTATATTTCTTCCGCTCCCCCCCCCCCCCCCTCCCCCCGGCAGTGTCTCTTCCAGTCTTTTGCTATCAAAATGGTTCAAATGGCTCTGAGCACTATGGGATCAACTGCTGAGGTCATTAGTCCCCTAGAACTTAGAACTAGTTAAACCTGACTAACCTAAGGACATCACAAACATCCATGCCCGAGGCATAATTCGAACCTGCGACCGTAGCGGTCTTGCGGTTCCAGACTGCAGCGCCTTTAACCGCACGGCCACTTCGGCCGGCTCTTTTGCTATCACTGGTTTGTCACTGCCAACTATGCTGCACTGCCACTGCGTCCTTCTCTTTCTCCCACACTGCCATTGTCTCCTTTGCTCCTTCTATAACACAGCCACTGTCCACTATCTTTCAGTATTTATTACTTTTATGCCTCTTTTCCATTGGCACACCTCCTCTCTCAGCATAAAAAAATCGCGAATATGGTCGCATGCCAAAATTTTTGAGAAACTTTCTAACGGTGCTGAGGAGGCAGAATGAGACTGCTGCAGCTGATACCCCACTTTTCACTCAGAATCTTTTGAATAAAGAGGCGAGTCCTCCCTCGGGCATGCGTGTGTGTGTGTTTGTCCTTAGGATAATTTAGGTTAAGTAGAGTGTAAGCTTAGGGATGACCTTAGCAGTTAAGTCCCACAAGATTTCACACACATTTTTTTTATAAAGAGGAACATGTTCCCTTTTTTTTCCGATAGGTGCCTTTTTTCGCGGCTTACCTTCTTTTTCCTGCTGCAGCAGGGCATGTAAACTCACATGAAAAGAAATGTATTAGTCAGCAAATTTTAGACAGTCCACTTATGTGAAACTGAAATAACACGAACTAATTTTGCACCTCAGACCGGATTTTACATAGAAAAAAATTGCATATACATCAGTACTACAACATGGTGTTCCTAGATGATAATGAAGACACTTTACAGCACTTCGCCTCACACAGGATTTTACGTGCATATTTTACGCGTACAAATTGAGTAACTTTGAACCTCTGTATTAAAGGCTGTTCGAGATCATGATCTTACAGAATACATCTTTAAAATTGCAACCATTTGCTGTGCATAGCCATCTCGAAATCCTCGGCTGAGTTTTCGTACGCATAAAACAAGTTTTTCGGGTGTTTCTCGATACCGGGTAAGTATTTCTGAAAACGAGGATATTGTCTCATACCGAATTTTACGTGTAGAATTAGAATAACTTTGAACCTCTTTATCCTGGAAACGGATGAAGATATCAACAAAATTTTCGCGATTGTTCGAGGTCGGGATCTTATGAATAATTCGTAAAAATATCAGGTATTCGCTGTGCGTAATCGTCTTGCAATCCTCGGCTGGATTTTGATCAGCTGGAGACGGCGAAAATGTAGCAAAAAACCATTTTCTTGCGGTTTTCCGAGGAACAGCCCGTGAGCTAATAGTGCCTCCGTAAGTCCAATCAAGCAAACTGTAGAGCACAACAAATGCAATAAGAACCATCCGATTTGCTCCATTTGCCTAAGCGAGAGAAACTGTGTAATATTCATACTTTCACCCTGTACTATAGGATTGTTTCACTAACACTATCGTTCTGCTCGGTATACAAATGGTCTTTAGTCCATGGACTATGCAAAATACTTGACCCTACTTTTTTATCACTAACGGTGTGAGCACCGATTTTGTGCGCGGCGTTTTGGACCATATTAGGTTCACAGCTATCGCATGCATACCGATAAGGGGCGATCAAAAAGTTTGCAGGCGTTGCTGCGAGACTCAGATGTGGATATATAAGCACCGACAAATAGGCAAGGGATTGGTTTGGCATTCGTGTCTTTGCGACGTGAGTCCGGGAAATGAAGTAATATGAATAGTCGCAACGTTATTACAAATGGGTCCAAACAGGACCAATGTGCTGTTGTTCTATTCTTGGGTGCCAAAGGACAAACACCAGTAGATATCCATCGGAGAATGGAGAATGTGTGTGTGGAAGCATCTCTGTCGAGAACCATCGTTATGGAATGGTGCGACTTCCACCATGATGCAAATGTAACGCAGAAGTTAAACCAACACAACCGGGAGACACTAGAGCACTATTCCTATAGCCCTGACCTGCTCCCATGCGATTATCACGCCTGTGGTCCCGTAGCACAGGCCTTGAAGGCTACACAATTCCTGCCGACGACCTGAATCAGGCGGTTCAGGACCTCTTCGCACAGCAGGACAAAATGTTTTAACACGGGTACATTCAAGTTGATCCGTCAGTGGGATGGTTGTATCATTGCTCACGTAGATTTGGACTGACTGGCACACCTACTGTGGACTGTGAGGCCTTATTAGAGAAAGTTTTTGATCGCCGTTGATGTACCTCTAAAAGTCATAACCGGAGCTGTAGAATTCGCATTGACCGTATTCCATAATGTTACTCCGCTACCGAGCGTCACAATCCAAGCCAAAGAATACAAAATGTTAAACCAACGAGTAAATATTTATCTCAGTTTTACACAGGGAATTAAAAACTGCGTAGTACGCAAATTAATTGAAAGCAAATAATATCACTTTCGCGTCAGTTAATTTTGTAAAGAAAATAACGGACTACTGACTACAGAACAGACTATATCATAAGGTCACAGACACAGAGCCTCACAGTTCTAAACTCCTTCACAGTCTCTAAAAATATTAACAGTAGGCCTTGTGGAATAGTTCTAGGCTGGCCCAACTATCCAGACATAAGTCCAGAAGGAATAAAATGCGAGGACTTGCAATTACGATTTTAAAACTGCCTTCCATTTTTTCGTATAAAATGTGGGCTGTAGACGTCCACCTCTTTCTCAGCAGTTTGTCGGGTGTCCCATTTCTCGGAACGCGAAGTTGGGTATCGGCTCGAACGTTCTTAGACGTGAACGTGAAACACATTTCGTCCACAATTATTAATGAAAGGAATTTTCTCACTTGTCGCCCTACTCCAACGACCGTTTGATATTCTAATATTCTTTCTCCTATCCTTATTTTTGAAATTAATATTTTAGAGCAGAAGAAATCAAAACCCATGGCCTCTCAAAATTTACCTCAATATTGAACTATACAAAATCCGTGACTGTACAAACAGAACAAAGTTTTCACAATTGTAGTACCGGTCATAAGGCTTCCGAAAACCTGCACGATCGGCATTTAGCACAAACGGAACATGACGCTATAGCATCAGATTGTGCTCCTATGCGTTTCGAACTTCATCTAATCGATATACGACCGTCTACAATACACCAACACTTTACTAAGCCACAGACGCTCCTGTTGTCGGATTTTTTCTCGAAATTTCCGATTGGTCTGAGGATTTCTTGCTAGAAAGAACGCATTAAGTTGTCTTAGATGGAGAGTCATCAACACATGTACAAATAACTCAGGATGTGCCACAAGGAATGTATAGTAACTTTCACAGATGATTCAGCTAGCTATGATGAAAAAACAACACAAAAATTCACTCAGATTTTGATCAGATTGCAATGTCGTGCAAAGACTGGCAATTTGTTTTAAATGCTGCGAAAGTAAAACTGTGCACTTCACGAAACGAAAAAAATCGTAGTATCCTGTCACTACAGTGTCTACGAGACACAACTGGAATCGGTCATCTCATATAAACACATCAGTGTAAAAATTTGTAGGCATATGAAATGGAACGATCATATAAACTCAGACATAGACATAGCAGGTGGAAAACTTCGGTGCATTGGTAGAACGGTAGGGAAATGCAACCAGTCTACAAAGGAGTTTGGTTACAAAACACCCCTGAGAGCTATCCTGGAATATTGCTCAAGTGTGTGTGATCCTTACGAAATTGAACTAGCAGGGGTTATCGAACATATGTAGAGAAGGGAAGCACGAATGGTCGCAGATTTTGTGTGTACCATGGGCGAGTGTCATGGAAATTCTGAAGAAACTGATCTGGCAGTCGCATGTACAAGGACCCCGAGACAGCCTACATAAAAAGTATCACTATCAGTCTTAAGTGGTCAGTCTATGAATATACTACAACCCCGTTCACATCCCTCCCATAGGGATAGCGAGGACAAGATCAGATTAATTATGGCGAGCACAGAGGCATTTAAGCGATCATACTTTCCTCGCCCTACGCTTGAATGGAAGGGGAAGAAGCCCTAATAACTCGTACGAGTTTGAAGTTTGCGCAACAGAGGTATTTTGTTTCCATGTGCAGCTCTAGTGAGAGAAGCCTGAACTACGAAATAAATATGGCACACGTGTTACTGTCGTCAACTTGTGTAGAGCAACGAAGTGTAGTTCGATATAACCCAGTGATTCGCCACACTCCGGACGGCCGGTAGCAGCTGCAACCCCGCAGGATGTCTGAGACATTGAGGCAGCAACTGAGAACCTTATCGCAGCATTTCAATATTTCCTATGGTGCGGTGTGCGATATTGTTCATGACACTAATTTTGTGAAGTTAGTCTCGCTCGCTGCCTAAGAAGCTGAAAGACGACGGCAAGGGCAAGCGAATGATAACAAGCTTGGACCACTTAACGCGTTACGCCGCAGAAGGGCATGACTTTCTGAAAGGAATCATCAGTGGTGATGAGTCGTGTACGTACCACTACACACCCCAAACCAAGAAAGGCTCTGTGGGTGGGAAACGTGCTGGTTCCTGGTTCCCCGGCACGGAAAAAAAAAAAAAAAAAAAAAAAAAAAACAGAAGCAGAGTGGCTTAGTCTGCAAGGAAAGTGATTGTGGCAGCGTTCTGTTGTATGCGTGCTGTGTTTTTAGTGGGCTTTGCTGAACACGGGACCACTGTAAATGCTGCAGCCTACATTCAAACTTTGATTGAGTTACGTCGTGCTCTTCGTTACAAACACCACAACATCCGCCCCTGTCCGTGAGAAAATTGCCAAATTCTGATGGGCGGTGCTCCAGCATCCACCATACAGTCCGGATCTTGCACTGTCGGATTTTCATCTGTTTGGTCCCCATGAATAAATTCCTGGCCATCCAACGCTTTGCGACAGATGTGGAAGTGAAACCAGCAGTCCGCAGATGATTATACTCCAACATCTACTAACAGGACATATTCAAACTGGTACCAAGATGGAACAAGTGTGTCGAGAACGTTGATGATTATCTAGAGAAGTAGGTAAAAGATGCAAGTTCCTGTGTAATTTTTCTGTTCTGTTACCCATTAAACATTTTGGTAGTAAAATTATTGTGCGTCACTTTCCGAACTTCCGTCGTACAACGTGAAGTTCTCTCTACCATGCACCTGATGCCGCTCTGCAGACTCTAGATACAGATGTAGATGTAGGTACTCTTCAAACAGTTATCGAATAATTTAAATGTTACTTTGTGTTTTAAATATTATTTTAAACGTTCAGGAATGTAAAATTGCACTTCACAAAACGCAAAGTGTCAATTGACTTTCAGTTCGAATCAGTGATTTCATACAACTATCTGAGTCTACCAATTTATGGAAGTATGAAATGGAGTGATCACATAGACTCTACCATAGCTGAAGCAGGTTGACATACTTTCCTTCGTTGGTAGGATGCCGGCGAAACACAAGCTACAGAGCAGACTGTTTATAAAACGCGCGTCCCATCATTTAATTTACTCAAGTGTGTTGGACCCGTACTAAATATGTCTAACAGGAGATACTTATTGTACACGAACAAGGGCAGCACGATTTGTAACACGTTTGTTTGATTTACGGAAGAGAATCACGAAAATGTTGTAACACCTGAAATGACAACTCTTCATGGTAAACACAAACTATTCCTTGAGAGCCCGCTTATTAGAAACCAGTATTAACTGACGAATCTAGAAATATAGTACAAAGCCCTGCGTATCGCTTCCATAGGGACCGCGAGCACAGTATTTGAGCAATCATACCATGCAAACAGAAATGTAAACAGCCATTCGTACCGCGCTCCATACGCGAATCGAACTACTCTCTGCCATACACTTCACAGTGGCCTGCAGAGGATGAAAGTAGATGTAGAATATTTTTGTTTAACCCCCTACATTCTATCAGGTACTTTTAATCGTTTGCTTCCACCATCAGGCTTTTCTTTGTTAATCCGACTGGTCGATTCACTGAAAGCATTAAGCATAAAAAGAGGAAAATATATTCTTATACTGGGCAGGCATCACATTTCATCTTTTGAGCTGGTAGTTATTAGCAACAGAGGGCAAATTGTACAAACATTCCAAGATTTCTTGAAAGTACTTACAGTCCAGTCGAGGAAACAGAAGTGTGTACATATAATGAAAACATATTATTGTAATATGCATCACTTAAAAAATAATGAAAACAGTTACATTCCGGCAGTGTTGCAGATTGAGGTGACTAAAGTCTTTCATGGTATCAAGATAGAATAGGCAACAGCTGATGACGGTCTTCCGATAGAAATTCTTAAAGTTGGATAAAAAAAAAAAAAAAAAAAACATGCAAAATCAAGAAGACCAAAACTTCTTCTCTCATCATTAGGAGAATTATGAAAGCCGAAGACAGTATTTTCTGACAATGCTTCTGAATTCACTCGTCGCTAATGAAAATCTTTTTTTAAGTGAACAACACATTAAACAAATATTATCTTCATGGTTCCGCCCTGAGAGGAAAACTCAAGGCATGGACATTCCATGAACTTAAGCAGTTTATTAGGATATATGCGCCTAAATGTTAGACAAAATGGATGGATTTCATGGAGTCTTTAAAAAAAATTGTGAACAACTTGCAACACACATCCAACGCTTATAGACCTGCTGAACTCATGTTAAAGATGCAAGTGAATACAGCGGTTGCAGCGAATTGCTAAGGTCATTTTAAAGATGTCAGAGAACAATGAATGGGTTAGGCCACTTTCCCATATGCCAAGGAAAGGGCTATGATGCAAAGAGAAAATAAAACAAGCAGTTACTTCATTGAAACATCATGCACAATTAAGGAAAACAAAGTATGATAAGAGCCTCTGTACAATATCAAAATATCAGCCGGAAGAGAAGGTTTTATTAAGATCAGAGCCAAAGTTTTCTTAGTTACAAAGAAAAAACGGAAACATGGGAGTTAATAAATACAGGCCTGTATAGAATTGTTAATATCTCTTGTGAAAGAAGTTATTTGGTAGAACATCCTGAATCGAATAAAATATGAGGATTGTATCCTCACAAGACGTCAAAAAGTACACACATTAACTATGAGGCTCTTCTTATGTTTTATGCTTAATTTTTTAGTATTAAAGTTTTACATTTTGTTTAACTTTCAAGAACAACTTTTTATAAGCAAAACCCTCCTCCATCATTCTTTATAAAGTTTTGAATATTTTTTTATGTGTGCATTGCACCTTATACCACATGAAGCCACAAGCTGCCAAGCAAGAAAGAAATTTTATAGCGAGTATTTTATTTTTTCTATAGTTGCTGCATCGCCTGATTTCTATTTGCATTCGAGAATGTCAGTCCACCAGACACAAAAAACAAAGAACGTGCTGATCATGAGGAGGTTAGTTACTTTTATTTCACGTTTGACCTCTCTTTGCATTCAACTTCGTAATCATAATTAGCAGGTGCTGTGCTAAGCAAGCAGATTAACTTACAGTGAACGTTGTAGGTAATCTCAAAAAGTTATTTTTCTTCTGAGTAGAGCATTGTTTTATTTTTGTGGACATTTCAAGTCAGAAATTGCACTTCATGTCAAGTATCTTCCATGACGCACTTCAGTACTGAGTTTCAGTTAAATAGTTTTCACTGAGTACACAATTAGTTACTTCTGGAATTTAATTATATTAGTTTTCATTATTTCAAATTCAGTTTTTCACTAAGTTTAAAGTTTTGTTTCACGACACTGTTCAAATGTGCAACACTGGGCTAACCAACAGTCAGTTCTGCTCAGCAGCTGAATGCGATATCTTAAGGACCCGTTACACGAGGAGAAAGTTTTTGAAGAAAGAATATTCACTACTTTCAGTTGTAGATAATTTTTACAGGAACTTTGTAACCTCTATAGACAGAAGTTAAAACAACTAAGGCTGGTAAAGAGAAATATATTTTGACAACGTAAATGGTTACTGTAACTCCATATTAACAAAAAAGGGGACAGATAGGAGCACGCGCGGGAAACAAGATGATAAAAGGAATGAGGAAAAGAAGAGGGAAGCAATGATCGTGGAATAATTAAAAAGAAAACTGAAACGGTATGATCAAAGAAAAAGAGTGTTGTCAAAGGAGACGAGAATATTGAAACAAATATATTGCATTCTTGTTAATCGTTTAGAATATAAATTCTTGCTAGCGAAATAAAAAGTTGGTAATGAGACCGCATTGTAATAGAGACGTCTGCAAAACACTGGAGTGAAGAATGACTGAGAGTCGTAAAAATCATTCGCATGTGTCACGGTTCGCGTGATCTAATGTAGTAACTGCTCCGTCTAACGCAAATCATCTAGAACAGCGAAGGAGCACTAAAAGCCTCCTGTTATGAGTCCTAATTCGACGCAAATTATCTCCATATAAGGCTGCCCATAAAATCTTGTTTCATGTTTGCAGTGGAGCAAGAAACGCTTTTATGTCAGCACTAAAAAGCGACCAGTGAGCAACAATACGTTGCTCGTAAAACAACTGCAATGTAATAATGACTGTTATTTGGCCAATGGTACTCTCTGTTGTCTTTCCCGCATCAACATTTTTTGGCACGCCGCAAGGTACACATGCACAAACAGATAATCTAAATAAATATTATATACACTAGATACTGAAAAACGGCAATAACGGCAATGAGCACTGTACTTCGGACCATTAGGAACCTTGTCATCATCAACATCAACTTTACCCATTTTCTACAATGGCATCAGATCTCCGTTTCTGGCAGTCCATCACTTCCATTGTAATACTCCTGCATGTGCTGCCTTCCATCACAACATGCAGGATCTGAAATATCTTCCTGCCTCCTCTTCTCTTCCAAATATACTTCTAAGACTTTTTTTGTAAGCTCCTCCTTATTACCTGATGTATGTTCTACCCAGTACCTTTTCCTAATTTTTATTACATTCGATAATTATCCCTGGTCTCCCACTTTCTTTCAGCACCTCCTCATTTGCACCCCATCCGTCCAACTTATTCTTTTCATCCTTCACCAGTCCACTCCTCAAAAGCCTCCACCTTTCCTCTTAATTGTCCAAGTTTTAGCGCCGCACGGGAGAACACACCATACAATACATTTTAGAAGAGTTTTGGTCCATTTTTGTACTTATTGCAACAGAAAACCCTCGTTTTCTAACAAAATGCCTTTTTCTTCATTGCTATACTGATTTTAACGTCTCTGGTACATATCCAGTCACTTTCTTTGTATTTATAACTTTGTACATTGAAAGGTGGCTACACTGAGCCACAGCGCCAGAGATTGCGCCAAAGAGTAGTATTCCGCCGCCTCCACTGGCAGTGCTTGTCGAGATGTGGCAGTAGTCAGTGCTTGTTGAGATGTCGTCGTAGTGAGTGCTTATGCAGATCTTGCTGAGAGGATATTGATAGCTGTGCTATTTGTGGCCATGTTGTATGCAGTTGTTTGATGGCTAGACAGCAGATGTTGTTCGAATGGAGATATTGTAATGATCAGAGTGCTTTTCGTCAATATATATGAAGGTAAAAAAAATCCTTTTTTTTTATTATGTCTTAAACAATGCCTCGTCACAGGTTCAGTCAACAAAGCATCTGGCTCGTGTTCTTGTATTAGAGTGTAATTCTGGTTTTCTTGCGCAATTATAGTATTTCTATTTTTTTTAATTACTTCAGTATAAATGATATTTAAAATTTCTTGTCTTATTGAAGAAGAACCGTGCCAGATGTGTACGTTGAATCACACTTCCACACACAGAACAGTTACACTTGTGCTTTGGTTTCGTACGTTTTATAGGTGCTGGGGACTTAATTAATCAATTGTGTTAACGGAAATTTTCTTTCATTATTTGTTGTTATTCTATGCAGTCAGATTGCGTACTAAAACTAGTCAGGGCCAACCGTTTACGAGACTTCGTAATCGGACTTACCGCTCCAAAAAAAAAAAAAAAAACTTAAAAAGTATTTGCATTCAATTATATATAATTAAACCCCCATGCAACATGTTCTACAGTTTCTACATTCAGCATTTAGCTTCTTAGCAGTAGAAGAGTTTTGTTGACACCGAGAAGATTTATCTCTGAACACTGTTCATTTATCGATAAAACAGTGTTCCTGCACAGTACATGCAAAATCAAAATTATAAATGCTGTATGTTCCAGTATACATACACTTTCAAAGAAAATAAACTTAGCGAAAGGAAGATGAAATAGAAGCGATGCAGAACTAGACAACATTTGCTACCATTCCCGTGTGTTCACTTTGTTTTTAGAGGAAGGATACTGTCGACTGCACAACGCATATTAACACTGAATCCTGGTTCCTCTGCTGCCGAAGTTATCAATGCACCGGCCACGTCCTTCTGATATTTCAGCTTATAACTCAAAAACCGTGCGGATCCAAAACAGATGCAATTTTAAATGCTGGAAAACCCTGCATCAGAGGTGGTCAGAAGGAAAAACCCGAAAATCATATGAAACATTTCGACCACGACTGTAGATACAAGACTACGACAGAAAGTATTTACAAATTTTTAGGCTTTTGGGACTTCGGTTTTGCAGACAGCTTTTCTAATGGCTCTGAGCACTATGCGACTTAACTTCTGAGGTCATCAGTCGCCTAGAACTTAGAACTAATTAAACCTAACTAACCTAAGGACATCACACACATCCATGCCCGAGGCAGGATTCGAACCTGCGACCGTAACGGTCGCTCGGCTCCAGACTGTAGCGCCTAGAACCGCACGGCCACTCCAGCCGTCCAGCTTTTCTGTTTGTATCGTACTGAAAGAGCGAAAGTGCAGAAAAGAAAAGTCTCCAGCAAGAAAACACAAGAGAATAATACAACTAAATGCCATTATAATCCGCAAAGAGCTGCTACTAAAGACGCTAGATATCTCAAATGACCATCTGAGTGGAGCAATAAGCAACAAATCTTACTGTGGAATGTCATCTACAGTCCAACATAGAGAAACAGACAGCACGAAATAAAATACTAGAAAGCAACTGCTAACTGTTAACGACCATAAATTAAAAGATCACTTGTCATTTATGTCTCCCATTACAGGCGGCTTGAAAATTCTGACTAGGAGTATTCCATCATGTACCACCTTTACACAAAAGAGGGTCAAGAAAATAATGAAGAAACACTGCAAGAATGGGTCTAAAGACATATCATCAACTCATCGATTTAATTTGAGATTCCATCGTCCTAGTACTGACGCTACGAGTAACGTGATAAGTACGCTGAAGAGCCAAAGAAACTGGTACGCCTGCCTAATATCCCGTAGGACTCCCGCGAGCAGTCACAAGTGCAGCAACACTCTGCTAATGTCTGAAGTAGTAAATCCGTATGAGTACGAGGGAGGGGGTGGGGGGTGGGGGGGGGTGGAGATCGCTTCTGAACAGCACTTTGCAAGGCATCCCCAATATGCTCAATACTTTTTTTTCATGTCTGGGAGTTTGGTGGCCAGCGGAGGTGTTTAAACTCTGAAGAGTGTTCCTGGAGCAATTCTGGACGTGTGGGGTGTCGCATTGTCAAGCTGGAATTTCCCAAGTCCGTCGGAATGCACACTGGACATGAATGGATGCAGATGATCAGACGGGATGCGTACGTACGTGTCACCAGCTAGAGTCATATCTAGAAGTACGAGGGGTCCCATTCACTCCAGCTGGACACGCCCCACACTATTGCAGAGCCTCCATCAGCTTGAACAGTCCACTACTGACATGCATGGTCCATGGATTCATGAGGTTGTCTCCCTACCTGTACAAGTCCATCCGCTCGATACAATTTAAAACTAGACTCGTCGCACCAGGCAACATGTTTCCAGCCATCAACCGGCCAATGACGGTATTGACGGGCCCAGGCGAGGCGTAAGGCTTTGAGTCGTGCAGTCATCAAGGGTACACGAGTGGGATTTCGGTTCCGAGAGCCCATATCGATGATGTTTCGTTCAGTGGTTCGCACGCTGACACTTGATTGCCCACCATTGAAATCTGCCTGCAATTTGTGGAACGGTTGCACTTCTGTTACATTGAACGATTCTCTGCAGTCATCGTTGGTCCCGTTCATGCAGGAGCTTTTTCCGGTCGCAGCGATGTCGCAGGTTTGGTGTATTACCGGATTCTTGATATTCAAGCTACAATCGTGAAATTGTCGTACAGGAAAATAGCCACTTCATCGCTAACTAGGAGATGCTGTGTCCCATCACTCGTGCGCCGACTATACCACCACGTTGAAATTCACTATCTTGATGATCTGCCATTGTAGCAGCAGTAACAGATCTAACAACTGCGCCAGACACTTGTTTTCTTATATGGGCGTTGCCGACTAGAGCGCCCTATTCCGGCTGTTTACATATCTGTGTATTTGAATACGCATGCCTATACCAGTTTCTTTGGATCTTCAGTGTACATCAACCTTTTTACATAGCAGTGACGTAACCACAGAGTAGAAATATCTGTGGAATGAACGTACAGATGAGGAGAACTGAAATTTCGTTGCCAACCTAACCTTACCTGCCAAGTCATGTAACTTCAGAACGGCGGTAAGCTTTGCGCTAAAGCACCCTGTAGATTTGGAGTTTTATTAAATCGCTTGTAGAAACACATCTTGTGCAAAAGTCAGCCGAATTTGTATACTCGATTCATAAATGTGAGTGGTGTCGCACCTGACAAGATCCCATTATCTCGTTTTAGGAATAGTAGGAATAGCCACTATCAGTTTTGTGGGCTGTATACTACACTCGATACTTTTGCCGAGCCTCTGTTCAAATAAATTAAGCTGAGACGTCATTGCGAAATGGCATCCTAGTTCGGTACGCCTATGTGAGAGTGATCCGAAAAACGTCAGACTTGCAGCTATTGAATGCGAGAAATTAGCGATATGTCGCTGTTGTATCTCGGGTAGTCACAGCAGTGATTCGTAGGCTAGGAAGCAGGAGACAGTCCAGGGTAGCTGGGCACGCTATAGAGTGACAATGGATGGTGCTATAATTGAATAATCACATACACTCCTTTTCTTTTGAGAAGCAGTCATGTAGAATATAAGAAGCATTTCCAGTCTCTGAAAAAATTCTTTTGTCGACTCAACAGTAAACTACACTACTGGCCATTAAAATTACTACGCCACCAAGATGTGCTGCGGACGCGAAATTTAACCGACAGGAAGAAGATGCTGTGATATGCAAATGATTAGCTTTTCACAGCATTCACACAAGGTTGTCGCCTGTGGCGACACCTACAACGTGCTGAAATGAGGAAAGTTTCCAACCGATTTCTCATACTCAAACAGCAATTGACCGGCGTTGCCTGGTGAAACGTTGTTGTGATGCCTCGTGTAAGGAGGAGAAATGGGTAACATCACGTTTCCGACTTTGACAAAGGTCGCATTGTAGCCTATCGCTATTGCGGTGTATCGTATCGCGACATTCCTGCTCGCTAGGTCGATATCCAATGACTGTTAGCTGAATATGGAATCGGTGGGTTCAGGAGGGTAATACGGAACGCCGTGCTGGATTCTAACGGCCTCGTATCATTAGCAGTCGAGATGACAGGCATCTTATCCGCATGGCTGTAGCGGATCGTGGAGCCACGGCTCGATCCCTGAGTCAAGCGATGGGAACGTTTGCAAGACAACAACCATCAGCACGAAATGTTCGACGACGTTTGCAGCAGCATGGACTATCAGCTCGGAGACCATCGCTGCTGTTACCCTTGACGCTGAATCACAGACAGGAGCGCCTGCGATGCTGTACTCAACGACGAACATGGGTACACGAATGGCAAAACGTCATTTTTTCGGATGAATGCAGGATCTGTTTACAGCTTCATGATGGTCGAATCCGTGTTTGGCGGCATCGCGGTGAACGCACATTGGAAGCATGTATTCGTCATCGCCATAGTGGCCTATTACCTGGTGTGATTGTATGGGGTGCCACTGGTTACACGTCTCGGTCACCTCTTGTTCGCATTGCCGGCACTTTGAACAGTGGACGTTACATTTCATATGTGTTACGACCTTTGGCTCTACCCTTCATTCGATCCCTGCGAAAACCTACATTTCAGCAGGATAATGCACGACCACATGTTGCCGGTCCTGTACGGGTCTTTCTGGATAGAGAAAATGTTCGACTGATGCCCTGGTCAGTACATTCTCCAGATCTGTCAACAATTGAAAACATCTGGTCAATGGTGGCCGAGCAACTGGCTCGTCACAATACGCCAGTCACTACTCTTGATGAACTGTGGTATCGTGTTGAAGCTGCATGGGCAGCTGTACCTGTACACGCCATCCAAGCTCTGTTTGACTCAATGCCCAGGCGTATCAAGGCCGTTATTACGGCCAGAGGTGGTTGTTCTGGGTACTGATTTCTCAGGATCTATGCACCCAAATTGCGTAAAGATATGATCACATGTCAGGTCTAGTATAATATATACTTCCAATGAAAACCCGTTTATCATCTGCATTTCTTCTTGGTGTAGTAATTTTAATGGCCAGTAGTGCATATTTCTAGCTGCGCTGTTTCTCGCAGACGTACGTACGCAGCCGCTGTTCCGTCTAGCTGAGCTGCCGAACTGAGAAGATGTGCGCTGACGAACTGGCCTGACGATCACTGTCGCCTGCGTCCTTTATGCCAGCGTCTGGGAGGGTGCTGGTGTGGTGCGGCGCCTGATACGCGTTTACTGCCACGCTGGCGCCACTCCTCGTTGTCCGCAGATAATGAGGTTCGCGCTGGCGGACTTTTGATGGCCGGCGCACGAATGGTGTCTTACTATGACAGTCACAGACTGAAATATATTAGGGCTGAAATTCTTCCGTTATTTATTTTATGATGCAATATGTATAATATTCGTTCAACCTGAGGAAAAATGAAACGTTAATCTTACACATTCATTTTCACATCTCGGGTATCAGTACAAAAATTTCCTACATTAAAATAAACACAATCGTTTGGCGATCTGTACAATCTCCTCTCCCGTCCCCACGCCCTGCCACGCCTTCACTGTTGTTTCCCCCCTACACTCCATCTCTACACCCTTCATCTCCTTTCCCAAGGTGGCTTCCATAAACTCCCCCTCCCAGATGATGCCCTCTCTCCCTCGATTTATCTCTCCTATCAACTCTGATCCTCATCCCCCCCCTCCTTTCCTCTGTCCTTTCCCTGGGCTCCCACTTTCCCCCCTTCCATCCTGATTTCACCCCTCATAACCTCTCCCTACCTCCCTTCTTCCCCCTGAGTCCTTTTGTATTCCTCTCCTCTGCCTTCCCCACTCCCTGTCGCGTCTGCCCTGCAACCCCCCCCCCCCCCCCCCCCTTTATGGGTCCTCATCCTCCATCAGCTCCTTTCCCCCCCCCTCCCCCCCCCCCCCCCCCTTCGTTTTTCCTCTCCTTCTCCCCTTTTTATTTTCCCATCATCTGTCCAGTTTCCCCCCCCACCTGCCCACGGCTGTGGTATGTCATATTTGCCAACTTATTAGTGCAGTGTTCAAGTGAATGTTCAGTGTTGTTCGTCTTTCCAAAGTATTGCGAACAGAAATCATGCTGTCGCTGGGTATGAATTTATGTCTCTTGGGAACAGAAACCAGACTGTCGCCGTGGTTTTTAATTGTCTGTCTATTGTCTTACCTGTCTGCTTCATATGTGGCTTACAAAACACTCGTTCGACCTATACTTGAGTATTGCTCATCAGTGTGGGATCCGTACCAGATCGGGTTGACGGAGGAGATAGAGAAGATCCAAAGAAGAGCGGCGCATTTCGTCACCGCGCTATTTGGTAACCGTGATAGCGTTACGGAGATGTTTAACGAACTCAAGTGGCAGACTCTGCAAGAGAGGCGCTCTGCATCGCGGTGTAGCTTGCTCGCCAGGTTTCGAGAGGGTGCGTTTCTGGATGAGGTATCGAATATATTGCTTCCCCCTACTTATACCTCCCGAGGAGATCAAGAATGTAAAATTAGGGAGATTAGAGCGCGCACGGAGGCTTTCAGACAGTCGTTCTTCCCGCGAACCATACGCGACTGGAACAGGAAAGGGAGGTGATGACAGTGGCACGTAAAGTGCCCTCCGCCACACACCATTGGGTGGCTTGCGGAGTATAAATGTAGATGTAGATGTAGATGTATTTTATTAGCATCATCATTCCTTTGTTCTATGTTTTAAGCTCCACGATTTTTCCGCCATGTTACCATTTAAGTCTCCGATTTTATCGCCTGTTTTTATTATTTATTATCTTCAACCTTTTAAAACAAATTCTGTAGGCTGAAGAGCGGCATACTAAGTTGCTGCCAGCCCGCCCCCTTGGGGGGGAATCGAAACTCAATAAATAAAAAAAAAATCTGTACAATCTGGAGATAATAACGGGTGTATCATATACGGTCCGGTCTCATTAATGCGACCACGGTCTATGTTTGGCGTCATTGTGCAACACGGTTGCACAAGTGCGACCTATACAGAACGATAGTGACATCACCAGAATAACACGTAATCCCGAAGATTGGAACACAATAAACAGCGTAGCCGATATTATATCGAACACGCTGCACGAGGAATACAAGCGCAAAACTCATATGGAAGGAGGCGTAGACAAGCACAAACAAAACAACAACCCACACGGGAGGACACAAGTACAGCCACAGACTCCGAAACCGAGGAAGGAAACAACACACTAAGTGAACACGACTCAGAAGGGAGTAACACGTTAAGGATGCAAACCAACAACGCATGACACTGCATGCCACAACTCAGTCACAAACAACACAACAGGCAGTAGCAATCATAAAACTAACAAACATCGACACCACATACTAAGACTCTTGTAATAACGTAACGTCGCTTGGGAGGAGAAGGCTCGAAGAACTATTATTCTGAGGCTCCTAGTCCCCAACTACATATTGCATAGTGTTTAAATACTGCACACGCCGACCGGTGTGGCCGAGCGACTCTAGGCGTTTCAGTCTGGAACCGCGCGATCGCTACGGTCGAAGGTTCGAATACTGCCTCGAGCATGCATGTGTGTGCTTTCCTTAGGTCAGTTAGTTTTAAGTAGTTATAAGTTCTAGTGGACTGATGACCTCAGATGTTAAGTCCCATAGTGCTCAGAGCCATTTTTTTATACTGCGCACACGAGAAGTTATGTGTAGATATAAATATATTCTCTTCTCTATTTAAAGCTACAATGAATTAATGTTATACATCAAACGTATTTTTTGTATAAAGTATGTATAAAAACAAAAAATGTAATGTATTAAGTTATTTAAGCAATAATGCAAGTAGCAATAAACTACATTCTATTTCTATTAACAAATTTACAAACATAAGCGTAAAGCTAAAATTCATGTATTCTATGTATCAAATGCTCAATCAGTATTTAAACTGTATGGTACCAGGTGTATGTATCTAAGGTATCGCATAGAATAAACCGCAACTACCAACAATAGAACAAACAAACAGCTGCTGAATACCATGTAGTGTCCTGACTTGCAACACTCCCAGTAATATACCAATATACACAAACACAGTAAACATACATAAGCACAAACGATTTCAGATGAGAATAGCTCGAGGTTCTACTGAGACCTTCTCACCTGAAATAGATAGAAATAGGCTATTACCAACCAACATGATACATAGGCTGTATTACACATCCAGATACAGTATATCACTTAATAGAGGCAACTATTTATTCACAACCGATACAAAAGAGTTACATGTTTGTACCTGTTACTGTCCTTCAAAGTAGTCACCAGCGTTGTGTAGAACCCGTTGCCAGCCATGTGGAAGTCGTAGTATACCGTTAGCAGAGCCTGTTCTGTTAATGGTGCGAATGGAGCGGTCTACTGCCTGTCGAATCTCTGGAACAGTTCTGATGCGAATGCCACGAAGTGGTTCCTTCATGTGTATGTGTGTGTGTGTGTGTGTGTGTGTGTGTGTGTGCGTGTCCTAGAACCCACACATCCGTCTTAACAGCACACCTTTATTTGTCATTTTCAGCAGCAGCGAGATTTTTATCAATGTGGACGCCCAGTCACGATACATAGAACGTGTTATTGACGACGTTCAACCATCTCGAAGCTGCTCTTCTTCACGCTATATCGCTAGTATACTTCAAGAGTTCTGCAATGATCCCTCCTTCCTCAGGAGCTTAATTGTTCTTCGAAGGTATTTATTTGGTTCTTGCCAAGATCTGGTTGACTTCCGTGTCACCTTGTGTCTTTCCTTCTTTATTCTTAAAGCTGAATTCTTTCGGAATTCCTCTTCTACTTAAGCATTCATTATCATATTTTCTCTTGAGATTCCTGACAGTTATTGCAATGTTTCCCCCACATTTCTGAGGTTCTTTATATTTTCTGGAATTTTCTGAGAGCACCAATCAACCTACCCTTTCCGAAGCTCTGCAATTGGTTTGTCTCCTTCTCTAGGCCACTAAACGTGTCTCCACCTTTTCTTCAGGCGAACCATTTCCTTTGCACTGTCCAACTGTGCATCTCTTAAAAGTTTCAATCATTAATGCCTCTGCTGCTTCGAACTCACTTTAATATTCTTGTTGGTTCGAAGTCCTTCAGAATGAGGCTTCACGGTACTGATAGTGTTTCTTATTTGGCGGATTGCTGGGAGATTTTTGACCTTAATTTTGGAAAGAAAGTGACTCGTATCTTGATCAGCAACACGAGCAGCTTGACACGCTCCTAGTAGAGAATTCAGAGATACCTGTGTTTTATGCTACCTTGCAAGCTGTGGAAATGCTGTAGAGTTCATTATCACATCCAAAATGTTACAAAATTTCCACCAGTCACTCGAATTTCTAATCAGTCGTGTTGTGGACTGGGAACCTCCCAATAATCTTCCTAAGTTTTGTTTCTTTCGCGGGTTGGTCACTGAAGTCTCCAAGACGAATAATAACGTTCTTGGTTGGAATGTTGGATAGTGTCTCCTCTAGATGTACCTAAAATTCTTCTACTTCCTACGGATCTGTTCTGTTTGTCTGCCTTGCGGGGGCATGTCCATTGACCATGGTAAGATGTCATCTGGCTACTTTTCTACGGCTTCTTTAGGTGACAACGTTTCTCCTTTGTTTGGGATTGGGACAGTCAACAGCAGTTGAGCTTTATCGTAAGGTGACAAAGTCATGGGATAGAGATATATAGATGGCATACACAGATGGCAGTAGTATCGCGTACACAAGGTATAAAAGGCCAGGGCACAGGCGGAGCTGACATTTGTTCTCAGGTGATTTATGTGGAAAGGCCGCACGACGGGAAGTAAGAGACTTTGAACGCGGTATGGTGGTTGGAGCTAGATGCGTGGGACGGTTCATTTCGGAAATCGTTAGGGAATTCAATAGTCCGAGACACATCGTGTGCAGGGAATATCAAACTTCCGGCACTACTTCTCACCACGGACAACGTAGCGGCTGGCAGCCTTAACTTAACGACCGAGAGCAGCAGCTTTTACGTGAAGTGGTCAATGCCAACAGACAATCAACACTGCGGGAAATAACCGGCGAAATCAAGGAGGAACGTACGACAAACGTATCCGCTGGGACAGTGCGGCGAAATTGGGAGTTAATGGACTATGGCAGGAGACAACCGACTCGAGTGCCTTTGTTAACAGCACGTCATCGCCTGCAGTGCTTCTCCTGGGGTCGTGACCGTATCAGTTCGGCCATAGACGACTCTAAAACCGTGCCCTGGTCAGATAAGTGCAGATTTCAACTCGTAAGAGCTGATGTTAAGATTCGAGTATGGCGCAGACTCCACGAAACCATGGATCCAAGTTGTCAACAAGAATCTGTGCAAGCTGGTGGTGGCTGCATAATGGCATGGGCTCTATTTACATGGAATGAGCGAGTCATCTAGTCCGACTGAACCGATCGTTGATTGGAAACGGTTATGTACGGCTACCTGGAGATCATTTGCAACCATTCATGCACTTCATCTTGCCAAACAACGATGGAATTTTTGTGGATGACAAAGTGCCGTGTCACCAGGCCACAGTTGTTCTCGATTGGTTTGAGTAGTATTCTGACAATTCGAGGAATGGTTTGCCAGCGCAGAATCGCCCGACATAAATCCCATCGAAGATTTGTTGGATATAACCGAGTGGTCAGTTCGTGTACAAAATCCTTCACTGGCAATACTTCCGCAATTATGGACGGGTATGCAGGCAGCATGGCTCATCATTTCTGCAGGGGACTTCCAACGACTTGTGGAGTTCATACCACGTCGAGGTTCCTCACTACGACGGGAAAAAGAACGTCCGACACGGTAATAGGAGGTATCTCACCTCAGTGCATTACACAAACTGCTAGCTACAGCATTACATTATCAGAGCCAATAATAAAAGAAATATATATGCGGAAGATATTCAGTGCATAGAATGTACACTCATGCTCATAAATTAAGGATGATGCCGATACATGGCCAAACAACGCTCTGGTGGGCGATTTGTGGGTTTAAAGCACCTCGTGGTATGACCATGCGGTGCATTTGACCTGCGGTCGTCGGACGGTGGCGCTGGCAGCGGTCCACATACGCAGAGGTGTATTGGTGCATGTCAGTGTACGGTGCAGCGAGTAAGTGTGCAGACATTTTCAGACGTGCTAATGGTGACTGTGTGTTGAAAATTGCTCCAATAATACATATTGATGACTTTATGAGGGGTAGAATACTACGGCGACTGGAGGCTGGTCAAACAGAGCAGGTCGTAGCACGGGCCCTCTGTGTGCCACAAAGTGTGATCTCAGGTTTATAGCAACGATTCCAGCAGACAGGAAACGTGTCCAGTCGCTACAGTACGGGACGTTCACAGTGTACAACACCACAAGAAGGCCGATATCTCACCATTAGTGCCCGCAGAGGACCACGGAGTACTGCAGGTAGCCTTGCTCGGGACCTTATCGCAGCCACTGGAACTGTTGTCTCCAGACACACAGTCTACGGACATGATTTATTCGCCCGGAGACCTGCATGGTGAAGTACACTGACGCCTGGTAACAGTAGAGCCCGTAAAGCCGGGTGTCAAGAACATAGTGCATGATCATTGGAACAGTGGTCATAGATTATGTTCACAGACGTGTCCAGGTATGGTCGAAACAGTGATTCTCGCCGTGTTTTCATCTGGCGTGAACCAGGAACCAGATACCAAACCCTTAATGTCCTTGAAAGGGACCTGTATGGAGGTCGTGGTTTGATGGTGTGGGGTGGGATTATGATTGGTGCACCTACACTCCTGCATGTCTTTGACAGAGGAATGTAACAGGTCAGATGTATCGGGACGTCATTTTGAACCTTTTCAGGGGTGCAGTGGGTCCCACCTTCCTCCTGATGGATGATAACACCCAGCCCCTACGATCTGCAATCGTGGAGGAGTACCTTGAAACAGAAGATATCAGGCGAATGGATTGGCCTGCCTGTTCTTCACACCTAAACGCCATTGAGCATATCTAGGATGCTCTAGGTCGACGTATCGCTTCACATCTTCAAACAGCTAGGACACTTCAGGAGCTCCGACATGCACTGGTGCAAGAATGGGATGCTATATCCCAGCAGCTGCTCGACCACCTGATGCAGAGTATGCCAACCCATTGTGCGGCCTGTGTACGTGTACATGGTGATCATATCCCATATTGATGGCGGGGTACATGCGTAGGAAACAGTGGCGTTTTGTAGCACATGTGCTTCGGGAGGGTTTTCTCAACTTATCACCAATACCGTGGACTAACAGATCTGTATCGTGCGTGTTCCCGATGTGCCTATGCTATAAGCGTGTTTTCTGTTGTGCCACGTTCTGCAGTTATACTTAATTTATGAGCATTAGTGTATTACAAAACATGCTTTAGTCACAGAATTTTTAGTAAGCAATAAATAAAGGAATACTGAAAATATCTTATTGACGCAATCCAAGAATTCTCGATGAGGTTGGGAGAACTCAGGCGTTCCTTCTAGTTTTCTTCCTGCTCTAATGAACGCAATTATGCTTTCTGTAACACGTTCAACAGCATTTTATAAATCAGTAATTGGATTACTTCTGTTTTTATTTTTAAGCTATTTGAATGCATTTTGAGTAGATTACAATAATTTACAGCTGGCAAATTAAGGAATGGAGACGAGCTAGGGGCAAGGTGAAGTTTCGAGAGGTTCGGCTGGCTTTATTACGGGAGAAACCAAGCCTACTGCCGAACTTTCAGCTGATCAGAAATGCTTAACATAGCGCAGTTAAAATAAAATGGTTGTAAGTACCAATTTAGAATATGCTATTAGACCTGTTACAAAAAGGAACATTAGATTTAATGTAGTTAATGTAGTATAATATCACTCCTGTTACTGTACACACTATTACAGGAATGAGAGTTCTTGTCACGGCATGTGTGATGGAGGACTACACATTTTCTTGATTGCCCCTCCTTCCCCTCTTATCCCAAGTAATGACCTCCGGCTAGCACCAGCCACATTTGATATCCACGTGCATTTGTTGTAAGACGTCATTACTACTGGCAAGGAATTTGTTTCACGGCTATATGAAATCATGACGGTCACAAATTAGCCGTATAACATGCTATAGCTAACTGGAACGGATCACTCGAGGCTCGGTGAGTTTAACGGGGCTGCTATCTAATTGCGACGGGAATACGAAAGACGCGGATGCAGGAACATTCGCGTGTCTTAATAGCAGCAGAGAACTTATTTTCCCTAAAGACTCGCCGGAAATTGCTGTTATGATGTGCGGAGACGACAGATAAGAGGCTTCATGTAATGAAGACTTGAGCCGTAAGGCATCCGCATCATCATTAAAAATTCCGTACGTGAGATTGCAAGGTTCTGACGCCGTAGGGTGTACACCCTAAATGCAGCCCCATACTAGTCGAAATACTGCTGTTTATCTACAATTTCGGGTGAAAATTTTAAAAGAAACCTCACTAGATGCAGTATCGTGTTCTGTAAACACACCGAGAGCTGCTTGTTCATAAGCTGGTACTTTCTACATCTACATCTACAAGGTTACTCTGCAATTCACATTTAATTGTCTGGGAGAGGGTTCACCGAGCCATTTTCATACCACTTCTCTACCATTCCACTCTCGAATTGTGCGTGGGAAAAAGGAACACATAAATATTTCCCTTCGAGCTCTTATTTCTCTTATTTTATTATGATGATCATTCCTCCCTACGTAGGTGGGTGTCAACAAAATATTTTCGGATTCGGAAGGAAATAGATCTCGCCACAAAGAAAACCGCCTTAGTTTCAGTGACTGCCACCCCCAACTCGCGTATCAATCAGTGGCACTCTCAACCCTACTGCGCGATAACACGATACGAGCTGCCATTCTTTGCACTTTTTCGATGTCCTCCGTCAATCCTACCTGGTGACGATCCCATACCGCGCAGCAATATTCCAGCAAAGGGCGGACAAGTGTAATGTAGGCTGTCTCTTTAGTGGGTCTGTCGCATCTTCTAAGTGTTCTGCCAACAAAGCGCAGTCTTTGTTTCGCCTTCCCTACAATATTATCTATGTTGCTTGTAATTGTAATTCCTAGGTATTTAGTCGAATTGACAGCCCTCAGATTTGTGCGATTTATCGTATACCGAAAATTTATCGGGTTTCTTTTAGTACCCATGTGGATGACCTCGCACTTTTCTTTGTTTAGTGCCAATTGCCACTTTTCGCACCATACAGAAATCCTCTCTAGATCATTTTGTAATTGGAATTGATGGTCTGATGATGTTACTAGACGGTAAATTACAGCGTCATCCGCAAACAATCTACGGGGGCTGCTCAGATTATCGCCAATATCATTTATGTAAATGAGGAACACCAGAGGGCCTATGGTACGCCAGATATCACTTCTGTTCTACTCGATGATTTACCGTCTATCACTACGAACTGTGACCTCTCTGAGAGGAAATCACGAATCCAGTCACACAACTGAGACGATACTCCATATGCACGCAATCAGATTAATAGTCACTTGTGAGGAACGGTATCAAAAGCCTTCTGGAAATCTAGGAATATGGAATCAATCTTTCAATGGGTTACTCCAATTTTTTTTTTTAATATTGGTGTGAACTGTGCTACTTTCCAGTCTTTAGGAACAGATCTTTCGTCAAGTGAGCGGTTGTGTATGATTGATAAGAAAGGCGATATTGTGTCTGCATACTCTGAAAGGACTCTGATATACCATCTGGACCGGAAGACTTACCTTTCTTAAGTGATTTGAGTTGTTTCGCAACACCTAAGATGTCTACTTTTATGTCACTCATGCTAACACCTGTCCTGGTTTCGAATTCTTGAATATTTACTTCATCTTCTTTCGCGAAGGAATTAATGAAAACTGTATTTAGTAACTCTGCTTTAGTGACACCATCATCGGTAACATTTCCATCGCTATCGCGCAGCGACGGTATTGAATGTTCTTTACCACTGGTGCACTTAACTTACGACCAGAATCTCTTTGGGTTTTCTACCATATTTTGTGGCAATGTTTCATTGTGGCAACTATTAAAAGCATCTCACATCGACGTCCGCGCTAAATTTCGAGCTTCCGTGAAACTTAGCCAGTCTTGGAGATTTTGCGTTCTTCTGAATTTGACATGCTTTTATCGTTGCTTCTGTAACGGCGTTCTGACGTGTTTCGTGTACCATGATGGATCAGTCCCGTCTCTTATTAACTTATGCGGTATGTGTTGTGTCTAGACAAGACAGCCTAGACACAATGAGAGGAAGCCGAAAGGCACGCGCTAAGCTAAAGCTGGGTGGCGTGAGGTCTGAAACAGGATACGTAATGAATGCTATAAAGAAAAGTACGTAGCTGCTGGAATACTTTTGGTACATCTGGAGATTGTGGCGATACAAGTGAGACTCTTTAGATACATGCAATGTTACTAATGGCGCCTTGCTAGGTCGTAGCCATTGACTTAGCTGAAGGCTATTCTAACTGTCGGCTCGGCAAAGGAGCGAGGCTTCGTCAGTATAGTCGCTAGCTACGTCGTCCGTACAACTGGGGCGAGTGCTAGTCTGTATCTCGAGACCTGCCTTGTGGTGGCGGTCGGTCTGCGATCACACAGTGGCGACACGCGGGTCCGACATGTACTAATGGACCGCGCCCGATTTAAAGCTACCACCTAGCAAGTGTGGTGTCTGGCGGTGACACCACAGTATGAATCTATTTATTGCTGTCGATACTGTATCTTAGAATTTGAGCCATATCTGGTCTACACTTACATAATTAGTTTGGGAGGAATGGAGACTCTCTCTTAGGAAGGCATCAAGCGAATTTTTATCTGCTGTTTTAATAGATATATTTTGCGTTTATTTTTAGTGGTTTTGGTTGATATGGTTTTAAGCCTGGCTACAATGACCTTGTGTTCACTAATCCCTGTATCCGTCATGACGCTCTCTGTTAGATCAGAGCCCGCATCTCGTGGTCGTGCGGTAGCATTCTCGCTTCCCACGCCCGGGTTCCCGGGTTCGATTCCCGGCGGGGTCAGGGATTTTCTCTGCCTCGTGATGGCTGGGTGTTGTGTGCTGTCCTTAGGTTAGTTAGGTTTAAGTAGTTCTAAGTTCTAGGGGACTTATGACCACAGCAGTTGAGTCCCATAGTGCTCAGAGCCATTTGAACCATTTTTTTTGTTAGATCAGAATTATTTGTGGCTAAGAGGTAAAGTGTGTTTTCGCAAACATTTACAATTCGTGTGGGCCCATGAACTAATTGTTCAAAGTAATTATCAGAGAAAGCATTTAGTACAATTTCGGAAGATGTTTTCTGTCTTTCACTGGCTTTGAGCATGTATTGTCGCCAACAAATTGAGGGTATATTGAAGTCTCCACCAATTATAAATGTAGGAGTGGGTTACTTCTTTGTAATGAGATTTAAGTTTTCTTCGAACCGTTCAGCTATTATATCGTCTGAGTCGTGGGGTCGGTAGAAGGAGGCAATTATTATTTTGGCACAGCTCTTGAGTATGAACTCTACCAATAGCAATTCGCAGGAACTATCTATTTCCACTTCACTACAAGATAAACTACTACCTACAGACACAAACACACCACCACCTACTTTATTTAATCTATACTTTCTCAACACGGTTTGCGCCTCTGTAAATATTTCGGCAGAATTTATCTCCGCCTTTAGCCAGCTCTCTGTTCCTATAACTGCTGTGACAAAAGACACACACGTT
Source organism: Schistocerca serialis cubense (assembly GCF_023864345.2). Lineage (NCBI taxonomy): Eukaryota > Metazoa > Arthropoda > Insecta > Orthoptera > Acrididae > Schistocerca > Schistocerca serialis. Next base: position 150,984,767 of record NC_064638.1, on the reverse strand, counting down.
GCTTCATGATGGGAAAATACTAGTGAATTTTAAAAAAAGAAATCGAGGATATATCATCAACTCGAAGCTAATGCTTAAAATCCTCTACGCATATCACGTTTTGAGTCGCTTAGTCATCTACATCTACATCTACA